>NC_083888.1:63567045-63874431 GCF_032452875.1 Bos javanicus | reverse complement strand
GGGGTAGAGGAGGAGCCGGGGGTCGGGAAGCGGACAAAGAGCCGCTCTCCGCCGGGGAGAGAGACCCCCCGGGCCTGAATCCTATTGTCCGCCGTATCTCAGACTAAGCTGGACTCTGGTGCCCTCGGCAGAGAGAAGGGGAGCTGTCCTTCCGATCATGGGTATTTGTTTATTCGGGGCGGGGGACGGCGGGCGGGGCGCGCGGGCCCAGGAAGGGGCTGGGCGCCCTTTTCCACGCGTCTCCTTTAAGGGAAGCCCTGCCCTACCTTTCCCACCGTCACCCCCGCCCCTCCCCGCAGCCGTACCTGCATTTTAAAAGCGTCCTGTAGCCCTGGGATTGGCGGAGGCCGCGTCCTCCGGCCGCAGAAACTTGAACCGCGGAGGAGGGGGGCGGTGGGCAGCCCGGGGGTGGACTGTACCATCTCCCGCGGCGTCCCCCGAGTGCGCCCCGCCCCTCCCACACACCCCCGAGGAGGCCCAATCGAACGGGCGCGGGGGTGGGACCACGGCTTGAGCCCGCCTCTGGCTGGGCGTCGGGCGGGCGGGCGCACAGCGCGGGGGAGACGTGGGGACCCACCGCGCCTCTGCTCGCCCGCCCGCTCACTACCCCCCGGAGGCGGGGCCCGGGCCTCGTGCGCCCCGCCCCTTGCCCGCCCGGAGTAGGCGGGGCGGCTGGGGCTCCGGAGCTGGGCCGGGGGCGGGCCTCCGCCTGCTTAGCCGGAGCCGGGAGAGATCCCGGCACCGCGGCCGCCGACGCAGCAGCGCTCCCAGCTCGCCGTGTCTCGAGACGCACCGATTCCCTGGGGCGGCCCGGGCGGCTGGCAGGCACTGCGTGAGGGCGCGCGAGGCAGCGCGGGGCGGGCCGCACGCTCCCCCCGGCCGCCACCACCACCCCCACCCCACTCCGCCGCCCGCGCGCGGACCGGCCCAGCGCAGCCCCGGCACGGGGAGCGCCGGCCGGGCGAGGGCGCGGGCGATGCCGCGGTGACGGCCCCGCCATGGCGAAGCCCCCGGCGGCAGCGGCAGCGGCGGCGGCGGCGTCGGAGGAGCTGAGCCAGGTGCCGGACGAGGAGCTGCTGCGCTGGAGCAAGGAGGAGCTGGCGCGGAGACTGCGGCGCGCGGAGGGCGAGAAGGTGGGCCTCATGCTGGAGCACGGCGGCCTGATGCGCGACGTGAACCGGAGGCTGCAGCAGCACTTGCTGGAGATCCGCGGCCTCAAGGACGTGAATCAGCGGCTGCAGGACGACAACCAGGAGCTGCGCGAGCTGTGCTGCTTCCTCGACGACGACCGGCAGAAGGGGCGCAAGCTGGCGCGCGAGTGGCAGCGCTTCGGGCGCCACGCGGCCGGCGCCGTGTGGCACGAGGTGGCCCGCTCGCAGCAGAAGCTGCGCGAGCTCGAGGCGCGCCAGGAGGCCCTGCTGCGCGAGAACCTGGAGCTCAAAGAACTGGTGCTGCTGCTGGACGAGGAGCGCGCGGCGCTGGTGGGGGGCGCGGGCGGCGCGGGCGGCGGCGGCGGCGGCGGCGGCGCCGGCTCCCGCAGTTCCATCGACAGCCAGGCCAGCTTGAGCGGACCCCTGCCCGGCGGCGCGGCGGGCGCGGGTACCCGGGACGTGGGCGACGGCAGCAGCACGTCGAGCGCGGGTAGCGGCGGCAGCCCCGACCATCACCACCACGTCCCGCCGCCGCTGCTGCCTCCCGGGCCGCCCAAGGTCCCGGACGGCAAGGCCGTCGCCACGCGCCGGTCCCTGGATGACCTTTCGGCGCCGCCGCCTCACCACCGAAGCATCCCCAACGGCCTGCACGGTAAGGACGGCGCCCGCCGGGCAGGGCGCGTCTCGGGAGCAGAGCCCTTTCCCTCGCGGGCGGCCGCCACTCCGGACCCCTCCTCCGGCCGGCGTCGGAGAGATCGCCATCCCGCCCGCGGTGGGGCTTTTTTTTTTGGTGCTGAGTTTTCCGGTTAAGCGATGGAGGCGTGTCCCTGCCACGCTGAATCCGCAGCCTGTCCGGGACCCCCAGACTCCTCAAAAGTTTCTCCAATCTGGGACCGTAGGGCTGGCTGGAGGTGCCGCAGCTCTGCCTGGAAACCCTGGCCCGGGACCGGGAAGTTTTTAATGAGGAGGCGGGGGGCGGGGGGGGGGGAGTGAAAGTGAAATTTTCCCTCTTCTTTGAACAACAGGCAGCCCTCAAGCAATGATCACCTGTGTGCCGGGGCGGAGCTGGCATTCCACCTGGGTTTCTCCGTGCTGTCTGTCCCAGGGAAGGGTCACAGGCCGCTGGGCCCAGAGTACTGAGGTCGGAGAACCTTCCTGGTTTGCTATTACTCCTGCCTTTCTCAGCGCTCCCCTGACTCTCCCTGGGAGCGGGGACCTTTCTCAACTGAGGCTCTTAAGATTTCCCAGAGGAGTATAGGCTTGGACTGGATCCTGGCGTTCTGTCTCCTCGGGCCTCAGTTTCCTTATCTGTAGAATGGAGCTGGTAAGCCCTACCTCCCGGATTTGAGGCAGAGATAAAAGTCTCTGAAGGGGTCTGTAAACTGCTGCTCACTTTCCTGGAAGTGCCGATGTTGGCAGCAGCGGCTGGGGTGTGGGTGGGAGGACCTTTGGCCTCGGGAAAGCCCAGCTACTGTATTCCAGCCCATGTGACTGCTGGGCCCCAAGCACTCTGTAGGAGTGGGGCAGCTGGTCACCCTCCCCATCCCCAACCCTCTGATCGGTGGCTGTCCCTCCTGCCTCGCTCCTCTCCCTCCTCCCTCGCTCCTCTCCCTCCTCCCTCGCTCCTCTCCCTCCTCCCTGTCTTTCCACATTTTTGGTGGCTTGGCTCCTGCTTCTGGTGGCTGTTCCTGCTGCCTGAACTATTTGCCTGAAGGTGGAGATTAAACAGCCCTTTCTGGTTCTCTTTGAAGGCTTTCCTAGTTCAGAGAAAATGTATCTAGGCCTTAAATGACTGTTCTTCCCCTGAGTGACAGCCTGGGAGCCGGGTGGGGACGGGACACGCTCTCTTTGCTTTGGTGGCCAAGTGGGCTCTGCAGGTGCCTCGGGGTTGGGGGTGGGGTGGGAACTGGACCCCTGGGGAGGTGGGGCACTAGCCCTTGGCAGTTTTTATTTACCTTCCTAGCCTGTGAGTTGGGGCAGGGCTAGGTGTAGAGGCATATTTTGTTACTGATTAGCAATCTAAGGCTACAACTTGGGTTTCTCTCCAGTGACTCTGTATCCACCCCACCTCCCACCAGCAAGCTCCTTAAGGCCAGTGGGAGTAGCTCAGAGTTAGGTGGTTTGCACCATTTGGGGAATGAGGAGTCACAGTCTCAGCCTCTCTGGTCTTGTTTTCTGGGGCTGGGGTGGAGGGGTGGGGCTTGGGAGGGTCAGATTTCTGGGCCTCGGTTTCCCCAAGTGCAGTAGGAAGTGAAGACTGCGGCAGTCTGTGGCTAGGAAGCGAAATGTTTCTGGTTTTCAGCTGCGTCATCAGTGACACTTGGCAAGGGTGTTGCTCTGCAGGGCACTAAAGTGTCAGGGCATATTGGCAGAGAAGTTCTGGCATATTTTGGACAAGGAGATGTGGACCCTGTCTTTGTTAGCTGCTGCTGTCAGCAGAGCAGCTGTGGAGGACTGGATCCCAACTGAGGTTTCCCAGCCCACTGAGGGGCAGGGTGGGTTCGAGCTGTAGGTTTTCCTGTAGAACCCACGCTCCCCCAAGACCCGTGCACACAGGGAACAGGACTGCCACAGATTCTGTGGTGACACAGCTTTGGGTCGGGGTGAAATAAGCACTCAGCGTTATGATCACAAATTTCACTCATCAGTGGGATTGTTGTCAATTTAGTTTTGTCTCAAAGTTGAGCGTAGCCTTGACATGTTCTCCCAACAGTATGAGTGGGATGTCTGGAAACAAGGAAAGTCCCTTCTCTTCAAAGCCACTCTTCTGCCCTTGGACCTGTAGTTTTGGGTGGAGAGCAAGCTGGAGATGAGGCAGATAACAGGCCCCAGTCTGGGTGGTGATGAAAGTGGAATCAGATAACAGACTGGTGCCTCAGATCGTTTGCCCTCTCAACTTATCCTCACAGGAACCCTGCGAGGCAGTATTATCCCCATTTTACAGTCAAGCAAGTAGAGGCTCAGAGATGTTCTGAGCAATTCCTGGGAAGGCAACTGAGATTGCAGTGTCAGTTGTCAGTTGCCTGGGTGGTGCTGCGGGGGTCCTGTACTGCTCAGGCCCCGGGGTTGGCTCTCATCTCTGGCCTGTGGTCATTTTGGCTGATAATATTCATCAGCAGACACTGCTGACTCCCCGTTCTCAATTCCAGCTCACGTTTGCCCTGCTTCTCCTGTCCCAGCAAATGTCACTTCCTTATCAGTGACCCCTGAGCAGATGGTTGATAACCTCCGTGCCCGGAGGGCTCAGACAATCTCCTGTTTGAATCTCTTCCCGCTTCCCTCCAGCCAGGGACTTCACTTTCGCAAGCCTCTCTCTGCTCCTCTTCTGTAGAGGGGGTCCTCCTCTATCCCTGCAGGCAGTGGGCCTCAACTGTTGTCAGGACCTTGTCATGCATGTTTCTCCCAAGGATCCTCATGAGAAAGAGAGGGACCTGTTGGGGGTTTGCCAAATAGACATCGGCCCTTCTCTTTGAAACTCTGTTTGCTGTTTAGACAGATAGCTCTCCCAAGCTGGTGTCTGGTTGCACCTCCTGGGGCTCAGTGGCCCTGTAGTCCTGTCCCGAAGCTGCAGGGTACCTGCAGCCCTGCTGGGCGCCCTCGGGGCCCTAAGAGGCTGTGGTGGGTGGCGGCCCATCTGTATTCCAGGTCCTCCCAGGCTGGGCCTGTGCCTGACCGGCCTGTGAATAGGAATTCAAATAGCCCTTAGTCTTTTTTTTTCTTTTTCTTTTTTGACAGAGGTCTGGGCTGAGCTGATTAAAGTCTGGACTGGGATGCTCTTTGCTCTAATTTAGTGGTGGGGAGGTGGGGGCAGACTGGGACAGGCAAACCCCAAACATCAGAAAGTCAGGTTTGCATTTTGAACTAATGCAGTTTTCAAACAAAAGTTATTTTTAACAGTTCTCCCATTCCCCTCCCTGTCCCGCGTGTCCCACCTTCTTTCTTCCTCCCGCCGCCCACCGTGTGCCCATTCACCTCCATCCCAGCCCTCCCATCACATCACATGGCCCACTCCCCCTTCCGCTAACCCCAGAACGAGGGCCTCCAGCCCTTTGTACAGGCCCCGTTTATACCTTTAAAAGTTTGCATGAAGAGTTTGAGCTTCTCAAAATAAGATGTGTTTGTTCTCCTGCTTGTATGTTTTTTTTTTGTTGTTGGTTTAAAGGGAGGATAGAGTGAGGGTGGTCTGGGTCTTTAAAAAAAGACGGAGCCTCTGACCTTGAATAGGTCTTTTATGAGGGGATCCCAGCTCAGCAGCCCCGGCTAATGTGCAGCTTTTCCTAAACCCAGCCAGGCCTAGGGGCAGAGGTCAGTGAAGACAAGGAGGCGGGGTTGAATAAGCCTTTCCCCCTCCCTCCCCATCCTGACCCCACCAGCCATCCCTGGCTTTGGGGTACTGTGCCCCCAGGGCCAGGAGCTCGCTGGCTGGTAACCCAGGGCAGGTGCCCTGTGCCTCACAGTTTAATACCTACCACAGAGCATCCCAGTCCCAACTCCATTGTGTTCAGAGCTCCCAAGTGGTCCCACATCGCAGATGGAGAAACTGAGGTCTGGAGAGGTGTGGTGACTAGCTCCCAGTCCTGTGGGCTGGCTGGGGCAGAGAGGAGTGGCTGGATCAGTCCAGCCTGCCGCCCCCCTGAGCCAGGACAGGCTGAGGACCACCCCCACCTCTTTGGGAGGCCCCACCAGTAGTGGAAGTCTCCTCGGAGCTTAATCCTGGCAGGGCCCCTGTGACCTGTAGATGGACCCAGGCAGGCTGGGGCCCGTGTAGCTAAGGTGTGGCTCCCCTTCTCAGGCAAGACCCAGAGCCTCAGTCTTGCTGTCCTGTTTTCCTTGCCTGAAGTTCCCGGCCCCAGAGATCTGTGGATGGGAAAGTGCCAGCTTCCGTGCACCGGGTCGCTCCTTACTTCTGTTTTCATTCCCTGGCTTCCCTGCCAGACAGCTTCCCTCTGCTGTCACAGCCCCACCAGGCCCCTCACTCAGGGCCTGGCCTCTGAGTTCCTAGGACACAGACTTGGTTTTATGTTGATCCTGGAGTGGCGCGATTAAACCCTCCACTGCTCATGGTCTGTGTTTTGTACCCGTGGGGGATTTCCTATGCTCTGCTTGTCCTCCTCATTGGCACAAAGCATTGGGGGCCTGGACCCTGCTCGAGTTCTGGGACCTCTGTTTTCTCATCTGCAAAGTGGGAAGCTGTGGCCTGCCTTCTGGTTGAGGAAGGAGGAGCGTAGGGTTGTGTCTAAGGTGAGCAGCGTGTAAGAGGAGGCAGCTTACTGCACATGGAAGCCTCGATTTCCTCATCCGTGTCCCGAGAACTGAGCCTCAAAGGATGGGCTCAGGGACTTCCCACTGTCACCTGGACTCCTGCAGACTTGCCTCCTCGGGGTGGGGCTGCGGGATCCCCATCACATGCTTGTAAAGGGGTCCTTGTGCCTGCCCCCTGTCACAGCCACAGGAGTCCTTGTCCGGTTGAATGGAAGAGGGTGGCATTCCAGCCGCAGAAGCAGGTCTGCAGGTGGATCTGGACCAGGGGTGCCGAGAGCCCAGGACCTGCAAGGTGTTTTCCCAACCTGCAGGCAGGCAGGGGGCTGGAAGCCTCTTGGGAACAGCAAGAGCCAGTGTGTTGAGCCAGGAGATGAAGGGCTTTGGAGTTGGTGAACGGCCACTAGATGGGCCGTCAGCCCAGGGGCGTTAGTGCTGTGTGCAGACCCCCAAAGTTCCAGCAATTTGGACTTCAGCTCCCACAAATAAGCATGGTCCAGGTGGACCTGGTTGCCTCTGGAGGTGGGGAGCTCCCCATCAGGAGAGGCATGCAAACCCAGGGCATTCCCGAACCCCCTGCAGGGAAGCGCTCAGACAGCTGGGTAGCTGGTTGTGCGAGTCCAGAATGGAGCAGAGAATAGTCTGGAGGCGGGTGGGTGGGGCAGGTTGTTGAGAGAATTCGCCCTTCGAGCAGGAAGGAAAACAAGAGCAGACGTTTGAGCAGTTACTCAGTCTGAGAGTGCCACGCGCGGTGATTCATGTAGCTGGGCTTGGGGAGTGGCAGCTTGGGAGTGTCCATCTGGAGTCTGTTGTGGTGTGGGCTGGGTTGGGGGCCTCCAGGGTCACAGGAAAGAACCTTCTCTGCAGGTCCTCAGACTAGGCGTGTCTGCCCCAAAGCCCCGCCTGCCTCCCTGTGACTCCTGATGTCTGGGGTCAGGGGCTCCACCTTGAGCTATTGGGGTGCTCAGGCAGAGCGGCACCTGTGGGCGACACACCCTCTCTCTCTGCAGCCTCACTGTGCCTGTCCATGGAATACTTACACCCATGGTGGCTCTGCCCACACCTACAACCTGGGTGCCGGGGAGCGGGTTGCGGGGAGCGGGGGGAGGGGGGGTCCCTGCAGGGAGTGCCCTGGGATTTCAGAGCTGGGAAGAAGGCAGCACTTATCTCCCTGGAGCGAGGTAATGACAGGACCCCACTGGCTTCCCTGAAGCCTGGCGATAGAGGAACAAGTTGGTCTGCGAAACAGACCTGATGCTCTTTTGATCGTGAACAGGCAGGAATGGGCCCCCACACCCTCAGCTTCCAGGCACCGAAGCTGGTCACTGTCATCTGTCCCTTCTTGCTGTTCTCTGCTGCCGCAGGCAGGCAGGCAGGGGCAGGAGGGTGGAGGGCAGGTCTGGAGCTGGGTCAGTTCCCTGGTGATGGATGCCTGCCTCTTCTTGAGCAACTCACTGTTGGTCTCCACTGTCCAGGGAGCAGGGCAGAAAGATTAGGAGTTGTATTGATTCGTTGGTAAATGTTCTTGGGATCACCCTGTGTATGGTGTTTAAGCAGACATGTGGAGTGTCGTTTAACCAGAGCAGAGGCCAGGGGCCCTGGGGAGTAGGTGAGGGTCTGTTTCCCTTTCCTCCTTCCTGCTTCCCCATTGGCCAGAGGCCCTGGTCATTTGTTATTTCCTGAATTCGAACGTGGGCTTTCCCCTCCTCTGTTGCAATGCGGGGTTGCGTCTTAGAATCAGCGTGTGTGTTTACTGCAGGGTCTTCCCCTCCCTCGCTCTGGAAAATCGGGCATCTGTGACTGATGGTATCTTAGACAGGAGGAAATGCCATGCCTGGGAAAGCCGGAAACTTGGGAGCAAACTGCTCGGAGCCCTAAAGGCTCTCAGAGGAGACTGGGAAGGGAAGGGGACCCGCCCCAGGCTTGGCCACACCGGTGCCGAGACCCACCGGGGCGGGGGTGGGGTGGGGTGGTAGGGGTCCCCGTTTCTGCTGAGGAAGGGGCTCAGAGCAGAGAGGCAAGTCACATCAGGTCACTTGGGGGTGGGGAGGGGGGCGTCCACGTGAAGCTGCAGCCTGTACCCCGGCCACCGCTGTGTGACTTTATCATGCTCCCTTCGCTGCTCTCGCAAGTGCCCTGGTTTGGCTCTCAGCCTCTTCGGGGGTGCCCGGAGCTGAGTGGAGGGGGGTGGCTGGGGCTGGGAGCTGAGACGGAGCAGGTCCATGCAAGCAGAGGAGAGGAGGGGAGAGGCCAGGTATGGAGGGAGGAACAGCTGGAGCACTGGCACATCTGGCTCGGCGGGGCCGCGCTGACTGCGCGTGCTGGGGCAGGTGGCTCTGTGGCACTGCTCTCACCGCGTCCCCCGCTGCAGTCCCTGGGCTGGGCTCTTCCAGCTGTGAGCGGTTCCAGCTGTGACCTTCTCTCGGAGAGTTTTTCTGCAGTCAGCTGTCCCGGGCGCACTCAGAGACTGCCTCTTTCCATAGTCCGTCTGCTCCCTTCCCCTTGCACCCCGCTGAACACACACACGGGGGCCCCACTGCTGATACAGTCCCCACATCTGGGGCGGCTTCAGGGGCATGGGTGTGCCCCCTCCCACCCCCCAGGTCAGGGCTCTTTGTGTGGATCGAACAACGCAGAGCCAACGGCCGCAGCCCCCTTGTGAACTGACCTCATGCAAGCCCCGTCTTCTCTCTGGGCCCTCGTTTTGCCCCTCTGTAAAATGGGAAGCTTGGGTGGGCCACGCCCAGGGTGCCAGAGACCCTCACATCCTCTGGCCCCTTGACTCAGCATTCCTAGAACTGGCAGAACCACAAGGAACGGGCCACCTGCCCTGCCCGTCCTGCCTCTGGCCGTCACCTTTGTGGTTAGGTCTCTTGCAGGGGCAGGTCTGGGTGGTGGTAGGGCTGTGGCTGCTGTGATGACAGGCGGGCACCTCTCTGTCCAGCACTGAGGCCAAAGCCAGTGGCTGGCCAGCCTGTCCTCATGAGGAGCCATGGTAAGGGCCCCAGTGGAATTACCTGCCCCTGCCATCTGATCGCCTTCTGCAGGCCTGGGTGCTGCTAGAGGAGAGCGCTGGGCTCTGGTCCCCTGGTGTGGGTTGTCCGGGACAAGACCGGCTGTTCTGGACGTACGTCATTTGCTGTCCTGTCTGTCCCCAAGCCCATAACCTTCCCCAGGGCAGGGTCCAGTCTTCCTGGCATGTGGTAAGCGCCCAGTAAATGGTGGGATGAGAAATGAGCAACCCAGAGGCGTTGGATGAGTTCTCCCTCTGGTTTTAAACCCAATGGTGGTCCATCCGCTTTGGCCACCTGCCTTTCTTTCTTTTTTTTTTCCATTTGTGCCATTTGGCATCAAATGGCCTTGAACTACTTAAAAAAAAAACCATATCACCTCCCTAACCCCCAGGGTGGTGACTTGTGCTTCCCACTGCCCACCCCTTCCCTGCACCCCCGACTGTTGCCTTTTAACAGCTCCTTAGAAGTACATCTTTGCTTTTATCAGTGGTTCTCAACCTTGGCTGCATATTAGACGTCACCTTTGGGAACTTGAAGAAATGTCAGTGCCTGGACCAGTTCTCGGAGATGGGCCCAATGGGTCGGGGGTGTTGGAGACACTCCCTGGGGGCTCCTCCCGGGTGGGAAGCTCTGGGAGACAAGCTGTGGGGTCCACAGGCCGCCTGAGCTGGAGGTGGCCTGTCTGCAGGTCAGCTGGCGGCAAGGACACCTCCCCACACTGGGGCATCACAGAGCCCAGCCTGCGGGCTTGGAGGCTGGTGTCGGCTCACGTTAGCCGTGAGCGTGAGACAGGCCCGTTTGGATGGTTGCTTGCCCGCATTTGCCGCCTGGATGCCCAGGGAGCTGGCTATGGTCTGCCTGGAGGACAGTGGAAAGCTGGATCTGAAGCTGGCCTGGCGTTTGCTGAGCACCCACCCCAGCCCTGGTCACGGCTCGGCCTGGTGGTCCCCCCAACCCCCCTGCCCCCTGCCGCCCCCCGGGAGCCAGAGCAGACTGCCAGGCATCAGGCTGAGAGGCACTGACTGCCTTTGTCACCCCCGTGGAGCGGGCGGTGGGTGGTGGTCGGGTGGAGGCTGGGCCGCCCCAGAGGGGCTGGGGACCTGCTTAGGGCTGCGGTCAAGGGGACAGAGGTGGGCAGGGCTGACAGCACCCAGACGGCAGGAGAGCCGACCCATTTCCAGAAATAGCCCATGCACTGTCAGGGAAGCATCTCTTTGTCTTCCCTGATCTGTCTTTCTGTCGGCTCTGGGCTGTAAGGCAAGAAGCAGGCGCGCTCTTGTCTTGGAATCAGAGGCTCCGGGAGCCGCCCCCCCCCCCCCACCGCCCCCCACAAGGGCCCGATTGTGCGGCGCCCCTGAATGGGCCCGCCCCGCCCCAAGCGCACCGGCTCCTGTCCTAATGAGCCCGCTCTGGGAGTGGCCCTTTGTGACGGGTTCCGGCCACGCTGCCTGTGCCAGGGGCTCCCAGAAGGCTCGATTCACATCTCCTGGAGCTCCGGGGGTGGACAATGGGAGCTCCCGCCCTGCCCTTTCGCCTTTTCCTCTGTGTTTTCTGTATTTTGGGGGAATGCACACACACACCCCACTTCTATACGGGACAGAAAATCAAACCACAGGTTTCTCGCCCTCTCTGCAGCTTCTAGCCTTGGTGGGAGGAGGGCCGGGTTCCCAGCCCCTCCTGTGGGACCTCCCTCCACCACTGTCCCCCTCTCTTGTTTCTGGGTCTCTCCTGGCTCCTTTCCCCTGCAAACAGGCTCATGTTTCCTGGTCCAAAAAAATAAACAAGATCTTCCCCCTTCTGATCCCTGCCCTGCTCCCATCTTCCACTGCTCACTTCTCCCGGGAGCATCGAGGCCCAGCCCACCTTCCCACCCATCCCTTCTTGGCCCTGGCAGCCCTGGGCCCCAGGACAGGCAGCTCCGGCTTGGCCCATTGGCTTCTCCTCATCCTGACCTCCCGGTGGTGTTTGATGCCCACCATGGGCTCATCTGCTAGAACAAGGCTGTGGGCCGCTCAACCCCGACCTCCCTGGCTGCAGCGTTTGGGTGTCCAGCTGCCTCCTGCCTTTGCCAGTCAGCCTCCCTCCAGGAATGAGCCCCTGGTCTTTCTCTACTTCTCTCTCCTGGCCTGGATGTCCAGCTGTCGAGTGTCCTGGTCAGCATCCCGCTGATGGTGCCCTCTGAGTTGGGGCCCCTGTGTCTCACCGACACCCCTGTGCCCTCCACCTGATGGGTGGCGACCCTTCCCCAGGGTTTCCTGGCTCTGGTCCTGAGCTGCCCACTAGCCACTGGAGGCTGTTTCAATCCGAGTTAATTCAGATTAAGTAACAAGAGCGGTTTGGTTTCTGAGCTGCACTCAGGCCTCTTGCAAGCGCTTTGCAGCTTGTTGTCAATGCAGGAAAGGAAGCTCTCTGTTGTTCCAGAGAGTTCTGTGGGCAGTGCCAGTCTGGACAACACCTGGCCGGGCCTTGCGCTTGGTCTTGTGCACAGAAGGAAGCAGGTGTCAGGGACTCTGCCCCTCCCTGCCAGGCTCCACGCACCTCCCCAAGGTCCGCCTGCCTTGCAGGTGCACAGCAGGCCCTGAGGGCTTCTGTTGGCAGGAACCCCCTCTCCTGCCTCCTGCCCCCACGGGAATCCCGCTCTTCCCTCGAGGCCTAGGTCTGCCCTTCGGGGTGGCTGGTCACCGGCTGAGCGAGCAGCAGTCCGCATCCTCTCGTCCCCTGGTGTCCGCAGGAGCCTCTTGCCGGGTGCCCTGCAGCCGTGGATCTCCTGCTGGTAGCCTTGTGTGTGGGTCCACAGATCTGTGTAGGAAGCCCAAACCAAAGAGGCCACAGACAGGGCTTCCGGAGGCTGCGGAGGTCACCCCCTCAGAGCCCAGCCCCTGCTCCCAGCCTCAAAATGAGACCAGGAGGCCTGCAGGATCAGAAAACAGAGAAACAGCTTTTGAAACGGTGGGCTGAGGTGAGGGGAGGGGTGCAGGGGAGGGGACCCAGGGCCTCCGCTCCGTCTCCTCCCCGCCGTCCATGCCAGCAGCATCCTGGCCAGTTGCCAGCCCCCAGCAGGGTCCTCCTGCCGCCCTCTGTGGCTGTGATGGGCAGTGGGCAGGCACACTGTTTCAGGGTTAAATGAGCTGCCAGAGTCCAGCCGTGGGTCGTTATGCCAGCTGGTCTCCCTGGCAGATGAAGCCATTATGCACCACACCTGGGGTCCAGCCCTGGGCTCGGCCTCGCTGATTGTTGCCCCTCTATGAGCCCACTGTTGGGTTTTGGGGGGGAGGGCAGAGGGACCGATGAGATCACAGCTGGATGGTGCCCCCCATTCCCCCTCCCCCTCCCGCCTTGAGGGCCTGCTGGGGCACTAGCTTGGCCTCTGGAAGACGAGCTAATATTCCGGCCTTCCCCACCTTGGGGGGCCAGAAGGGTCCCAGGAGAGCCCCTTCCTAAGTCATCTTCCTCTGGAAATGCAGCTGATCGTGGTGGAGCCCTTGGAGCCTTGGTGGGCGGGATCCTTGGCGTCAGCTCCCTGGGGGTCCACTGACCCCTTCTCCTGCCGCTGCTGCCCCTCTCCCTGATCTGCGGCCATGGGTTTCCTGGGAGCTCTGCCCCACGCCAGCCTGCAGTCCCCCAGTCGTGGGAACCCCTCCTGCTGACCGGGGGCCACTCTCGAGTGTGGTCAGGAGGTCCGGTGGATGCTTCCTGCCCTCCCTCCGAGGTCCCGGCCCTGGAGGGTGGTCCTCACCTTCGAGGTGATCCCTGACCTTGGAGGGTGGTTCCCAGTGCAGTTAAATTTCATCTCACGCCTCTCCCTGCAGGGTCCTTAATCCCTGTCGTCCCCCCAAGTTGAGACCTGGTTCCCGTGAGCGCCGGCCTGGCTGTGGGCAACATGATCCGCTCCCCAGTGTGTGTGGCTGGGTCTTTGTGGGCAGTGCGGGATGAAAAGACCCCTTGTTTCTGGTGCAATTCAAACTCTCAAACTGGGCAGGAGAGTGGCCGGTGGGCGGGGGTGGGGTGGGGGTGGTGTGGGGAGGCCAGCCTGCCCTCCTGCTCTCCAAAACGGTGCCGCAGGTGGGGTCCCTGGAGCTTTCTGGCCTGGGGCTTTAATTTGGGGGTCGTGATAGGAGGGAGACAGCCAGGCCCCCTCAGCCTCCTCTGGGCCCTCGGCAGGCCCTGTTGCTTCAGGGTCAGCTGTGCCCCACCCTGTGCTGACCTTCGGTGGACACGCATGCAGTGGTCTCCTTAACCGGGGCATGACAGGCTTTGGGGAAACTTGGGTCCCCAACATGACTGCTCTTGTGCTATTTCTAAGAGGTGGGGTCTGTGGCCCAGGAAAGACCCAGAACCACGTTGGGAGGGACAGTGAAATCCCTCCCTGAAGGTTTTAAAACAATTAAAAAAAAATGTATATATATACATGAAAGTGAAAGTGAAGTCGCTCAGTTGTGTCCGACTCTTTGTGACCCCATGGACTGTAGCCTATGAGGCTCCTCGTCCATGGGATTTTCCAGGCAAGCGTGCTGGAGTGGATTGCCATTTCCTTCTCCAGGGGATCTTCCCGACCCAGGAATCGAACCCGGGTCTCCCGCATTGCAGGCAGACGCTTTACCGTCTGAGCCACCAGGGAAGATAATTTTTGTTTAGTTTCTTTTTTAAAGTTTTTATTGACATATAGTTGATTTGTAATGTGGTTTTAGTTTCAGGTATATAGCAAACTGATTCAGTTGTACATATGTATATAAATATATATTCTTTTTTTATATTTTCTTCCATTGTAGGTTATTGCAAGATACTGAGTGCAGTTACCTGTGCTATATAGTAGGTCTTTGTTGGTAATGTATTTTATATGTAATAGTGTATATATTTTAATTCCAAGCTCCTAATTTATCCTCATCATCTTTGCCTTTGGTAACCATAACTTTGTTATTTGTCTGTGTGTCTATTTCTGTTTTGTAAATGAGTTCGTGTCTTTAAGATTGCACATATAAGAGATATAATATGAAAATTTTCTTTGGCTTATTTCTTGGTACGATCGTCTCTGGTTCTTGCCATGTTGCTGCCATTGGTGTTATTTCCTTCTTTTTATGGCTAATATTCCATTGTATATATATCAATATTTCCCTTCTTCATGGGATCTTCCCAACCCAGGGCTCGAACCCAGGTCTCCCGCATTGCAGGCAGATTCTTTACCAGCTGAGCTGTAAGGGAAGCCCAGTATATGTTGTATTACACCTTTATCCATTCCCCTATCGATGGACATTAGGTTGCTTCTCCCTGAAGCCTTTGAAAAATAAGAATGAATGAGCTTAACGCACGCCTAGCCAAGAGGCTCCACGCAGGACGCAGGGAGTGAAATCGAATGGCCTCTCCCTTTGCTGAGAGGGCGTCCTGGACACCGCCCATCTTGGATTGAGCCTGTGGTCTAGTGGGTTTGGAGGTCAAGTTCTGGTTCACCCCCACCCCACCATCTTCAGAAAGTCACACCTCTGCTCCTCTCTCTTTTTTAAAAAGTAATTTTATTTGTTTGTGTATTTATGTTTGGCTGTGCTGGTCTTCGCTGCTGCACCGACGTTCTTGGGTTGCAGAGAGCGGGGCCGCCCTCTAGTTGCGGTGCGTGGACTTCCCACTGTGGGGCCTCTCGTTGCGGAGCGCAGGCTGCGGGGTGCATGGACGTCAGTAGCTGCAGTTCTCGGGCTCTGGAGCACAGACTCAGGAGCTGGGGCTCACGGCCTTAGGTGCTCTGCGGCGTGTGGGGTCCTCCCAGCCCGGGGATCGAGTCCGTGGCTCCTGCCTTGGCAGGTGGATTCTCTACCACTGAGCCCCTGGGATGCCCCTGGTCCTCTCTTGCAGTTAAGGATTCAGGCTTCGGTAGATGTTTCCAGGCACGTCTCTGCTTCCTGACTTTCTCTCTGTGTGTCTCTTCCCTTCTGCCTCGTTTTCCTGGGGCCTCAGTTTACCAGCTGGGAAGTCAGGCAGCTGGACCAGGTCCGTGGGGGCTCAGAGACCACAGAGGAACCTGGGGCAGGTTCTGGACGCGGGATCCCTTCTGGGCCTCAGTGTTGCCCTGGTGGGCATTCCCAGCCTGGCCCCTTCTTCCCTGCTGGACTAGTGCCACCGGGGCTTTTTTTTCTCTGTGACATTGTTGTCTGTGGGGCTTCCAGGATCCACGGTGGCTCAGTTTCCAAACTCAGGCCTTTGCCTTCCTAGTGCCTGCCCAGTTGGGGGCTGCCCTGACCGAGAGTCAGAAAGCAGTGCCCGGGAGGGTCGGCTGCCTGCCCTCCCCCACCCCCTACCCCCCGTACGAGGGCTTAGCTTTCCAAGCTGGCCCCCCGCCCCCCCGAAACCAGAGGTGCACGTGCCAGCTCCCCGAGGCTGTGGGCGCAGCAGCCATCACCAGCAGTAACAGAATGAACATGGGAAAGTCTCCTAATTTCCTTCTTTTGAGTTGCAACCTCCCTCTTCCTGTAGACCGGGCCTCTGGTGACTTTTGAATCGGTCTGTGGGCTGCTGTTCTCTGGCTGAAAATATTTGCGTTAGTGCCTCCTTTGCCTTAATGAAAACGGCAGGCTTAGGGCATCAGGGGAGGCCTGGGGGCGAGAAGGTGGCTCTGAGTCTGGACTGATGGGCCAGTGCCCAGCCTGTGACTTTGGCTCTGAAAGGTGCTAATGTGCTTGTGTGCTGGCTGGGGTTTTCAGCCTTCCGGGGAGGCTTTGTGGGTTCGAGGGAGCCCTGTGCCCAGCTGAGAGGCCTTGTCTCACAGCGTCGTCCCCACTGGCCCCTCCGTGGCCTGCTGATGGGTGCCTAGAAGTGGGAAGGACACTCGCAAAGGGGAGAATGGGGTCTTGGAGGCCTCGGGGTGGGGGGTGTGTGCGGGGCTGCAGGTAAGGGGTGGCCGAGGGCAGACGAAAGGGACCGGGCTCACCGTGTTCCTCACAGGGACGGGGAGGGTGGCGTGGCTTTGTCACTGGCGTGGCAGACGTTTCTAGGGCTGCCCGTGGTGCGGGCCTTGGGGCGGGAGTGACCACCTGCTCCAGTGTCCTATTTCCGCACCTGGCAATGAGGCTGCGGGAGGAGGGGTCGGCCCAGTGCAGGCTGGGGTGGTGGGGACGGGCAGGGAGGGCCCTGGGGGCACCTGCGCTGTTGTGACCGCCTCCCGGGCAGCGTGGTGCTCCCGGCGCCAGCCCTCGGACCTGTGTCTGTCCTTGGCTGGTCCTGTTAGGCGGGGGAGCCCCTCAGGCAGGGGAGCGGTGAGCTCCCACTCCCCCTCCCTCCCCTCCCCTCCCCCACCATCCCTTACCCCTCCCCTGGGGCGGCTCTGCTTTATCACTGGTGATGCAGACCCTTGGGTTAGGGGTCTGGAAGGGCCATGCTGCAGAGAGTGGGAATAAATCCACCTACACCCCTCAGTGTTTTTTTTTCTTTCTAATAAATTAGAAAACCAATATCCACAACCTCCCTCAGAGGTCTTAAGTAAGACTCAGTTCTGACCACTCTTATCAGGTACTGAGGCTGTTTTTGGTTCGTAGAGGATGATGGGGAGAGGGTGGTCCTGGAATGGAGAGTGACCCCGGGCAGTGACGGGGGGTGGGGGTGTCCGGGCTGAGTCTGAGCTGGACTCTGGGCCGCCCCCAGAGCAGGTGGCTGCCTCGGATAATGTGCCCTCACGTCCTGACTGCTGTCCTTAGAGTTTATCCTTTTAATACCCCGAGGGGCATGAAGTGTCTTGTGGGCCCAGGAGGGGAGTTTGTGGGGAAGAAGAACGTCCCGGTGGGCAGCTGCCCTGCTGGGGGTAAAGGAGAGCTGGCCTGGCCCCACAGAAGCAAGCGGGACCCCGGGTCAGAAAGGCAGGGGCCCTCGCGAGCTCTGGAGGTATGCCTGTGGCCACAGGGCTTAGCTGTGACTTGCCAGCCCCGGGGCCGCCTGCGGTGACTTGGGGTCCTGGATCGGCAGCAGCAGGGGTGGGAGAAGAGGCAGTCGGGGGTCCCAGGGGTCGGGAGGGGGGTGCCTCTCTGACACAGCACCGTTCTTCTCCATGTCCAGAGAGGCTCAGACAAGGAGGTGCTTGTGGGCAAAAGAGTGATGAGCTGGCATCTGGAAATGACGCCTCATTACAGAGTGTGCTTCCTAAACACGTGTGCATGTATCATGAAGGGCCTTCGGGAGGAGTCCCCCGGGTTGCTGTGGCCCGAATTGGGGCCTGGATATGGGCAGGAGAGCTGGCCCGGCCCCACGGCACAGAGCGGGGAACACAGACCTCAGGCCCATAGGATTTCTCAGGTTCCCCCCAGTCCGTCCCTGAGCCCCAGTCCCTGCCTCTGTCCTGGGGGGAGGGTGGGGGTGTTGGTGGTCTTCTCCGCTCTGCGCCGTGCTGTCTCCAGCAGAGTCCCACCAGCGGTGCGGGGTGGCGGTGGTGGATGGGACCCGGGCCCCAGTGCTGCTGACCCCGCGTCCCTCCCCGCAGGCTGCTGGTCCCTGCTCAGGAGACAGATGGAGTTTGATGTCTGAGTTTGCACCTGTGTATGTGGGGAGGGGGACAGTTTTCTCTGGGAGCCCCGGAGGAGGCCCAGGGGAGGTCCCCCGTTACAAAACAGACATCACTTTGCCGACAAAGGTCCAGCTGTGGTGCGGAGAAGACTCTTGAGAGCCCCTTGGACTGCAGGGAGATCCAACCTGTCTGTCCTAAAGGAGATCGACCCTCAATATCCATTGGAAGGACTGATGCTGAAGCTGAAGCTCCAGTACTTTGGCAGCTGATGCAAAGAGCTGACTCATTGGAAAAGACCCTGTTGCTGGGAAAGATTAAAGGCAGGAAGAGAAGGGGACGACAGAGGATGAGATGGTTGGATAGTAGCATCATCCAGTCAACGGACATGAGTTTGAGTAAACTGTGGCAGATAGTGAAGGACAGCCTTGCTTCAGTCCATGGGGCTGCAGAGTCAGACACGACAGAGTAGCTGAACGACAGCAGTGAGGCCCCAGTGACATGTTGGGTCATCATTACCAATGACATGTTGACCCAGCAGTGACGTCTTGGGTCATCATTACCATGGTCTGAGCACCACCCAAGGCAGGCAGGGGCCACAGGGAAAGAAAGTCCTGCCCAGAGTGGGACAGTCCTTGCTGCAGGGAGGAGGACGGAGGCCCCGGGGTGCCTGGCCTGGCCCTTGTCCCTGTGTCCTGAGCTTGACCACCGCCCAGCCTCTGACCTGAGGTCCAAGGGAGGAGGGGCCTTTGGCCTCTCACCCTTGCGGGGCTTGGTCAGGGCCAGCTTGCTGGGTAGGTTTCATCTGGGGCTGCGATTCAGTTTCCTGGCGGGCACTGGGTGCCACCTGACAGGGTCCAGATGGAGGATCCTGAGCTCTGGTCATGGGTCCACCCATGTGAACCCAGGCAGGTCACACAAACTCGAATGCCTCGCTTTTCCATCTCTGTTTGATGGAGTGACCTTGTCTTATTCATCTTAGGGCTGTTGAAAGTGGATCAAGATGTGTGTGTGGTAACATTAAGAGCAGCCTGGTAGGAACGGTAGTGGGTGCTCCATGCTGTCTGCGTATCCACATGTTTAACCTTCAGAAGGCACAGGCACTTCAGCTTTCCTGTGTGGACGGGAAGAGGAAGCGGAGACCCAGAGAGGCTGAGCAGCCCAGATACGGGGGAGAGAGGGGAAGAACGGGGCCTGGCTCCGGGGCCCGCACCTCGCACCGGGACCCTGCATGGCCCCTCTGCGCACAAGACGCAGTGCACAATCAATGCATTTTCTTCTTATGAAATAACTGCCTTGAGAATTCCCCAGAGGTCCAGTGGTTAGGCCTGGATGCCCTGGTTGGGGAACCAACATCCCACAAGCCACGCGGCATGGCCAGAAATAAATAAATAAATGACAATGCCTGTTTATTATAGAAAATTTGGAAAAATAATCACTGTGGGCTCAGCACCCAGATGGTCTCTGTGAACCAGAGTGATGTGGCCTGAAAGTCATGGGTGCATTTTCCCACTTTCCCTGGGGGCACTGGCCATGGGAATGGGCGAGTTAAGGAGATAGTCAGCAACACTCCAGTTTGAGTGTGATGTTTCTCCCCTCCGCGGGCAGTGGGGCAGTTGATGGACTTGAAACATACATGTCACTGGAACACTTATCCTGGAATTTCTTGGCTCCAAAGCCCCTCAGGGTTTACTTTTTTGCAGCATGTCCCACATTACAGAGTCTTCCCAGGGCATCACTGCCCACTCCCCTCGGTCCCCCCCACCCCCTATCTGGGATGCACAGCCCCCTGTTGCAAGCCTGAGCTCAGCCTTCCTAATTTATCCTGAGATCCCCTGAAAGGAGTTGGGCGGGGGTGGTGGTGAGGAGCTCTGGACATCATTCCCCACAAGTGTGTCCAGCTGGGGCAGGGGACACCCCTCCAGCCGCGTGCCTCACCTGGTCCTTTCATGCTGCAGACACCACCCCCCGGCTCATCCTGGTAGGGATACAGAGTATTGCTCACACCTGAATCATCCTTTCCTTATTGTGTGCCCGTCAGGGGAGACTTGCAAGGTACTGAGAGAGTCAATGTTTGAAATTTGAAAATCGCCTGTAATCCTGCCCTCTGGAGAGAACAGGTATTAGCATTTTGTTCCTTTCCTAAAGGAAGAAATAGATGCGGGCTCGAAAGGGAGGTTTGTGCACACCTTTTGTTAACTTAAAAAAGCAGCAAGATGTTGAATACAGTTCACTGTGCTGCACAGTAGGTCCATGCTGTTCATTTTATGTGTAGTAGTGTATATCTGTTAATTCCAAATTTATCCCTCCTCCCCAACTTCCTCTTTGGTAACCATAAGTTTGTTTTGTATGTGAGTCTGCAGGTAATGCCACCAGCAGCAGCATGTGGACTTAGGATCACACTAAGTGAAATAAGCCAGACAGAGAAAGACAAATAACAGATATCCCTTATATGTGAAATCTAAAAACAAATCCATTCAAAAGAACTTACGTATAAAACAGAAAGAGACTCACATACAGAAGACAAACTGTTAACTTTTTATTTTGAAATAATTGTAGACTCACCAGAAGTTGCAGTTGTAGTGCAGAGGGCTCCCTCGTGCCCTTCCTCACCCCCCACCCCCCCACAGGGACATCTTCGAATGGGCATTATTGAAACCATAGCAACGATGATGAGGCCACACAGTGATCGGACCCCAGACCCTCCCTCTGACGGGTCCGTCTTTCCAGTGTTCTCATTCCTATGTGTGTGGAGAGTTTTATGAGCTCTTGCCACATGGATAGAGTTGTTAGACACACTTTTTAAAAGAAATGTTGCTGTTTAGAACCGTTTGCAGATTTACAGGGTCGATGAGAAGATAGCAGAGCCACCCATGAACACTGGGCCGAGTTCTCTTGCTGCCTGCTGGCTCTAATGGTACCGGTCCGTTTGTTATGGTTCCTGAGCCGACACCGATTGTGTGTGTTAACTAGAGCCTGCACTTCCAGATCTTCGCTTTCTAATTCTGTTCAGGATGCTAGCTAAGACATGCTGTTTTGTTTTTTTTTTTTAATATTTGTCTATTTGACCACGCTGGTCTTAGTTGGACACGTGGGGTCTTCGTTTCAGCCTGTGGGATCTTTCGCTGTGGCATGTGAACTCTTAGTTGAGGTCTATGGGACCTAGTTCTTTGACCAGGGATTGAACCCTGGGCCACCTGCACTGGGAGCTTGGAGTCTTAGCCAGTGGGCCACCAGGGAAGTCAGGGACATCCTCCCGGTGGTAATCCCACCATTTTTTTTTTCAGTTTGTAATCCCACCTTTTTTTGTTTTTCAGTTGGTAATCCTACTTTTCTTTTTTTCCAGTTGGTAATCCCGCCTTTTTTTTCCTGGGAGCTTGTTGAGAATTTCTCTCAATTTATTAAAGTATTGCTGATTTACCAGATTGTGTTGCGAGTGTCTCAGCAAAGCATACTGGGCAATTCTCACTCTTCACTTTGAGTGGCCCTCTGCTTGTCCCATCTGTGGCCAGCCCCACTGGGACCTTCAGAAGGGCCACTGCAGTCCCTCTGCGCTCCTTTGGTCATGTCAGTGTCCAGCCCACCCCATCCCCCGATGGGGGGGTGCAAGGAGCAGACAAGGCACCCCTTTCTCCTGAGGCAGGGCAGCTTTGGGGGCACACGGACCTCTCCCAGAGCGCCCCTGGGTCCCCCAGACTGGACCAGGTCATATAAGAGGGCAGAATGTGGCAGTGGGGTGTTGTGGGGTCCAGGAGGAGCTTGGGGCTGGCTCTGCCCTCTGGGGCCCCATGATCCTGGTTGGGGAGGGGTGGGTCCCGTCACCTGTGTACAACCTTGCAACCCAACCATTGCTTGGCTTAGAGTAGCCGCTCAATCTGGGGCCACTTCTGAAGGGTCACTGACCGCCACCCACTCTGTGGCCTCTCCCGGGCCGGCCAGGAGCAGCAGGTCCCGCCAACAGGATGTTTCTCCCTAAGCCCGCTGAGAAATCCTCTGGAAACCCTCCTTTGACCCCGGTGCAGGCAGGCGAGAGAATCATGGACAATGGGACCGTGAGACAAAAGGCAGTTGTCAGCAGGGTCAGTGGGTGTCCCGCACCAGGGCGGGCTGACCATCGACCGTTGGGCAGGTCACTGGATTTCTGCCCACTGGGTGGGGGCCCCGAAGGAGGGGGGAGTCAGGCCCGGGCCTCAGGCCCCCGGGTGCCACGCTGCATCCTTTAGAGCTCGGAGTTTTAACTTCTGGGCTGTGTGCTTTGCAAGAAGTCCAGACCCCTAGAGGGTCTGCCCGGCTTGGCATGGCGTGGTCTGTGGCTGCTCCTGGGGCTCCATCCCCCTGCTCTGTCCCGTCTTTACCTCGACGAGCTTGTGGTTTCTGGTGGACCAGTGCCACCGTGGGCATGGGTCTGCAGTCTCCAGGCGTGGGCGCTCCCACCCCAATCCCTCGGTGCTGGGACTTCACCCCCCAGGCCCACTTCTGCTCCAGTGTTCCTGGAGCCAGCCTCTCAGGTGGCCTCCCTGCCTCTAGGGTCTCCACCTCCAGCCCTCACTTCCAGAATGTTCTTCTGGAAACAACAGTCCCTACCTTGCCCCCAACCCACAGGGACCCTCAGTCTCAGAATCAAGTTTAGCTTCCTGGGGACAAAGTTGGAGGCTCTTGGACTCTTTCTCCACACACCTCTCCCATCCCTTCCAGAAGCTTCCATGACCCCAGGCCAGTAGCAGTTCCCGAGTGCCATCCAGGCGTCTGTGTGCCCCCCTGCCTTTGCCTTGACCGTCTCCTCCACCTCCAGTTCCCTTCCCATTGCCTCGCCTCCCGCTACTCATTTGCAAGATCCTGCCTGTTTGCAAGCTGGGCTGAGATGCTGCCCCCTTTTCCCCATTTCCGGCCACCCCTTCCCCCAGCACTGCGGGTGGATCTCTTTGAGTTGGCTTTCATTCTTCCTGGGCCGTGGCTGTTTCCTCGTCAGCCTCCTGCCTGAATTCCCAGGATGGCCCCGCATCCTGACTGTCACTGGTCCGGTACCCACTGCCCGAGTGGGGAGCGCCCTGTGCTGGCCCGTGTCTCCCCTGCCCGACGCCGAGGGCCGCGCCGAGTGCCCAGCTCCTCCTCCTCCATCCGCGCCTTGGTGGCCAGGCCCCCTGCTTCCTGCCCCCAGGGGCTCTGTCCACCTCGATGACCGGGTTCTGGGGTCACTGTGTGCCCCACCCCCAGGCTGACACCCGGAGTTGTGGGACCCAGCCAGATGGGGGTGGACAGGGGGTGTCTCGGGCCACCCGCAGACAGGCAGCCTGACTCCCTCTGTCCTTGATGTCCTTGTTGGTAAGATGCAGGTGGTGAGGGTCAGGAGGGGTGACGGCGGGCAGGTGGTGGTGTGTAGGCCCTTCCCCCAGAGGCTGTCACAGCCTTGTAGCAGGTGGGGGTGGCCAGGGCCCTGCGCGTCACCAGGTAGCCCCCCTGGGTCATGTGGGCACCCCCTCTGCCCTCGGCAGTCCTGACCCTGATCCTGGCATTACGGGCTCTGCCTGGTCCTTCTGTTTCTTGCCTGGGTTCTTTGGGCTGGGTTCCGGGCAGGCTCAGAGTCAGGTAGACTGAGCTGGTCTATGGCCCCCCGGCTGCCAGGGGGCATCTGGAGCACCAGGGACCCATCACAGGTGGCCTGGGGTCCTGCGGGGTGAGCTGGAGGGGGCTGGGGGGTGGGGGCCCGCCCCGCTGGTCCCTGAGCTCCGAGTCTCCTGACTGTGGAGTCAGCCACCAGCTTCGCGGATTAACCAAGCTGCAGGGATGACGCAGGGTGCTGAGGTAGCGTGGCTTTTCTCAGCGTCCCCTTGACCAGGCTCCTGAGAACAGGGCCTGCATTCTCCCTGAGCTGCCCTGGGCCCAGTGCCTGGTGTCGGGCCGGAGCGGGGAGAAGGTTCCCTAGGGGATTGGGGGCTTCCCAGACGACGCTAGTGGTAAAGAACTTACCTGCTGGTGCAGGAGACATAATAGATGTGGGTTTGATTCCTGGGTCGGGAAGATCCCCTGGAGGAGGGCACGGCAACCCACTCCAGTATTCTTGCCTGGAGAATCCCATGGACAGATGAGCCAGGTGGGCTACAGTCCATAGGGTGGCAAAGAGTCAGACACGACTGAAGCGACTTAGCACGCACTAGGGAATTGGCTTAGGGAAGACCCGGGGTGGGAAGGATGGAAGGTGTGTGAGTGTGCATGTATATGGGAGAGAGTGTGTGTCTGTGTGAGGGCCGGAGTGTGAGTCAGAAGGTGCATGTCCGTGTGTGTCTGTGAGTGCCTCCATGCTTGTGTGTGTGAGTGTGTGTGTGTGTGTATGAATGAGAGTGTGTGAGTCACCACCCCGCCCACACAGCCTGTCCCCGCTCCCCTCGGTCATGTTCAATGACCTGAAAGCATCTCTCCCACAGCTTCTATTTTTGCTTTCGACCTTTAGTTAAATGCTCACAATGCTGGGCCGTTGGTGCGCTGCTGAGTTTATGACATGTAATTGGGAGAGAGGGCCGTTTGGCGCTTTGGGCCCCCATGCTCCTCCCCACCCCCACTCCCCACCCCCAGCCTCTTGCAAGAGTAGAGCTGACTTCTGCAAGCTTTCTCCCGGGGTGAGGATTTGATGATCTGCCAGGCGGTGTGACTGTACCCATGGAAGGTTCTAGGTTTCAGTGGATGCTGTCTGTATCTGTACTGATGTTTACAGGTTCATGACACCCTCCCACCGTCCACACATCCGGGTTGTGGGAGGGAGGCAGTTGCTGACCCACGCCCCACTGGTGCTGGCAGGGGTCGGAGGCTCAATCGGAACATTGACCCTTCTTTCTGCTGAGTCTTAAGCCTCCATGCAGGTGAGGAAGCTGAGGCCTGGAATGTGGAGGGAGCTGGCTTGCTGAGAGCCAGGCGGCCCTGAGCCCTGGGGTGCCCCTGGGAGATGTCAGAGCAACAGGACAGAGCCGTGGAGGGGTGGTGTTCTCAGCGTGGAGTCCCCCCTGGCACACCCTGGAACCCAGGGGCCAGTGGAGGAGGAGGAGCCCTGGGGCATTCCAGGGTCGGGGGCCCCGTGTGACTTGCCGCCCACTTGCTGGGCAGGTTGTCCCCCTCACCCAGCCTCTGTCTCCTCCTCTGTTCAGTGGGCTCAGGGACACTCAGGCAGTTCCACTTGCCGCACTGGGGACCCACGCCCAGCGCAAAGCAGGCCGTCAATGGGAGAGATGCCTTTGTTCATCCACCGTGTGTGTTAAGTGCCCTGAGCACCGGGGATAGGCAAGGCACAGACTGGAGAGTAGCGAGGAAGCAGGCTGGGAGTGCTGTTCCTGGGGTTGGAAGCACTCCAGCACGGCGCAGGTGCGCTCGCATCCCCCGCCGATGTCTGCTCTGACTCGAGGCCTCCGCAGGCTGCAGAGCGAGCGGATGGGGGAGGGGGGTGGGGTCCCTGGGGCATCCGGTCACTGGTGCCCGCCGTGCGCCCAGGCCGCCTGGGTGGGGAGGGACAGCTCATCGGTGGGTGCGGGAAGGGCTTCTGAGGCGGGCATCCAGGCTGATGGGGCGGGCAGGGTGGTGTGGAAAGCGTGCTGACTCACTGTGCTACCTTGGGTGTATAGTCTTACCCTCTCTGAGCCCTGATTTCCTGCTGAGTGAAGCGTCTGGCCCTCCCGCCCCGCCCCGAGTCCCCCGAGGGTGCTGCGGGGTGAGAGGACGGTAAACCAGAAAGAGGCCGTGCAAGCCCTCAGCAGGGCCCTGCTGCCACCAGGCCTGGTGGCTTGGGGCGAGTGTGGACTCCGGGGGAGCTCTGTCGCCATCTGCACCCCGCAGGCCCCCAGCACTCCAATGTGGATGTGGGCCTTGGCTCCTCGTTGATTACCTCCTAGATCTCCTGTTCTTGGAAGTGTGGCTGCTTCCCCAGAGAGGCAGTGAGGTTCATGGCACGTGAGTGGACGATGCTGTTCTGTCCTGGGGACACGATGCCAGGCAGAGGCGGGGGTGAGCCTCCTGGGGGCTCCTTCTCCTGGGCCAGCCTGGTCCTGTGCATTGGAACCGGAAGGAGCACCATGCACTGTCCAGCCGGCTCACCCCATTTGCAGTGACCCTCAGAAACACTCTTGCAGTGACCCACAGGACCACGCTCAGTCTGGAGGCCTCTGGCCCTGGGTGTTAGATGTGGTCCGTGGGGAAAGTTAGCAGCCGCTCTCTGATTTTTATTGTACTAAGGGATCTGATATTCCCCACCAAATATCACAGCTTGCCTTGGTTATCTGTCAACCCCTGGGATGTGCCCTGGGCCCCGCTTGTGGGATTGGGGCTCCTCTTTGAAGATGGGGGAGATGTGACCGTCATTCAGGCCATGCCCATCAGAGCTGCACAGACAGGGGAGATTTGTGGGGTTGGGTGGGGGACGTGGCTGGCTTTCCCTAGGGTTTCCTATGGTGACTTGAGTTCTAGATGGGAATGGAAGGGCTTGCCGGCCCACAGGCGATTCAGATTCTCCATGTCCACTCTTGTCCGTGCAGCTGTGAAACACAGGCCATCTGTGAGGATCCGCCTGGGGGCAGCGTGCCAGCCTTCTCCCCTGGGTGCCCCAGGGTGGGCTCCTTGGCCTGGAAGTTGCTTTCTCGTTGGCTTTCCTTTCTGTCTCATGGCCTGTGACTGCCCCTGTGAGGAGCTGGGAGCCTGGAGTGGGCTTACCTCTGTGCAGGGCCTGGAGTGCAAATATCCTCCGTACAGATCTTGGCCCGGAGACAGCCTGGATCAGGTGAGGGCGTGCGGCTTTGCACAGACGTTTGTGAATGATCTCCTCCAGGGTAGGCCGCTGTGAGCCCCAGGGAGTCTCCTCCGTTTCTTGCTGGGTCCTCACGGCAGCCCTGCAGGGGGGGCCCGCCACCCACAGAACAAGACCAGGCTCACGGAATGGTCCCTGGGTCCCGGTGTCCTCAGAGCCCCGTGGGGTGAGCGGTGGGCAGAGGGCCCAGCACCGTCTGCGAGTCATGGGGCCTCTGCATCTCCCGGGGCCCTTGCCGCCTCCCTCGTGCGGGCACACACGTGCCTGCTGAGTGTCCTAATTCCCGTGCTGGGCCCAGGGTCAGGAAGCAGGCCCCACCCGGGGCTCCCGTGTCGGGGAACTTGGCCGGATCCTGGGGGCGTTGCCCATTGAACAGGAAGGAGGAGGCCCGGATGCAATCCTAAAGGCCACGCTCTGGCTGTAGTCCCCGCCTCCAGGACTCCTTTCTTCCTCGTTGCTGGTCGAAACCACTTGCTTGTTGACCTTGGCAGTCCCTGGTGTCTCAGGAACCCTGGGCATATACATGGGATGACCCACGAATGGGCAGCGGCGTCCCACTGATGGCCCATTCACAGCCGGGCCTGGGCGAGGACCCAACGCATGACCTCATTAACCTCCAGAATGCCCTGTGGCGGGCCCTCCTGTGGTCTTGCCCTACACAGGTGGGAACAGGTTTAGGAATGTTCGTTTCCCCTGGTCAGTGCTGAGCCTTCAGCACTGCCTGCCTCCCTGCCATTCTCCCCTTATCTCCGTACATTCCCTGAATTCCAGGCCTGTCTGCCTCCTACCTCCTGGGTGCCCTGCATCACCTGACCGGCTGAGCCTCCCAGGTCATCTTTATCCCCACGGAGCCCCGGGTCTGGGTTGAACTTGCTGGATTCTCTGTGCCTTGCCCTGGGGGAGGGGTGTGCTGGGCGTGTGTCAGGCCCGAGTTGAGGGGAGAGCCCGCTGTGGTTGGGATGGTGTCCAGCGGGCATCTCTGGCTCCCTGGGCCAGGGGCGACTCCAGCTGAGATCTAGCTGCTTCTCCTGTGAACACACGGAAAATCTCCAGAAGTTTTCACTTCTCCATTGAGCTGCTTGCCCCCAGCTCCCCACGCCCCCCATGAGGAGGGCTCCCCAGTCCTCAGCTGTGAGCTGGTGGGACGGCAGAGGAAAGAGCAGGGGTCGTAGAATTTAACTCTGACCCAAAGTCCTGATAGCTCAGTTGGTAAAGAATCCGCTGGCAATGCAGAAGACCCTGGTTCGATCCCTGGGTCAGGAAGATCCACTGGAGAAGGGATAGGCTACCCACTCTGGTACTTCTTGGGCTTCCCTTGTGGCTCAGCTGGTAAAGAATCCACCTGCAATGTGGGAGACATGGGTTTGATCCCTGGGTTGCGAAGATCCCCTGGAGAAGGGAAAGGCTACCCACTCCAGTGTTTTGGCCTGGAAAATTTCATGGACTGTATAGTCCATGGGGTCACAGAGTCGGACACGACCGAGTGACTTTCACTTTTAAAGCTGGCAGGCGGACGCCCCCTCCGTCAGCCAGGAGTTCCAGGTGGCTGGAACCCCGGGTTCCAGGTGGCTGCTGCCAAACATAGCCCTCCACGTGTTTCCTTCACACCCCAGGGTGGCGGGCCAGAGGACTCCAGTGAGGCAGGGTCAGGCCCCTCCCTCAGGGAGGTAGCTTCTCATTTGTGGAGGGGCTGCGGCGCGCTTGCAGAAACCAGAGGCCTTCTGCAGGTCGGGGGCTGGCGTTAACACGCCTGGAAATCCGAGGCTCAGAGATGCGGAGGGACTTGCTCAGGGTCACCCAGCAGCTGCCTGGGCCTGACCGGGGCTCCTCTGTCCCCACCCTCACCCTTGCATGGAGGAGGGGCAGAGGGCGTTGAGGGTCTGGGTGGGGTCGTGGGGAGGAGTGCATTTGGGGGACAGTGCTGCCGTCAAAAGGAAGTCCTCTTGGAAGGCTGTCTCTCCCCGCCCCCTCCGCCCAGCAGCAGCAGACCCCTGCCAGCCTTGCTGGAGGACAGGGGACCGTGTGTAATGGGTGCCACCCGGGGCTGTTTAGAGACCGTGAGGTTGGAGCCCAGTGATGCTGGCCAGGGTGCTGCCTGGGGGTGGGGGATAGGGAGGGGGGTAGGGGTGGGGGGGTGCCCTCTGTCCTTGGAGTCAGAGCAGCCGGACCTCAAGGGCCTCATCATGACCAGCAAGGCCGCGAACAGCCTTCCCCTCGAAAGGGAATTGAGGCCCGGAGTCGGGAGGGCGGTGGTGACCTTGATTGAAGGCACAACCTCAGCCGGTGCCTGTGCTCGGTTGCCGGCTGAGGGTCTGTGCTCTAAGAGACGCCGGATGACCCTCAGTGATGTGGAGACAGAAGCCTGCCCCCACAGCGGGCAGTGCGGGCCTCCGGGGCAGCCCCCTTCCTTTGTCCGTTTGGGTGACTGTCACGGAATACCCCTGCCTGGGGTTGTTATCGGGAAAACAGAAGTGTGTTGCTCCCATTTCTGAAGGCTCTTGGTCCACGATCAGGGTGCCGGTTCCTAGCTGCTGCCTCCTCCCTGTGGCCTCACTGGTGGCAGGGGGAGGTGGGGGGAGGGTCTCTGGAGCCCCTCGTGAGGCACTCATCCCATTCTCGGGGCGCCACCTTCCTGGCTTCAGCCCCTCCCAAAGGCCCTGCCCCCAGCAGCATCACCTGTGGCGGTCGGGACTGCAGTATGAACTTTGGAGACACACAGACTTTCAGACCATAACAACCCCCACACCAGGCAGAGCCAGCTCCCCCTGGGGTCGCCGGTCAGAGTCCCGCCGCCCACGGCTCCTCCCTCTGCAGGGAGCCCCCCGCCTCCCCCCCACCCCGGCCCCGGGGGCTGGTGTTCACTCTGGGTGGTCGACCCAGCGGTGGGCGTGTTGAACAGTGGCAGCAGCAGCATTGGCAGAGACGCCGGGGTCTCCAGGAGACGCTGAGTGGTGTGTGGGTGGTGGGGCGGCCGTCTCTGCCTGGTTCCTGATGTCCCCAGAAATAGCGGCAGCCTTGCGTGTCCCCTCCAGCATCGGGCTCTGTCACTTGGCGTCTCCCATGGTTACCATGACGTTCTGAGGTTTTCTTCATCCCGTCTTATGCACAGGGATGGTGGATGGAGCTCAGAGGTCCAGGAGCCTGCCCAGGGTGGTCCTGATGCCACCAGGGAGAGGGGCAGGAGCCCAGGCCTCCTGCCCTTTATCCTCTGTGGTACTCCAGGCGGGAGCTCTCTATCGGCTGTTTACTGAGCACCTGTTTCATGTCGGGGCCCCATGGCCATGCTCCTGGGATAGTCCCCAGAGCAACATAGACAGAAGTATCATTGGGGAGTGTGTTTAAGTCACGTTCGACTGTTTGCGACCCTGTGGACTGCAGCACCCCGGGCTCCTCTGTCCTCCACGATGTTCCAGAGCTTGCTCAAACTCATGTCCATTGAGTCGGTGATGCCATCCAACCATCTCATCCTCTGTCGTCCCCTTCTCCTCTTGCCCTCAATCTTTCCCAGCATCAGGGTCTTTTCCAATGAGTCGGTTCTTCGCATCAGGTGGCCAAAGTATTGGAGCTTCAGCTTTAGCATCAGTCCTTCCAATGAATACTCAGGATTGATTTCCTTTAAGATGGACTTGTTTGATCTCCTTGCTTTCCAAGGGACTCTCAAGAGTCTTCTCCAACACCACAATTTGAAAGCATCAATTCTTCGGCACTCAGCCCTCTTTATGGCCCAACTCTCGCATCCATACAAGACTACTAGGAAAACTGTAGCTTTGACTATGTGGACCTTTGTTGACAAAGTGATGTCTCTGCTTTTGAATATGCTGTCTAGGTTTGTCATAGCTTTCCTTCCAAGGAGCAAGTGTCTTTTCATTTCATGACTGTAGTCACTGTCTGCAGTGATTTTGGAGCCCAAGAAAATAAAATCTATCACCGTTTCCACTTTTTCCCCAGCTATCTGCCATGCAGTGATGGGAGTGGATGCCTTGATCTTCGTTTTCTGAATGTTGAGCTTTAAACCAGCTTTTTCACTCTGCTCTTTCACCCTCGTCAACAGGCTCTTAGTTCCTTTTCTGCCTACCTAACTTCCTGCCAGTTAGTTTGGTATCATCTGCATATCTGAGGTTGTTGATATTGTTCCCGGCAATCTTGATTCCAGCTTGTGATTCATCCAGCCCGGCATTGTGCATGACGTACTCTGCATAGAAGTTAAATAAGCAGAGGGAGACAAACTAGCAAACAAGTCAAAGAACAAGAGAGGTGTGTGTGCTGGTGAGCGCCGAGAAGAGCAGACAGGAGGCGGTGGCTGCTGTCAGGGAGGAGCGGGGCCTCCTGGACTGCAGCCGGGATGAGCAGGAGCTGTCCCTGGAGGTCTTCCAGCCCAGGGAGGATGTGGAGGCGGGTGGGAACCAGCCTGGTGCTTTCCAGGACAGGATGCAGGCCACTGTGGCTGGAGCCTGGTGACCAAGGGGGCAGAGTGGGCGGGGCAGTTGGAGTTAGGATTTTATCTAAGTCAGGCAGAGGTGACCGTCTCATTCACACTTCACCAAAGGCTCTGGGTTGCCTGGTGGAGGATGGGCTCGGGGTGGGGCGGGGGCCCCTGGGTGGAAGCCCCTGCTGTGTCCTGGTGACAGAGGCCACAGGCGCAGCTTTCAGTCTCCTTGCTAAAGACTAGGCAGGGAGGAGATGACACCCCAGCTTTTCTGGTGTTGGGACTTACGTTATATTTCTTAGAGATAAACAACTCATTAAAAAAAACACAAAATTCATTTTTGAGGGGGGCGTGGCTCTTTCCCTGGGGATGGAGGAATTTCAAAGGAGGGAGGGCTGTGCCTTGGCCATTCACAAACATTCCACCTGCCCCCCCACACCTGTGGCCAAGGACGCAGAAGTCTACCTTCTTGGGCTACCACCCTGTGGAGGGGAGCCCATGGACTTGGGAGAGCATCTAGGGGATCTCACCCGTACCGCTGATTTCCAGAGACTTCCAGAGCCTGGGGTGGGGTTACAGGACCCTGTGTGGGGACCCTCTGGGCCTCAGGTTTGTGCAGACGCCCTGGAGGGGGTAGGGGCCCACACTGAGCGGTTTCTAGCTCCTTTACCCTCTTGCCCTGTCCCTTCAGCCCCCTCCCTGTGACTCCAGGCTAAGATGAAGGGCCAGGAAGCCGGCAGGTGTGACGGTCCTTCCCTCCTGCATGTCAGGAGGCAGGAGGGAAGGGGTCAGAGAGACTTGATTTGGGGGACGAGAGTGATTTGATTTCTAATCAGCCTGATGGGGCCTGACTCAGGAAACCAGCTGCAGGGGCCTGGAACTCCATCTGCCCGCCCGAAATACGTGCATCTGTCAGGCCACAGATTACCCCGTGCCTGTGATTCAGCTTCCCACCCACCTTTCCCTCCAAGGAGTTCCTGGCATCATAAATCTTGCTGCAAACAGAGGGCAGGAAAGGAATCCAAGGTGGTACGGAGCACTCTCACATCCATGGCCGAGTCTGACCTTCCAGGCGGTGGAGGACCCAGCCGGCTCCCGTCTCCAGCAGCCCACCCAGGGACGCCCTGTTACCACGGCCGTAGGCCGGCCCTTTTCTCCTCTGAGCTGCCACTCACCACCCGCCACTTGGGGCTGGAGTGTGGGTTCAGCGCCCCAGGTGTACAACGGGCACTTGGTTGTTGTGGCAGCTAGAGCTGGGTGTTCTCATGAATTGGTGACCGTTATTATTATTGTTGGCTTCCCAGGTGGCTCAGTGGTAAAGAATCCGCCTGTCAATGCAGGAGACGTGGGTTCAGTCCCTGGAGAAGGAAGATCCCCTGGAGGAGGAAACAGGGTGGTCCCTGCTGTGGTCGCTCATCTGTAGAGTGGGGTTGATAAGGGACCCCTGTCACAGGGCGTGTGTGCACTATGGGGCTAGGCACGCAGGCCCCCCCACGTTCCTCCACCCTGAGCGCAGTGGGAGGAAGCTGGGTGAGGGCCCCTTTCAGGCTTCTCAGCAAACCCCAGTTTGGCTGCTTTGTTACCTTGGGCTGGCCGGTTAACCCCTCTGTGCCTCTCTCCTCATGGGTCAAGCGGGGGGATGCTTGAACCTTCCTTATTGTAGCGCGTGGCGAGCGCCGGCCGGGATGACGTGTGTACGGTGCTCAGGCGTGTCAGGAGCCAGGTTGTGATGGCTGCACGCGAACGTCACCCCCAGTGGGTGGCACTTGGCTTCAGGAAGTGTATTTCCAGCCCCACATCGAGGGCTCCTTCTTTGGAGCCAGCCTTGCCTGCCCAGGTCCCCTCTTCTGCCCGTGAGCCACCCAGTTGAGGCTGACCCTCAGCTCCGGATCCTTCCCACCAGCCCAGCATCAGCAGATGTCGCACACGAGCCTGCGTCTGGGGCAGGAACCTGGAGACAGGTGCTCACGGCAGCTCTGTGTGCTCTTGGGAGCCCCCCGTGTGTGGCCCCTCGGTGGCGGGAGAACCGAATGGAGGTCTCGGGCTCTCATGGGGCCTCCTGGAGCGCTGCGGGATCCCGGTCTGAGGTCTGAGATCCCGGTCTGAGCCCCTGGCTCAGGTGTTGGTTCCGGAGTGTTCTGGCATCGTGGCCTCAGACAGCAGCTGGGTCCCTGTCTCTTGCCTTCTTCGAGCCTGTCTGGATAAGAGGCTTGGACTTTCGTGGCTTTGAGTTTTGTCTTGGCATCAGGGGACCCTGCTAGCCGTCATTGCTGAGAGCCCTGGGCGGTGGTGACCACCGCCAGCCATACTCACCTTTTTGGGATCCTGCCTGGTGCAGCTGAGCAAACACCACGCTAGCCAGTGGCCTGTTTGCCTGGGGACCTCGGTGCTTCAGCAACCAGCGCCCTGTGTCATGTGGCTCCCGGCTCCCGGGTTCCTGGGTTTAGCTTCCTTGACGTGGGGCCACCCCTGGGAATTTGGATCTTGCTTTGTGGATAAGGCGTCGGGTCACATGGGTCTTTTGTTGGAGTTGGCCGTGGTGTGGCCGGGTTTGGGAGCAGGGGCTAGACAGTCAGGCCAAGAGTTGGGGTCTGACCTTCCCCAGGGCGGTCTCTCTCTGCAGCTCCCCCTCCCGATCCCCGGGAGCCCCGGTCAGCCCACCCGTGTTTCTGAGGCTTGCTCCTGCTGTGGTGCCAGGCACCAGCCACTCCAGGAGAGAGGGCCCTGCCCGCTCCTGGGATCACGTTCAAGGTAGAGCTGGGGGTGGGGACCCCGGAGGAGCCCCCCAACAACACCCCCAACCCCCCCATTTCCAGCTCTGTCTCTGACGAGGTAATCCTCTCCTTTGTTGACAGCCTGACTGAAGTCACGTTTCATCTGCCCTTTTCTCTGAGCCTGTGTCTGGCTTTTGGCCAAACCCCTAGCAATCACACAACTCACAGTAATCCTTACGTTTGCGGGATGTGTGGGCTGGCCGGCCCGGTCCCGCAGTCCCAGGAAGGCTCAGCTTCTTCCTCCCCGAGGGCCCCGAACGCCTGTCAGCTGGTCTGAGTCCCCCTCGCTGCCGACACAGGGTCCCACGGCCAGTTCTGTCCTGATCGGTGTATTCACATCCTGCCGGCCCATCAGGAAGGTGCTGTCTTCTGAGTGTTGGCGTGTGTGTCCAGGGGTCCAAAGAGGAGGTCTCTGCGGCTCTCCCCGACCCTGCAAGGAAGCTGAGGAGGGGGGATGTGCCTTCAGATGCCTGGGGGCAGAGGTTCTAGGACACAGAGGGGCAGAGGAGGCTGGAGAAGATTCTGAGGGGTCCAGGGGCCCTCTGAAATTCACACACTTGGCTAGTATCACCTCTGCCCTGGGGCTGCAGGCCTGGGTTGCACAGCAAAGAGACCTCCCCCTGCCGCTCTGCTGAACAGCTGTGGATGCCCCCTAATACATAAGACTGGCCCTCCACTCCCAGCGGAAAATGGGCACAAGGTGGCAAAGGTGGGGACTCTGGGACCCCGTCCCCCTAGGCAGAGACAGCAGGGCACAGAGGCTGGCCCAGGGCCCTGATTTGGGTGGGTCTGGTCCAGGGAGGCCAGAGTCGGGGAGCTAATTCACGGAAAGCGGGGAAACATCATAGACACAGACCCCCTGAAGACACCCATCCCATAATAAGCCTGCATCTGCCGTGCCCTGGGCAGGGAGTCCCTTCTGCTCTGAGAACGAGGGCTCTGATGGAGCTTTTCTGTCTTTATTTCTTTTTGCATTTTATTTTTATTTGTTTGGCTGCGTCAGCTCTTAACTGTGGCACGCAGGATCTTTACGGAATCCTTAGTTTTGTGGCAGACTTTTCAGTTGTGGCATGTGGGATCTAGTTCCCCGACCAGGGATTGAACCGGAGCCCCTCCCTGCATGGGGAGTGAGGAGTCTTAGCCACTGGACCGCCGGGGACGTCCCACCCCATGGAGCTCTTTACAAAAAGTCCAGGGGTCCTGATGGGGGCCTTAGCAGAGGGGTCCTCTGCCGGTCACCACCCCGCCTGGTCCACCCGGAGGATTCCTGTCCCTGCTGTGCCCCCTGCCTCGGTTCCCGTGGGTCCCGGTGCTGCCCCGTCTCATCGGCCGCCAGGCTGTGTGTGCTGCTGCCTGGGTCGGAGCAGGCCTTTCCGGGGGCCCTGGGACTGCTCCTGCCACGCCATCCCCTCGTCAAGCCAGACCAGGGATGGGGGCTGCCTTCCCCATCCCTGAGACGCGGGGCCCGAGCAGAGGTCCTGACCCGGGCCATGCTGTCCGCTCAGGGACTCGGGGCAGCTCTCGGTGTGGGGTAAGGGCAGGGGGTTGGCATCTGCGGGCCTCGCCTGCCCCGTGATGTCTGGGTGTGGCGGGTGTGGCAGTGTAGCGGCGCCCTGACCATGGCCAGCCCTGGGCGTGGCGGGTCTCATGGAAGTTCTGGCTCCTCTGGGCTTCCGAGATCGGAGCCCCTGGGCCCCTTGCTATCAGCGGAGGGCGAGGGACAGCAAAGCGGCCACGAGCCCACTGCTGCCAGCAGGAGGCAGGCCCCAGCTCAGAGGGACACATCTGGGTCTTAGGGGGTCGATGGGCGTGGAGCTGGGTTTGCTCAAGGCCTTTTCAGGGCAGCAAACACCAGGCAGGAGGCAGGCACCTCCTGCCCAGACACAGACACTGCGAGGCTCCCCTGCTGTAAGTGCGTGCAGAGGTCACAGGGTCAGCCGGGGCTGTGTGCATTTTTGTCTCAGGGAGCTGAGGAGGCTTTGGCACCTCACTCACTCTCCAGGAGGGTGTGGACAGGGTGCCCCACCTCCCAGGATGGCTGGCGGAAGGGGAGGGTGGGGGCGGGCAGCGGGGCGGGGAAGGGAGAGTCAGGAGGCCGTAGGTTAGTGATGAAGAGTCCAGCTCCGAGTAGATCAGTCCTGGATGCAAAGTCTTAGACCCACCCAGGAGCATTCTGGGTGATGCGGGCACTTGACACCACCCTCAGGAGCCTCACTTTTCCCATCTCTGAAATGGAGCGATGACAGCGTGTCCCTCGTCGGCCTGAATAACTCGCGTGGTGTGCTTGGCAGAACGCCTGGCACACAGCAAGTGCCGCGCAGACTTGGTCAGTGGCTGTGACGGGGGTGAGCAAGCCTTCCCCACGGTCGGTGCTCGGGAAGGACTGCATGGTTTAAGCCTGGAGGATGTGGGGTCCTCGCCGTCCCCTCCCTGGTCTCTGGGGACCCTCTGTGACGTGTCCCTGGCACTTCCGGGTCATGCCCGTCCGTCTGCTCGGCTGGGCCCCCAGCTGCCTTCGCTTGCCCTGGGGTGGGGGCCGCCTGCATGCCCCTCCTGCACCGTGATGCCCCCCGCCCTGGCCCGGCCCGCAGGGCCCGTGTGTGTTTGTGGCCATTCCTGTGTGTGTTCTGCTCGCGTCAGGCTGCCCGGCACAGACTCCTCTTGTAGTGGAGCAGCAGGCAATGGTTATGAAGCAGCTGGGGCTGGCGGGGTGGCCATGGCAGGGGGTGGGGGTGGCCTGGCGTCCTGCTGGGCTCCACGTTCATCACAGTGGCAGCCTGCCCACGTACCCGCCTCTCGCTCTCCGGGGCCACATAAATCATGGGGACACACTCGGGCCCCCAGGTGGGGCTTGTTACCTGTCTGACTTCCAGGTCTCCGTGCGCTGGAGCCAGATTACTGCCACTCAGGCTGGATCATCTCTGGGAGAGAGTGTTCTCGATGGCCCGGCTTCTACCAGGGAGGCTGAAATTGCTCCCTCTCAGTATAGCATGTTGTGTGCCAGAGGGGTGCCTGGCCCGGCGCCCCCCCACCGGAGTTGGCTCTTCTCCGCCGTGGACCTGCTCCCTGAGTCCTGGGAAGGACCGCGTGGTCTCAGTGGAGGAACGACCTCTGTAAGGAAGGGGCTAGCGCCACGTGGAAACAGCCTGCACAGGAGCAGCGGCCTTGAGCTGTTGGCAGAGGTGGGAGGGGCTGATTGTGGCTCAGGCCTCCTCCTGGGGCTCGCAGAGGCCTGTGGTGCCTGGCATGGCCCTTCCCATCTGATGTTTCCAGACCCCCACACCGCCTGCCCCCCTGCTGCCCTGTGGAATGCCAAGGGACTGCCCGGTAGTGGGACTCAGCCACCCTCCTCCCCTCAACTTCCTCCCCATGCCTCAGAGACCCCGGCCTCTGGGACTGGAGTTTTCTCGTGACCACCCCGGGCCTTAACGCCTGGGCTTGCAGAGGGCCAGAGCAGTGCTCTGAAGCCGTGCTCTGCTGTGTTTAAGCAGGCTTGTGGTGTTCCCACGGCCCCCTCCCCCTTTGCCGTCTTGTTTGCCTTGACGGGTACCATGGATGGATGCCGTCAGTGGGGCGTGGACCTGTGTCTGGGCAGGCGGGTGATCTGGGCACACTTCCTGCTGCCTCAGTGGCAGAGGAAGCTTTTCAGTTGTGGACTCTCTCTGCACCCTCAGTGTCTTTGTGGGTTAGATGGGAGAACTTAATGTGAGCCGCTTGGTGAGGTTGTGGTGAGGCTCAGACAGTGTGATGGGGCAAATGAGCTTTGTGTCTGTAAAGAAGCCTTCAAGCTTTAAAGAGCCGCAGGACAGGCATCCCAGCTTCATGTCATCAGCAGGCACGAACGCTGTGTGCCCTGAGACAGTGAGCTCCTGGGCAGGAGCCTCAGGCACTGCAGCCCCGGGTGAGGCCCAGGGCGGGGGTGGCACCCCTTGTCTTAGGACCCCCGATCCCCTCCGCAGCCTCCCCTTTCCCCCGCCCATCTTTCCACCCTGGGTTCCGAGTTGAGGCTTCGGGAGGCAGGGGCCTCCGAAAGGTCAGCTGAGGATCACGCGGGTCAGCTCTCCCAGGTGAGCGTGTTCCCTCCTGCTCGGAGGCCCCCGGGACCTGACCAGCTGGGTCCTGTGACTGCCACCCGTCGCGTCGTGGGGCCCCGGGAGCCAGTTGCTTGCCCACTGGATGGGCGCACAGCCTCTCTGCCCTGTGGCTGTGAGAAGTACCTGGGGGGGCTGGCTGGGTGGAGGGCAGGGGTCGCAGGACTTTCTGCAGTGCTTGGGGACCAGGGACCCGGGGACAGGGGTCCCCTCGTGGCTGTGCTGTAGCCTGAGCTGACCGTCCCTGGCCAAGCCAGCGGGGGGGGACAGTGGGCCCAGTGGCCCGTGACTAAGCTCCGAGTGCAGCCGCTTGGCTGCGCGCTCAGGGGCCCGGGGCCACCCTGGGAGGCTCCGTTTCCCTTCGCTGCGGCTGGTTGTCCCCAGCGGCCGCTGCTCCCGCCCGGATTCCTCGCAGTTCCTGAGTGTTCCCTGGACAAGCACACGTTCCTCACGGCTGGCCTGTTTGCTCCTTTCTGCCCCCAGCTGCTCCCCACCCCCGTCCTGTCGCCGCCTCCCCCCCCCGCCCCACCCCCAAGCCGGCACAGTCTGTCCAGAAGGTCTCAGATTGGCTGAATGCCCTTCTTTTTCTGTAAAGACAGTTTAATTTGGGCTGTCCCTGAGAACCCGTGACAGGCTGGACATTGTTGGCTGGTGTCATGACATGAGCCCGGATGACCCAGTATCCAGCCCGCCCGCCCCAGCTTCATAATGGCCTTAACCAGACACTCCCCACAAGGGCCTGTCAGGCACCACCCAGGAGGGGACACAGGGGACCTGGGAGAGGCACACAGTCAGGTGGTGGAGGCTAATTTCGGGGAGATGGTGATACAATGAGGCAAGAATCACAGAGAGCTTGAAGGGCTGGTGCAGAGGGCAGGCGTGTGTGTGTGCTCAGTTGTGACCTATTTTTTGGGTCCCCTGCCCCCGCCGTGGACTGTAGCCCGCCAGGCTCCCCTGTCCATGGGATTCTCCAGGCTACTGGAGTGGGTTGCTTTCCTTCTCCAGGGAGTCTTCCTGACCTGGGGATGGAACCCAGGTCTCCTGCACTGCAGGCAGATTCTTTACCCACTGAGCTAGGAGGGAAGCCTGCTAGGAGGGGGAGGGAAGAATACTGGAGTGGGTTGCAATTCTAGAGGGCTGTGTGGGCGAGGGGGTGTCGGAGAGGCGCTGCCTCTTTCCTGACGAGCTTGACCCTGGTCTGCAGCTGCAGGGAGGCCCAGGCAGATGGACGTGTCTTGGGGTCACCTGGGTCCTGTTCCTCTTTCCCAGCCACTCCGGGTATGGATGGTGGGGGTGGCAACACTCACCAGGGGAGGCACTCCCTAGGTGAGAGGGCCAGGAAGTGGCGAGGAGGCCACGTGTGGAGCTACAAGGTGTCCAACTGGTTAACTCCTTCCCTTCGGAAAATGAAGGGCAAGCCAGAAAACATTCTTCTTACATGCTAACGGGAGACGGATGCTCTCACGCCTGCTAATGGCAGTGTGATGGGGCCAGTCCCTCTGGAGGGCAATCTGGTGACTTTTAGAAAATCGCAGAGGCATGGCCCCTTTGGCCCAGCAGTCCCTGTGCCAGGCAGGGACTCAGCAGGCGTGCAGATGGGGCCCGCCCCAGCCCTCTCTGCGGCCGAGCTCATGATGGCTGAGTTTGGAGACAGCCCAGGGGTCCCCTGCCGAGGACCCGTGCCTGCCACCCACCCCAGTGCCCTGGGAGCCCAGCTCAGAGGGAAGGCGGGACTCATCCAGCCCCGCCTGGCTCGTGCCCAGGAGCGGCCCGGCCCACCTGCTCCTTCATGGGCCGTTCACAGGACTCCTTGCCCGAGGAGAAGTGTGCAGGGGCTGCTGGCACACGGAGGTCCCAGGCGGCCCCCGGAAAGGGTGATTTATGCCTGCCTGCTGGCAAGCTCTGTGCCTTCTGCCAGCCCTGGGGGAGCGTGGCGCCTGGCGTCTCCCTGCCTGCTCTGCCGCCCTCCCCATCTCGCCCTGGTGTCTTGCAGATATTGAATGACCCCTTAATCACCAAGCAGTTTGGCCCCCTTCTCTGGGCGGGGGGTTACACCTGCCTGAGGTCCTCCTGATGGCCCAGCTGGGCTCCATGCTGCCTGTGTCCGTGGGCCGGGGACCGGGAGGCAGTCAGGGCAGGGGTGAGCGAGACATGCCTTGCGCCAGTTCCCAGGTGTCCTGCCCACAGCCCCTGCTGGGTCTCGACAGGATGAGCGATTGGCTTGAAGGGGCTGCTGGCCACGCCATGCCATCTGGCGGGGCTATTGTGGGCCACACAAAGGATGGAGCGCGGCAGGGCAGGGGCCGGCTGCGCGGTGGACGGAGGGACCAGGAGAGGACCCTGGCCTGCCGGCCTGCACCCAGCTGGCGGGAGCTGGCCCGTTCCTCCTTTCTGTGGCCGCGGCTTCAGAGCAGAGACCTGGTTTATCACTTCCCGGGGCGCCGAGGGGGCAACTCCTCACCCCCCCCCGACCCCTCTGAATCTTCGGCTAGAATGCTTTAAACAACTCTGGTTCCGAGCTGATTTATTGCTCTGCTAAGATGCAAAGGCAGTTTTATGTAGTAGGTAATTAAGTGGCATTACGGACGGCTTGAGAGTAAGTGGCTGCTGTTTTAATAATTAAAATAAATGACCCCTTGACTGCTTCCCGACTCGATACTGTTTTCTCAGTGTCGAGACCCAGGAGAGGGATGGGGCACACGTGTGTGTGTGTGTTTGCGTGTGCGTACGTGCATGAGTGTGAGCTCCGTGTGTGAGTGTGAAGTGTGCAGAGGAGGAGGAGGTGGTGGTGCCTTCAGGATCTCTGGTTTCCAGGACAGCCCTCAGGGAGCGTGTGTCACTCGGAAACACCTCCCTTTCCCCTTTCAAGGCCAGGCTGAGCCTGGGCGGATGCCGGGCGTCACCTCCCCCCACTGGGGGGCACCCCTGACTCGGCCAGCTCTGGTGCCCTGTGGCTGTGGCCACACTGCCCCCGGGGAGGCTTGTACTGTGAGGTGATAGCCCCTGCCTCCCGTGGTGGGCATGTAGGGCACCCAGGGACATGCCAGCCCTCCTTCACTGATGGGGAGGCGGTGAGCGCCAGCTCTGCGTGGGCACTGGCTGGGGGCTGCCGCTGTCCTTGAGGCTCGAGTGAGCTGGGGGGGTGGGCACAAGGTCACGGGCAGCAGAAACACCGTAGGGAGCAGGACTCAGTCCTGGGAGGGACCTCGCCCTCGGCTGGAGCATCTGTCCGTCCAGACACCTGCCACCTGCTGGGGGCTGTACATGCCCGGAGGGGCTCGGGCCAGCCTGCAGGGGGAGGCCATTGTCTTCTGCCCTAGACTGTGCTTTTGTTTTGTGGGGGAATCGCCTTCCCCAAAAGATGTGGGTATCACACAGTGGCACCTCCGTGGTGTTGCCCCTGGGCGAGCTGCCTGCCAGGCATTTCTGGGTGGAGAACGGCCCAGTGAAGGAAGCAAGGGGCCTGGTGGGCAGTTCTGCCTTGAGGTCCTCACATGAGCGACCCAGGAGAAGGGGAGAGGAAGGAGGGAAATGTACACATGTTGGGAGGGCCAGGCCTGGTACTGGGCTCCCTGTGTCCTGCGGAATCGAGTTTAACTGAACTTCCCCAGGGCTCCCCATGTGGTGCTAGTGGTAAAGAACCCACTTGCCAATGCAGGAGACATAAGAGACATGTGTTTGATCCCTGGGTTGGGAAGATCCCCTGGAGGAGGGCATGGCAACCCACTCCGGTATTCTTGCCTGGAGAATCTCCATGGCCAGAGGAGCCTGGTGGGCTGTGGTCCACAGGGTCATATGGAGTCAGACACAGTGGAAGCAACAGCACAGCACAGCTCTGCAGTGACGGTGCCTCTTTCACCGCTGGGAGAGTGATAACTCAGAGCCAAAGCCACACGGCGGGGTCGGGCGTGAAACCCCCTCCCTCCTGGCCCTCCGTACTCGGTCTGTCCTTCACTGAGGTGTCCTAGGCCCCAGCGTGAGTGGCACAGTGTCGGGAGCTTGTGGGTTGCCAGGCCAGCTCCCTTGCCGTCTCGTGGCCCCTGCCTGGCCCAGAGCCCGACATTGAACTTGCAGCCCTGGGGGCCCCAGGAGTGCCAGGTGGCCCGCAGGCACCTCCAGCATTCTGGGCCTCGGTGGTTCTCTCTGAAGCCTGGAGTGTCTGAGGCTGCTTCTGGCCTTTGCTGTGCCCGGCTCTGCCTGCTGCGACGACGCATGGGGGGGTGGCACACCGGGGTCGAGGGATGCGGAACGTGGCTGGGCCGGCTGGGCTCCCAGGCAGAGGCAGGCTCTGGCACAGCCTGGCCCTCGGAGGGCATGTGCCGCCCTGTCTGCGGGTGCCTCGCCCTGGCCCTTCTCCCCTTCGCTGCCATGAGCTCCCAGGGCAGGCCTTTGTCCTCAGAGTCTGCCTCCGGGGCCAGGCATGGAGGACGCACCTTCTGAGCGTGATATGGGCCTGGGTCTGTGGTTTGAAGCCCCTCCTTCCTGACCCTGATGATCTGGGAGGCTCCAGCCTCCCCAACGCCCTTGTCTCGGGCTAGTGAGTGTCTTTTCCAGCCGGGTAGATGGATGGATGGTTGCCAGAGTGGTTCTGTTGCCAGAGGGACTCGCCCAGGTTCATGCCAGCCCAGGGCTCATATCCGGACACGCTGAGGCTTACTTTTGCCTGTTGCAGCGAGGGCAGCCACGGGAAGGTCACCCTTGGGTGTGGGTGCTTCCTGCGGGATGGGCACAGCCTCCTGAAGCTGCCCCCTGAGAGCCGTGGCCTGGGGTCCTGCCTCCTGGGGGCGGAAGAGAGGCACTGTAGGCCCAGGAGGGAGATCGGGGTGTGGGGTGGGCACGGGCAGGGCCCCTCTGTGCTGGGGTTCCCTGAGGACCTGCTGCCGCCTGTCCCACCCCTCCCCTGGTCGCCATCTGCATCATCCCTGAATTTTGGATCCTGGATGCTGAAGATGCTCCTGAAGATCCAGGAGATCGTGCGGCACCCAAGGCTGTGAAATAAGCCTCACTCTTTCCCCTTGTGCCCCTTTGCCCCGGGAGAAGGGCTGGACTGCCTGAGGCATCTCTCCTGTGGCTGAGTGACCTCGGGGACAAGCTGTGTTTGGGCCTCGGGGTAGGAGGAACTTGTGAGACCAGGTCAGAGGTCTTCGGGTCCAGCCCGCTGGACAGGCTGAGGCCACGCCGTGAGGCCATGGCTCCGCCGGGTCTGGTACAGAGTGGCCACAGCTGCCCCCACGTTCTGCCCTCCAGGGCAGTGCCAGCTGGTGGTGTGTGCATGTGAGCGAGTTGTCCTGGCTGACGGAGGGCCCTGACCTGTGGCTACAGCCAGTGCTCCCAGTGCTCCCAGTGCAGCTGGAGTCCTGGCGTCCCCCTGGACTTGGTGCTGGTGGGGGAGTGGCTTCTCTTCCTGGTTCTGAAACTCCCTGGACCCCTGTCTAGATCCGGGTTCCCCATAGAGGGGATTTCTCACGTTCCCGGGACTCTGGAATCAGGGCAGAGCTGGGCGGTGGCTGTTGATGAAGCAAACTGCACCCCGGGGAGGCGTGTGACCCGCACAGCGACTCCCGGCTCGGAGTTTCTGCACTTGGGGCCTGCTTCCGGGGGTGGGGCGGGGGCGGCGGGGCAGAGCATGCATAGCTTCCTGCCTCCGGGGGCCTCTGAGAGTGAGCCTGTCCTTGGCACTCTCACTCCGTGGCATTGGAATGCCCACAGGGGAAGGGCTGGGCCCACTGGACATCGCCAGGCCTCTTCCCCTGCCTCTCCAGAGAGAGCCTGGCGCCGGAGGGCTGGGGGTCTCTAGAATTGCAACACGGGGGTTTTGTCATTCCCGGGGCACCCTGTGCTTCTGTGCCAGGCACTGCTGCCTTCCTGTGATCTCACCTCTTGTGTGATCGTCACCGTGTCCCAGCTGGGAAGCCCAGACTCAGAGGGCTCACCCCAGATCGCCCAGTCCAGACCCTCTGCCTGCCCCTGCACTGGCCTGAAGACCCCTCTCTCTGCCGGGATTAAGTAGGCAGCCTTGGGAGGCCACCAGTCAGAAGCAGCCTGGCCTGAGAGTTCCTGGGTCTCATCCTTGGGTCCAGCACATGTCTGCCCGGGGAGGCAGCTGGTGTGAGCTGATTCCTGTGACAAGAGGAATTCCAGGGCTGCGTGCTGGGGAGGGCCGTGAGGCCCAGGCACAGATTTGATTGATTTTATTTCTAAGGGGATACGTATTCCTCAGAGAAACAGGAGGACTTGGAAAAGTAGAAAGAAAACCAAAACACATTTAGCACAGTACCCCCTCCCACCTCCGACCCTGCTCTGAAGGGTCCTTCTGCCCTGCAATGCGCCGTTGACATAAGCCTGTTTTGTTCATAAAAACATAAGAGTGTTTACTTTCTCCCTGGAGCAGGCGTATTTTGGTGGCTGGTTATCTTGCTGGGGGTTTAATGTGGAATCTGGCTTTTTTCACTCAACATTGCACAGACGCCGTCTTCCTCTCGGTCTTTCTAAACCTCGTTAGTGACTGTATGACGTCCCTTCAAGTGAGTTAACCAGAATTTACGTGACTGTTGCTCTGTTGTTGGAGAAACACAGATTGTTTCCTGCATGGGGGTGCTTTAGGTTAGTGGTCAGCCTCTGCTGACCCAATGGGCATGAGTTTGAGCGAGCTCCAGGAGACGGTGAAGGACAAGGAAGCCTGGCGTGCTGCAGTCCATGGAGTTGCACAGTCGGATACGACTGAGCGACTGAACAACAGCAACGGCCTCTGCCTGGGAGGAGGGGTGTTGGTTTGGGGGCCGTGGTGGGACTCTAGGTCCCCTCGTGGTGATACTCCAGACAGCATGGCAAGGTGGCGCTCAGGATGGCCCTCGTGGGAGGTGACTCTGTGTGGCTGGAATTCCTTGGCTTTTCCCATTCTTGCCCTTAAACGTCCCCAAGAGCAGGTGCGTTCGTTTCCCAGGGCTGTCCATCCCTTGCTCATTCCTTCTCTGCACGTGGGCTGTTTTTTTCCCCCGAACCGTTTAAGAGGAGTCGGGGTTAACACACACCTTCAGCCCGCGTTTTCTGGGAACGAGGACTTTCCCTTAGGTGGTGACCGTATGGTGACAGTGCCTGGGGATGGAAGCCGGCCCTCTGCACAGCCCGGCACTTTATAGCAGCTGCTTTCTTTCTTAAAAAAGTATTTATTTATTTGGCTGCCTCAGGTCTTAATTGCGATATGGGGTCTCTAGGCGTGGCATGTGGTCTCCAGAGCTCCTGGGCTCAGGAGCTCCAAGGCACTTGAGAGCTTGGTTCCCCAACCGGGGATTGATCCTGTCTCCCCTCCACTGATTCGATCACTGGGCCACCAGGCAAGTCTCTTGTGCAACTGCTTTCTGATCGGGGGCCCCGTGCAGGGTCACACCCTCTCCTTGGTCGTCCTTCCTTGGGAAACTTTCCTCCGTCTTCCTTTGATGGTTCACGGTTGTTTTGAAGAGCAGGGAGCAGCCGCGTGCTTGGCTCACGATTGGATTCCAGGCTGTGTGTCTGGGGCAGGAATGGCCCCAAGGGAACGCCATGTCGTCAGCCCGTCCCACCGGGGGCACCTGGTACGGCTCATCTGGGGAGCAGACTTCCCTCCGTGGGGTCAGGAGGTTTCCCACGGTCAGCCCACTGTGCGGTCAGTACATGGAATTCCATGATTAATAAACCACCTGTGGGAAGCACTTTGAGGACACACTGGTGTCTTGGTGCTCACCGGATGCTCACCCTTGAGAGCCTGGCATCCACTGGCCGTGGTGGTGGTGACTTTTCATAACTTCCTCCGTGTACCTGCACTCAGCAGCTGGAATTCTGCCGGGGGCGGGGGCGCGAGGGAGGGAGGGCTTCCCCTTCTCGCTCAGCAGCCTGTGTGTGTGGATGTGTTTTTATCGGTGTGGATCCTTATTTTATCCAATGTGATTGTGACCCCTGGCTTTCTCTGTTATTGTCATTGTCACCTTGCCCGGGACAAACAGCTGGCTAGATGCCAGGGAGGAGAAGGAGGGAGGTGGACTTTGATGTGTGTGCCCACAGTGGGGCCAGAAGGGCCCATGACCTCGGGCAAGTTAGGGAGTTTCTTGGGGTCCCCCAGTAAACCCTGATGTTAGGAAGAGGGGCTGGGAAAGGCTGACCTGCAAGGCCCTTTTGCTCCCTTGGGGGTCCCCTTTCCAGGCTTTGTGCTGGCTCCCTGCTGAGACTGAGCGCTGGCTGTGGGGCAGCTCCTGGCTGTCACCTGTCACCTGTGGGCGTGACGACGCGGAGGGTGGCGCCTTGGCCCCGCCCACCTCCCGCTGCCCCGGCACCTCTCCAGCAGGGCCCTTCCTCCGCTGCTGCCGAGGCCTGTTTGTTCTCGTTGGTAACGCTGACCTCATCTTGGCACCGGCTCTCCTGACCTTCGGGTCTCTCCACGTTCGTCTCTTTCTTAAAGAAACAGCCACGTGGGCAGGGGTGCTGCTTGCAGTGATGGGCCTGCCCCCGCTGTGCCCACCTGTGCCCACCGTGCCAGAAGGGCCCCCAGAGGCCTTCAACTTCCTCGTCGTACAGAAAAAGGTGTTCCGGGGCCCAGAGAAGGCAGGCGACCTGCCCAGGGTCACACCGCGAGTGGTGGAGGGCCCCGGGCCCTGATGCCTGGACTCTGCTCCCTTGCTGCTTGGTGACCCTTTGCTATGACTGGTCCCCTCTCTGCCCAGGGCGGGTGTTTGATGCCGGGGAGAGGGCTGAGGGTTCCTGCTCTGTGTAGCGTACGGGATGTGAGGGTTAGCCACCTTCTCTACCCAGAAACGTGCAGAGGGTCGGTGCACTCCAGAGGCGCCCTGGGGAAGGACCTCCCCTGCCAGAATGGGCAGGCGCTGGGGTCTCCCTGGCAGCTGAGCCTTGACTAGAGGCGCCATGGAGGCCTGGCTCGCCAGTCCTATTTGGACCCACCCACTGAGGTCGCGGTGGGAAGGGAAGGGTTTCTGGGCCCTGCCCAAGGTGAGTGGGTGACCTTTGAATCCTGGAAGCTCATGCACCCCCTCCCTTGTGGGGAGAGCGGAGGGTCCAAAGGGCAATTCCAGCTCCGTTGACCGAGTGAAAGGCAGCCTGGGCCAGAGGGTTGTTCAGAGAGCTGATGACAGGATGGGGAGGCACCTGGGGAGGCTGGCAGGGCCAGGTGAATCCCCACAACCCGGGGCACCCTTGTCAGCACCAGCGCCTGCAGGGTTGTAGCCCCTCTCTGCCAGGGTCTTGTGCGGCCTTTTGGGGGACCCTGGGAGCCTGGTCTGTCTCCATGGTATGCATTGTGGGATGGGCGGGGATGGCTTGCCTGGCAAATGCAGCCAGCCCAGACCCCACGCCCCGGCGCTCCTCGCAGCGTGGCAGGGATGTGGCTGTGTGTGCCTCCTCCCTGCCAGCTGTAGCCCAGGGCCTGCCTGGGGCACTCCATGCCTCGTGAAGGCCCACACGATGACCCAGGGTGGACGTGCAGGTCTGTGAGCTTCCTCAGAGGAGCTGAGTCATGCAGCAAAATCATAGCCCCACCAGGCGGTAGCCGGCTCCTGCCCGTCCCCCCTAGGTGCTGCAGGAGACCCCTCCATCCATGTAGCATGGGATTGTCCGGGGTACAGGCTCCCCTGCCCGGGAGGAGCTTCGTCCTTCCTCTCCCTGAGCCTCATGCCTGGACCCCCAGCTTCAGGGTTTGACCCCATCCTTGCAGCCTTCGAATCAGAGCTCCAGGTGACCTGTAAACACATCCTCCCTGGCCTTGCTCAGCCTGGCTGTCGTTGCCATGAGGGCCTGGGGTCTGGTGAGTGTCGGCTTGGGTCATTTCTTCTCTCGCCACGTTTCTTTCTTCTTTCCTGGACCTGCCTTTCTGCCTGGGTTTGGCTTGGGCTGCCTCTTGAACCCGGTTTCCTGGGGCATTGGACTGGGCCGGGGGTGCAGTTTGCTAGGCAGTCAGGGCTGAGCCTGGACTCAGGCTCACCTGCTCGCGCTTTCCTTCCCCACTCCCTGTAGGCCACCTGCTATGCATCCGTGAACACGGGGCTGGGCGCTGGGGTCTGTGCAGCCCCAGGGGTCCATGCACATAGGACACTCACTGGTGCCGGGACTCTGTTTATGGCGGGGAGGTCTTCCCTGCGGTTTATGGAACCAGCTGCGGTTTGTTTCTCCATCACAGCCAGCTCAGTGGTCCATACGCTCCACGTTCTGCAAGAATCTCAACTTAAAATAGAGAAAGGGGCATTTGTTTTATGAACAAACAGTACCACCCTTGCTTCAAATAATCTCTGGGTGTGACGGTCCTAAATTGGATTCATACCCCACTTTTACAAGCTGGTGGTGATGCATCAGCCTCGCTAAATGTGAAGGCGAGGCAGATGCAGGGGGCTCAGGTGGGCCAGGCCCCAGGTGGGCAGTCATGCAGTGGAGGTGTCTGTGGCCGGATGCCGCCGTCTCCATGGTGACTTGGTGCTGGTGGCACAGCTCAGAGGCGGGGTGCCCTTGGCTGGCAGCGTGGAAGCCTCCACTCACCACTCTTTCCCATCAAGGTCATGCCGCTGGGACGTGGGCAGGGGAGAGGATGGGGCTGGGTTTTAACTGAGCATCTACTAAGTGTACCAGGCACTGAGCCGGGGGCTTCCGGAGCCACTTGCTACCTTTCTCAGCTTGCTTAGTCCTCATGGCAGCCTCCCAAGGCTGGTCTCTCATCTCATTTTAAAATGAAACGGAGACCAGAGTGGCTGGGCATGTCACCCGAAGCCACACAGCCACAGCTTTTATTCCCACGGCTGCCGTCACAGATGACAACCTTGGGGCGGTGTACACAGCACAGATGGGTCCTCTTATAGCCCTGGGGGTCAGCAGTGCTAAAGTCCAGGTGTCAGCAGGCCTGACGGGGAAACCCGCCTGTTCCAACTTCTAGATGCCACCTGCATTCCTTGGCTCGTGGCCCATCCCTGTCTTCAGAGCCAGCAGTAGTGCTCATTTCTGACCATTCCTCACTTCACACGTCCCTCTGACCACATCCAGGAACGGCCCTCTGTTTTTCACACTCTCATGAGACTAGGTTGGGCTCCCCTGCATCATCCGGGCTGGTCCCCCCTCTTGACTGCCATGACCTTAATCACTTCATCAAAGTCTCTTTGACTGTGTAAGGTCACATATTCATAGGTTCCAGAGGCCAGAGTGGGCATTTTTGGGTGGACAGCGGTCTGCCAAGTCCAGTTCGTAAGTGCAGGCTGATATCTTTATCATATCGCTTGGGGTTACAGAGGCTCGAGGGTGGAGCTGGGACCCTTCACCGGTTTGCTCCTCTTGCGACGTACGCTGGCCACGAAAGGAGTTGGTCCTTCACCGGCTAGAAGGGTGCGCCCTCCCTCGGACCTCGGGGGAGGCACGCAGAAGTCAGGCTTCTCCATGATCCTTCGGTCACCAGCCATCTGCTGTGGGTGTCCTATCAAGTGGGAAGGGCGGTTTGCTGTCCCCACGCCGAGTTTGTGTCATTTTAACAGGCGGGTCCTCACTGCTCTGCCTAATTGCAGGGGTGCTGCCCTGCAGGGGCTCTGAATCACTTCCCGGTCCTGCCCTCAGCCCTCTGGGTCACCTGGGCCTCCTACCCACACCTCTGTGGGCCTGGGCAGGGGAAGGGGCTTGTTCAAGGTCACAGCATGGTGGGGGGCAGAGAGGGGACCCACCCTTGTCCCTGAACTGCCTGCAGGAGGGTGGCTTCCCGCTGCTGTCAGCCTCCCATCCCGGTGGGCCCGTCCTCTCCCTGCAGGCTCTGACCTGCCGCCACTGGGCTGCTCCCAAGGGTTGGGGGCAGCAGCAGAGGAGGCCCTTTGCTGTGGGTGTTTGTGAGGTTTTCCAAAGTTGTTTTTGTTTAGTTGTTAAGTTGTGTCTGACTCTTTGCGGCCCCCTGGATGGTTGCTCACCAGGCTTCTCGGTCCACGGGATTCTCCAGGCAAGAATACTGGAATGGGCTGCCATGCCCTCCTCCAGGGGATCTTCCTGACCCAGGGATCGAATCCAGGTACCCTGCATTGGCAGGCAGATTCTTTACCATCTGAGCCACCAGGGGAGCCTGACTCATTCCTGTTTTTATGGAATCGGCAAAACTCTGTCCAGATGTGATGCTGTCTCCAGAGCTCGCTGCCTGGAGCCCCCTCTTTTTCTTGCTCCCAAGGCCTTGAGCCCACCTCTGCAGCTCACCCACCGGTCGGGGTTCTTACTGAGGTGTCTGACATCAGAGCTGCTGGCTGTACCTCCAGCCGCTCCCCTGTATCTGGAATGGGGATCCCTGGGTCTGAGGAGCCAGCCACGCCCAGATTTTCCCTGCTTCACCTGCCACGCCTCTCCCCACATCTCCTGCCCCTGCCCACGGCTGGAATGTGCCCTGGTGTCCTGCCCTCTCCCTCCAGCCACCTCTGCTGGCCAGTTGGCCCCATTCTGGCCCCACCAGCTTTTCATGCTTGGTTCATTTCAGGTCAGTCACTCAGTTGTGTCCGACTCTTTGGGACCCCATGGACTGCAGCACGCCAGGCTTCCCTGTCCATCACCAACTCCCGGAGCTTGCTCAAACTCACGTCCATCAAATCAGTGATGCCATCCAACCATCTCATCCTCTGTCGTCCCCTTCTCCTCTCTCCTTCAATCTTTCCAGCATCAGGGTCTTTCCCAAGGAGTCAGTTCTTTGTATCAGGTGGCCAAAGTATTGGAGCTTGAGCTTCAGCATCAGTCCTTCCAATAAATACTCAGGATTGATTTCCTTTAGGATTGACTGGTTTGATCTCCTTGCAATCCAAGGGACTCTCAAGAGTCTTCTCCAACATCACAGTTCAAAAGCATCAATTATTCGGCACCCAGCTTTCTTTATAGTTCAACTCTCACATCCGTTCATGACTACTGGAAAAACCATAGCTTTGACTAGACGGACCTTTGTTGGTGAAGTAATGCCTCTGCTTTTTAATATGCTGTCTAGGTTGGTCATAGCTCTTCTTCCAAGAAGACTGCTTGGTAGACACATACCTGATACCTAGCCAGGAAAGCGAACTCTCTTTCCTGCTCAAACCTGCAAGGTCTCCCCTGTGGCTGCCAGAGGGTTTGGTCGATACGTTCTGGGGTCCGTGACCTGCCCCTCCTCCCAGCGCTTTTAGACATCCGCATGTTTTGGTCTCATCGGGGTCCCTGTAGTACAGCTGTGTTACAGGAGTTTAGCCCCAAGGAATAGTCAGGGCCAGGCGGCATGGAGTCCCTCGGGGAAGGAGCCCGAGAAGGGGACCATTTGAACAGTCATTGCTCAGCATAGATCGGGGGTCCCCAGCCCATGTGCACGTTAGAATCACCTGGAGGACGTCTGAATTGTGTGTGGACATCCAGGCCCCTTCGCTGGAGTCCAGTTTAGTGGGTTTCAGGGGAGAAGAGATCAAATGTTAAAAGGTCCCCGGGGAGCCAGGTGCCGTGGCGGAGACACAGGCCAGGTGTGACTTGGCTTCTGTGTGTTCCCCCTTCTGAGGGGCCTCTCGCTGGTCTGTTCAGCCTCTGCCACTGATTCCGAATCATTCAGAGCGAAATCGGGGTTGGCTGGGGAGGAGACATTAACAGGCCAACACCTGCCCTGGCACCTAAGCACACAGGCTAATTTCTGGGCCTGCAAACTGAAGTGAAGTTGCTCAGTCGTGTGCGACTCTTTGCGACCCCATGGACTGTGGCTTACCAGGCTCCTCCGTCCATGAGATTCTCCAGGCAATAGTACTGGAGTGGGTTGCCGTTTCCTTCTCCAGGGGATCTTCCCTACATGGGGATCGAACCTGGATCTCCCACGTTGCAGGCAGACGCTTTACCCTCTGAGTCAGCAGGGAAAACTGAAGGTGTGGGGAAAAAAGTCTCTTTTTCCCTCTTTTCCCTTGGTTTCAGTCTGGCTTGTCAGGCTTCCTAAGCAGTAGATGGAGAAAATGAGTTTGAGTTTTTGGCTTGAGAACACCTGCAGCTGCAGGTGGATCCAGACCTGGGCAGGTTCTGAGTTTGCTGGGCCGGTCCCTCCGGATTTCCAGGTGGGTTGAATTAAACACCGAGTGGCCCCAGGAGGGCAGAGCACCAACCTGTGGGTCCCCGGAGCCGTGCGCATGGTACACGGAGGGGCAGGGGGCCGCCAGGGGCAGCCATGTGCCTCGTCGGGAGAGGGTGAGCGGCTGGCGTGGGGAGGTCTCAGTTTTCATCTGTGAGGTGTTCATTTCTCTGTGCCCATTCATTTTCTTGCCTCCGCAGGATCCGGTTGAGGAAGGTGGGGCACGGCTGGGTCGTTTGAGCTGGAGAGGTGGGATCTGAGGTTTCCAGGGCCCGCTGTCTCAGGGCATGGATGGGGGAGCCGGGGAGGGGCTGGGTGCCAGCCTTTCGGAGCCTCGTGACCCCGTGAGGTCCAAAGCCTGGGGGCCGGCAGGTGCTCTTGGCGGAGGGGAGTCCGAGGGGAGAGAGAGCCAGGAGAACGCTGTCCAGGGTGGAGCTCCCTGGGGCCTGGGCCCTGCCTTGGAGGCGGAGAGTTTCCAGAGCTGCCCCACGGTGAGAATGTGTGCTCAGGGAGGGGAGGGGAGGGAAGGGGAGCCGTGGGCCTTCCCGGCCTTGCCCTGTGTGCCTTGATGGGTGGCCTGGAAGAGCACCAGGTTTGGGGATGGACACACACGCTCACACACACTCACACACATGTACGCACGCACATCTCAAGTTGCAGGCCTGCTTTTATGAGCTCTGTGACGGGACCGGTTCCTGGGACCCTCTGCATCTTGGTTTCTCCATCTGGGGAGTGGGTGAAAATCGCTGTTCCCCTGACCGGGCCGGGGCTGCGGCTGAGCAGCGCTACTTCCCATGGCCGTGACGTTCTGAGAGGCCCAGGGTGATCGTGTGGCCCCAGGGCTGCTGAGGGCGCTTCGAGGGAGGGCGGAAAGAGCCTTGGCTGTAGACAAAGCTGGGTTCACATCCCAACCCTGCCGTGTTCTCGCCGTGTGACTCTGGACTCTCTGGGTCTCAGTCCCTCTGCAGTAAACAGGGATGGTGTGCAGGGGTCACAGGGGTGCCGGAAGGATTGGGCTTTTGCTCAGGGCCTGCTGACAGACAGTAGTGTATGAGCTCGGTCCTGTCTGACTCTTTGCGACCCCGTGGACTGTAGCCCGCCAGGCTCACCTGTCCTTGGGACTTTCTAGGCAAGAATACTATAGTGGGTTTCCACTTCCCTACTCCAGGCATACAGTCAGTGCTTAGTAAAATTTGTGTTCTCGTTTGTTCTGTGTGGACGGGAGAGGTCTTTCTCACACCCGAGGCTCTGGAAGTCAGCTGCCTTGGCCTGCACGCCCTGCGGACCCACTGTGGGCAACTCAGGTGGGCTGGCCCTGCCGGAGGAGGGAGGTGCCGAGGCAGCCTGCCCTGCTCAGCGCTGCCCCTGCCAAGCGGCGTCCTCACAGGAACCTGATGTTCCTCTGATATCCCTGCTGCAGCCTCTTGCCTTCATCCATAAATAATGCCTGTCTCACATTCAGCCCGCACCTCCTGGGGCAACACTGGGTGCCAGGAGACAGATGCCAGTGGGCACCGGCCCAGGTGCTCCTGAACCTGCCTGACCCACCTCCCTGCCTTTGCTCACTCTGCACCCTCAGCTGGGACTTGCCTTCCATCCCTGCCCCACTTGCCTGCGGGTCAGCGTCCTGCTTGCTCTTCAGTGCTCAGCTCAGATGCCGCCTCCTTCAGGCAGGACTCCCTGATTTCTCCCTGTCAGCACATCCTTGCTCTCTCTGTGCCCTGTCATCCCAGGGTGAGCCTCTTCACTCTACCCTTTGCCCTTCAGCAGACATGGTTATTCCTGCAGCTCCTTCCTTAGGCTGGGAACCCCTCGCAGAAGGGGACCATGCCCTGGGACAAGCCTGCTGACTGCTGGTCCTGCCAGCATCTGGCCCTGTGACCTTGGGTGGACCCAGGGTCACACTTGCTGAGTGTTTTTTTCCTTCTCTGTAGGTTGGGCTTTCTGCCGCCCACCTGGCGGGGTCCCTGGGGGGGACTAGATGGGAGCAGAGTGAGTGCTCCCCATGCCTTTCCTCCCAGCTTCATGGAGAAACCTCAGTGTTACCAGGGCTTCTGTCCAGGCTTCAGGCTCTGCTTGCTTCCCGTTAGCAGTGGGGAGCTCACTCCCCGCTGGCAGCCTGGAGCTCATGGCAGCCTGGACTGTCATGAAGTTGGTGACTCACCTTTCCGGTCCTGGATTTGGGGACTGTCTGCTCTGTGAGAACGCAGTGCTCTGGTGACCTTTGGGATTGCCCAGGGTCGGGAGTAGGTGGGTCTGGGATTGGAACACCCTTTAAGTCCTTTCAGGACACAGGATGGTCCCTGGGCTCAGCTGGATTAGTGTCCTTGTGGTGGTGGGGGGTGGTTTAGAGGGGTGGGGGGTGGACCTGCATGGCTCTTTCATTAGAGGTGAAGGCAATGGGAACGTCATCCTAGGGCCTGCCAAGCCCAGTCTGCAGGCAAGTGCGCCTTGCTCTGTGTCTGTCTGAGTCTGCTCCAGCTGCTCTGGGTGGCTTATAAACAACAGGAGTTCCTCCATCTGGAGGCTGGGAGCCCAAGGTCAAAGTGCCAGCAGATTCGGTGTCTGGGGAGGGCTACTTCCTGGTTCATAGATGGCCTTCTCCCTGCTGTGTTGTCACAAGGCAGGGGCAAAGGGGTTCTCTGGGGTCTCTTTTATTAGGGCACTAATTGCACTCATGGGGGCTCCACCCTCCTGACCTAATCACCTCCCGAAGGCCCTGCTTCTTAGCACCGTCTTGTTGGGTGTTAGGTTTCAACATGTGGATTTTCCAGTGGGGGCAGACACAAGCATTCAGAGCATAGCCCCTGTTGCTGGAGCTGGTCGGAGCCCGCTGGGGGTGGTGCTCCTGGTGGCCCTTGCCTGTGTGGCTCGGTGCGTTGCTGTAGCCTGTGCCTTGCTGGGGGCGGGGGATACCTCCCATGGGGTCACCTGTCAGAGGCGACAGCTCCACCACCTGGGCAGGTGGGAGGCGCACGTGGAGACTGAGCCCCGTGGCGCAGAGCGGAGGTGTCTTCTGGGCCTGCCCTGCTTGGTTCCGATTTCCGTGGCCGCAGGCATGGGTAGTGCTCACCTGCCCCCTTGGAGGTGAGTCCTGAGATGGGGGAGAAAGCAGAGAAGCCCAGAATGGCTCCCGGGAAGGCAGAGATGATTTTAGGAGCTGCTCTTATCCCCTGGGGCAGATGGGGGAGGGAACCTGGAGCAGTGAGAGGGCCTCGGCTTAATGAGACCTTTCAGGCCCGATGGAGCCCCCAGCCCTGATGCCGCAAGTGACCCCTTCTTAATGAAGCGGGAGGAGAACGGAATTGAATCAGACGTGGACACGTCAGCCGTCTCCGGGCAGGGCATCCGGGCGTGAGCCCCCACGGAGGGCCCCAAGGCATGGCTGCGTCTCCTGCTAGCGACCAGCCACAAAGCCTGCCTGTCCCCAGCCCCTTAGGGGCCCCTGCTCAAGGAGAGTGGGCTGGCAGGGATCAGGGCTGGTGGGGACCCGGGGAGAAGTGGCAGCTGCAGACTCACCCGTGTTGCTGTGTCACGCGCCCGCCCCCCAGCCTCCATCCCCTTCCTCCCATGCAGAGAAGGAGAATCGAACTTTCTCCTGACCATGGCAGGCACTGTTGGAGCCCTCCCAGGTCCCCCTGGCACTTACCGCTTCTGAGCCCACCATCCGCTTTGCCTGCCGGCACCTGCAGCTCTGCATGGGGGCTTGTCCCGTCCCCCATCCAGGTGGGCAGTCCTGGGGCACGCACACCCTTTGTCTGCTAGGAGCAGCTCCCGTCAGCGAGCCCCTGGCTCGGCGAGTGACTCCGAGGCCCCCGGAGCTCCCCAGAGGGTTGACACCCCCTGTCCTCAGCTCCTTCTGGTCCCCCCTCACCTCCCCATGCCCCCAACCTGAGCTTCCCAGGCCCCCCCCACCCCCCACCTAACCGCTTGCCCACGCATCTGTGTCTCATCCAAACTAAGACGAAAGTTCATGGCGAGACAACATGAGTGCTGCGGGTTGAGGTCCGGGGAACACTGGCCCTTGGCCGCTGGCATTGCTCTGCCCTGGGTGGCCTGGGGGTGCCATGTCACGGTCACAGGCTGGGTGCTTCTGACTGTCATTGTTGCTGCTGCTGAGGGGAGCTCACAGGATTGAGAAGGTCGACTCCTCTGGGGAAACCAGTCTGACCCACTCGGAAGGATGAATTCTCCTTAAGTCCTTAGGTCTCCCAGGACCTTCTGGGCGCCCAGCAGTGAGGATTATCAAGGACTTTGAGGAGGCGGCCCCAGGGCCTGTTAAACATTATGAGCTAGGTGGGGAGGGGGTGATGGGTGATTGGACATGGCCTCTGGCCCCCAAATTCTTGCAGTTTGGACTGATGCTGAGGCTGGAGTGACATTGCCTAGCCAGGCGGGGGTCTGGGCCAGGAGGGGAGATGTGACCTGGCGGCTTCCGGGAGGGCAGGGTGGCCTGACGGTCAGGGCCAACACCTGACACAGGGCTCCTGAGGGGAGCTGACCGGCGCCGGCGGGGAGGGGCTCAGAGACCTGCAGCTCCGTGACTCCCCCCGCCCCATGGGCCGCAACCCCGGGAACAAGGATCCTTGAGGAGGGGTGTACAAAGAGCTGGTACTCAGGCTCCTGGGAGTGAGACCATTGCGGGGGGCGCTCCCTGTCTCCTCGGATGGAAGGTGGATTGTGAGTCCCCCAGAATTGGACCAGTCAGGGGAGGTCTGAGGGGATGGATACCTTGGCCAGCCCAGCTCGGGGATCCCTTCTGCAATCAACCGCCCCCCTTACACCCCTCTCCCACCCCCACCCCCTCCGCCCAGCCATCAGGCCAGGAAATGACGCTTCCCTTTCTGCTGGCTCCACTCATTACTGCAAACCCTGGGATTAATTTAATTACACGCTTGTCTCCTGGAGGCTGGGGCATGGAGGCGCCCCATGGGATCCCAGTTGCCCAAGGCTGCTGGGGAGGATGAGGGAGCCAGGCCCTTTCTGCCATCCCCTTCTCCCACCACCCCCCACTACTTGAGGGTCCACCTGGCTGTCATTCTTCCCCACCACAGGGCACCTGCTCTGACCCCCGGGTGACCAGATGTCCGGCTCCCTGGCCCCAGGCAGCACGCACAGGCTGGTTTGGGGAGTTGAGGGTAGAGACAGTGGGGAGGGGTCCCGTGGCACAGGGGAGGTTTATCTGGGATTTTGAGAAGGCGGCCTCATCGCTGTTAAACTGAGCAGGGTTGGGCAGGCTCAGGGCTGGGCTTGGGGCTCAGGAAAGGCCCCCAGGCCAGAACTGGGGGACGTGGGCAGAGGGTGGGTTAATGGGGTCCACTTTCCAGGCCATGCTCTGGGCCCCACTTGACATCAATAGGGGGCTTTGTGATGTGGGAGGGAATCATTTAATCTCTCCTCCTTTTTTACAAAGAAAGATCTCTCCCTATTCTAAAAGCAGATTATTGGAAAACTAACAGGCAGTGGTGTGAATAAATAAAAGATCACCCGTCCCCTAGTGAGCAACGCTGCGATCAGTATTTCCGTGTGCCTCCTTCCTGGATTTATTTCAATACACAGATATTTTTAAACACAACAGCAATTATATGTGTGCTTTTGCGTCCAGTTCTTTTCACTGGCGTTGAAGTGTTTTGTTTTTTTTTTCTCCTGTATCATTGAGGAGGGAAGCTCTCCCAACCGTCATTTGAATGATGACAAGGGTGTGAACTGTCTGCTGTTGTTGAACAAGCAGTTTCAGTTTTGGTCACTGTAACACCATCTGCGTGGAGCTGGGAGGGTCTTTTTCCCAGGTGGTGTTCCAGGGAACCCTCCTGCCAGCAGCCCGTGAGGGACACAAAGTGTTGGGGAGCCCAGGCTGCACCCCATCTCCGACTTGGTGCTCAGAGGGCCCAGCAAACCACAAACACTAAGGCCCTTCCCGTCAGGCCTGTACATAGGTGTGGGTGGGTGTGGGTGCGTGTGGGTGGGTGTGGACGGGATGTGGGAGCTGCTGGTCAGTTTGGGCAGACAGGTGGGTAAACTGAGGCGGGGGATGGCACAGGGCATGGACTGTAGTGACCGCCGAGGGCCCCCTGCTCAGGCAGGGGAGATCTACCCAGCCCTGACCTGGGTGCCGCGTCCTAGTGGGGGGCCTTTAGTCACCCCCCAGGTCCAGCCCCCCTCCGCCACTGCCCCGTGTGTGTATGAAGAAGCCCCTTCACCTCTTGGAGACCACCACGCAGGGCTCCCTGCAGAGCTGCCCTGTGTCTGCCGGGGTCCCCCATGTAGCTGGGGGTGGGAGGCTGGCGGGCGAGCGGCCTTCTTCCTCTAGAAGCCTGCACATTCCTGAGAGGTGACTGGTGGACAGCAAGCGCAGGAGTCGGCTGTGTAACTGGGGTGGGGTGGGCTGCCCCCATTCCTGCCCAGGGCTGGGCCGCAGTCTCCTGGGTCTGGTCCTGGGCTGGGCACACAAGCCTCCCAGGTCCTTCTGAGGTGCTCGGGGCACAGAGTGACCCCCAGCAGGCAGGTCAAGGGGCAGCCGGGCACTTACAGGGGAAGTGTCTCCCAGGTATCTCAGAGGGCAGAGCTCCTGATGGGCAGAGGCTGGTGGAGCCGGGGCCGAGCTCCAGTGCAGGGGAGGGGTCATGCTACCTGGGGAGGCGGCCACCCACTGCCCCGTCCTCACAGGGCACCAGTGGGCTCCTCATCGGCCCACAGGCTCCGTGGGGAAGGGGTGTGATGTCCATGTCACACACGGGGACCCTCAGGGCTGGGGGCTCCTCTGGGGTCATGCTGACTCTGCTGCCTTGGTTGCATGATGGTCCCAGCTTGTCCTCTGGCAACAGCCAAGCCCCCTTTGCCCCCCGCCCAAGAAGATCAAAAGCCCTGTGGGGGGCGTTGTTATGGGCGGGTTAGGGAGCTGGCTTACATCGAAGGAATGGTGTCTTCTGAGATGAAGGGTCACAGTGTGAGGTAGGAAGACCCTGAGTCCTGTCGTGGGCTGTGGGGGGGCAAGGCAGGAGCAGCAGGCTGGCCCAGGGTGGGCAGGGTCCTGGCTGGCTCCTGAGCCAGGCGGCCGTGGGACTTCAGAGGCAAGCGGCAGGCCCCTCCCAGGTGCCCGCAGACCTGGGGAGGTGGCCACACTGTCACCGAGGCATCGGCCCAGCCTCCTCCCTCTGCCCCTGCTGTGACCTCCCCTGCCCGCGTCCTGCCTCCTTCCGCCTGCCCCCTCTCCTTGCCAGCTCCCTTGTCCTGGCCTGGAGGGACTTTTCTCCTCTGAGCCCATTTCCAGCCCCGTGGGGAGCTGGGGTGGCGGACTTTCTCCTGCTTCTGAAGCAGCAGGCTCAGTGAGTCAAGGGAGGGTGGGTTTTACCCCCCTGCTGCGTTTAGAAACTGGGGGCGTGTGGTTGGGGGTGTCTCTGGTCCGGCCCCTGACCACAGGAAAGGTGCTGGGTTACGCCTACAGTTGTTTGTTGAAGTTCAGATGGGACGGACCAGGGGAAGCCCAGTTGCCCCCACTGCGTGGGGGAGGGCCTCCCTGCACTGCGGGCCCTGGGGGTCTGCCCCGGGGTGAGGGGGCCATCAGGGACCTCCTTTTGGACCTGAAGCCCTGAGGAGGCTGAAGGCATCAGCCCAGAACAAGCTGGTGAGAGCACCCCTCCCCTCGGTTCTGCGGGTGGACAGGGGAAACCAGGCCCCAAGGCCCACCCGGGGGGCACGCAGGGGAGGGCCCTCCTGCTGGAGACAGTCTGCCAACAGGTGACGTGACTCCTGTGTCTTTCAGATCCCTCGTCCACCTACATGCGGCAGCTGGAGACCAAGGTGAAGCTGCTGGAGGGTGACAAGCTCCTGGCGCAGGTAGGCTGGCTGCACCCTGAGGGCCGCGGTGGGCCCCGCTCCAGGGCCCACCCCCCGCCACCAGCCCCGGGTGGCCTCCGGGTCCCTTCCCACTTTGTGCCCCCAACATCCCACCTGCCCCCCACTCCCACCCAGAGTCACCTCCAGGGACATCTGCTCAGGGACCCACAGCCTCCAGGCGTCCCTCCATCTCGGCCATCCGCTGTCTGTCCCCTCGGTGTCCTGCGAGCTCCTCGGGGGCCCGGAGATGCTGTGGAACCCACACTTGCTGAACAAGTGGGCTGCTCTGCCCCTCTGCTGGGTGCATCAAGGCCCAAGAGGCAGACAGGCTCGCCCTCGCTCAGACTTGTAGGGAAACTTCCCTGGTCCTGCTGCGCCAGTTTCTTTACAGGCTGGGGTCCGCCCTCTGCCCTCCTGCCTGACCTAGGGCCACAGAGAGCTGAGGCCAGGCCTGACCCCAGCCCGTCCGCAGCACGGGGACAGTGGGTCAGAGATGGGTGATGAGGTTGGGGCAGGGAGGAGATGGAGCAGGGCAGCTGCGGGCGGCTGGAAGCATGGAGGGGGCCTGACTGCCCGGACGAGGATGAGGGGCCCTCCCCACTGTGGGCGGAGAGCTGTTGGGAGCCTGTGGTCAGCTTGATCAATCGGGGTGCCCCGTGCAGGGGTGGGCAGCTGGCTGGGTGGACCCTCCAGCCTCTCTCCCGCTTGTCCTCAGCCCTGACTCCATCTTAGCACTCGCATCTCCCCAGCCACGCCTGCTGGCTCATAAGAGGCCAGCCTGGATCCCAGAGCGCATTTCTGGGAACTGACCCCAGGGAGGGCTCAGTGGCTGTGCCCCATTGTTAGGCGACCAGTGCCACTGCCCACCGGGTGGCTGCTGGGATGCTCACAGCCCCGAGGGCAGCCCCACGGATGCCGTCCCACCTCTCGCCCTTGCATGGGTGGCTGGAAGGTTCCCTTAGGTCCGCAGGACTCCGCGGAGTACGTGGTCCACGCACCCTGGCCTCGCTCCTCCATGGCCGCCGTGTCAGGTGTGCAGCCGGGCATCAGATTGCGAGGCCCGTTTTCAGATGTCGGGTGTCGGGTGTCGGCTGCTTGGCCCCACGTGTGCACGCTCTTCGGGCCTGGTGAGGGCAGGGAGATTGGGGGCTCGCCTGGGTGTGAGCTGGGGCTCCCTACATCCAAACACTCCCTGGGGGCTGGTCCTGGTTGCGAAGGAGGGTGTGTGGTGGGGGGTTGCGGGAACTGTAGGCAGAGGTGACCAGGGGGTGCGCAGCATCAGGACTTCGGGGCCTTGGCTCTGGAGCTGGTTCCTGTCCAACAAGGAGGGGAGAATCGCACTGTTTCTGGGGAGAAGCAGGTTGAAAGCATGGACCCCAAATTCCGGATGCTGTTTGCAGTGTTGTTCCATGGTCCAGCCCAGCCGTGGCTTGTGGTCCTGTTTCCAAGGACCAGGGTAGACGTGTCCCCGTGGCCCCTGCTCTCCTAGGCCACGCTGTCCCATCGAGAACATGCACCCACTTGCACGTGGTGGGCTTGGCCTTGTTGTCATTTAGTCGCTCAGTCGTGTCTGACTCTTTTGTGACCCCAGGGACTGCAGCCCGCCAGGCTCCTCTGTCCATGGGATTCTCTGGGCAAGAATACTGGAGTGGGTTGCCATTTCCTTCTCTAGGGGATCTTCCCGACCCAGGGATCGAACCCGCATTTCCTGCATTGTAGGCAGATTCTTTACCACTGAGCCACTGGGGACTTGGACTTGTTCAAAACCTACACATGCTCAGGCCCCAGAGTGGCAGCCCTTCCTCTTCCTCCTCCCTGTGGAACACCCCACCATGGCTGTGTCCACTTGCCCCCTGCCCATATGGGCAGAGGTGGAGGTTGACAGGGGCCCTGTGTCTGGAGCATCGGGTATGGCCACCACCTGGGCAGGGGGTGTCTCTGTCTGGGCCCTCCCCCGCCAAGCCTGCTCTGACCTGCTCCCTGGGGGCCTTGCCCTGGAGGCAGCAGCAGTGGGGTTCTGTCCCCAGTTGTGCCAACGCTCGGGCCAGGCTCTCCGGACACAGACTTCCATCCCTCAGGTGGAGGAGTGGCCTCTCACCTGGGCCCAGGCTTGCTGGCTGCAGGCAATCAGATTGGGCTTTAGGGAATAAGAGCATCTTTTTGCTCAGCTTCTTGCTAGTGCAGGAGAAGTGCTGGGAACTCAGAGACTAGCCAGTGAGCACTTGCCCCGAGCTCTCTTTGCACCCCGGGCTGCTCTTGCTGAAGGGGTTTTGGGATCCTCCCTTGGGGATTTCGGCCCCCACCTATGCTGGAGTGTCAGCTCCTCATGGACCGGGCTGCAGGACCTCAGCGGTCACATCCTCAGTGCCCAGCTGGACTTGGTGAATGCATCTGGGGAGCCCTGGCTGTATCCCACCCAGTCTTCTGGGTCAGAGGGGAGACTGGTTCTTGCCCAGAGTGAGGAAGATCTGCTTAACCCAGGGAGAGCAGCTTCGTAAGGTAGTGAGTATATCATCTTTGTTGGTAATCAAGGGTGGATGGGTGGGAGTATGGGAGGATGGATGACCAGGTTTAGGAAGGAGACTGCTGCCATGGGTGGGAATCTGGCCACAGCCTCGTGGGCTCTGGCTTGTGAGATTTTATGATTCTGGCACCTAAGTCTTGTCAGTGAAATAAAAATTGCCCAGGAACCTCCAGCCCTGTGCAAAGCGGAAAAGTCTGCCTTTTGGTGAAAATCAGCAGAGAGCAACATTATTCTTTTAACTATCTTCAGATGATATGGTTTTGGGGTTTGGGGGGAGGGGTAGAGGGCCTCCGTGGGTTCCCTTTCCCACTGCCCACCCCTCCCCCTCCCCCCACTGCCTCTATTTAGCTCCAGAATAGCTTTAATTAAAAATGCACTGGAGTGTCAACAGTCTAAATTAGTGTATTGCAGTTCGTATTTTCTTTCTCGTGTCAGCTCTAAAATTTCATCCGCGCAGCTGCTCCCCCTGCGATGATTCATCTGGAGCTGGGTCCGTGGTATGATTCTCCCCATGGATTCCGTGCCTGGCAGGGCCGGGCCGGGGGTGGCTGTCATTGACGCCACTCTGTGGTTCCCTCCGTTCACTTCCCTGCGGGGCTGATCAGCAGCGAAGGCTCCACGTGCGTCCAGAAGCCAGCTTCACAAAAGAGCAAGAAGCTGGTTGGGCAGGAGCGGGTGGCCCTCCGGGGGTGCAGAGGCAGTGGCCCAGGCTGGCAGCTGGGCTGGGACAGGCTCCAGGTGCCCGCGCCTCCTGGCCCCAGGGCCTGCTCGTTCTGTCCTGCCATGCCACACGGAGTTGCTGAACACTCACGTTGGAAGTGACCCCAGGATTTACACCGAGCCGGGATGGGGAAACTGAGGCCTGTGTGGAGGAGGATTTCCCGGGATGGGTGATTGATTTGGTTTGCTGGGGCTGCCCGAGAAAAGAGCCGTACACTTGGTGGGGGTGGGAGGGTGGAGAAGGCGCTTAAGCAACTGAAATGTATTGAATGTATTGTCTCATAATTCTGGGGGGTGTGGGGTCAGCAGGGCCATGTATAAATCTCATTGAGACACAGTTCAACCTGCCGCCGTGGGTCTGTCGGCCTGATGGTAAGAGAAAAAGCGGGTTTGGGCCCCAGAGGAGTCTGGGTTCAGACAATGCCTGCTCCAGCTCTCACCCTCTGTGTGTGTGGCTTTAAGTGGGGTGTCTTATGCCCCGGGGCCTCGGTTTCTTCTCCCGTAACCCAGGGATGGCGGGGTGCCCACTGCAGCGCTGGCTGGAACCTGGGGTGCCCTGGGCAAGTGTCTGCCCTTCCCTCCTTTTCCTGGTCTTGGGAGCCTGGGATTTTTCAGGGTCTGGCAGACTACACCCATTCAGCTGGGCTTGATGCCTGATGAAACGGCTTGCTCTGTTTTGTACTTTGAGTTTTGAAGCATCCAGGCCTTGGCACTGAGAAACGGGCCTCTGCTGTCCGAGCCTGTGGCTGACGCCTCCTTCCTGATACCTGCCTCCCCGGTGGCAGGGCTTGTTCTGTTTGGTGGTTCCCTTGCCCAAGCCCTCCGGAGGTGCAGGGCTCACAGTGTGTCTGCTTGCCAGCATCCTCCGTGACGTGCTGCTCTGTTGCCGGGCTCTGGACCATCCCCTCTCCCCTTGTTTGATGTCTGTGGTTGGTCATCACTTCCCTGTCCCCTCTGTCATGGGTGACATGGTCTCCGGAGGGCTTAAACTGGTTCCTTAGCAGAATCTTAGACCCAGTCCAGCCTCTTTCTCAGCCAGGGAGAACACCCCCTCTTTCCATCATCCGATGGATGGTCCGTCTAGCGACGTGGGCAAGAGGAGAGACTAGGAATTCACCTCTGTACCTGAGGCTCAACCTGTGTCCATTGTGAGACAGTGGACAATAGCCTTCAGCCTGGCTAGAGGGTAACCCCAGGACTTTAGAGCCAGAGGGCCTGGTTCAAATCCCTCAAGGTGGGTGGGTGGCACTGGGCCAGTGGCTTAACCTCTCTGTGCTTCCATTTTCCCAAATATAAAATGAGGACACTAACGGTGGCTGCCCAGGACTAAAGGGCGAATCACGGAAGGCAGTGAGGGCCAGGCCTGGCTGGTGGTAAGGGTCGCAGGTCAGCAACTGTGACCTCGCCTGGGGGTCACTCAGCAGCTGAGTGTCTTCTGGACCCCATTTGACATGCAAGAGACCAGGAGGCAGGGGAGCTGCTCAGATCTGTCACCTGTGATGGGATTTGGATTTAGCAACGTCTGTGAGTGACTTCACTTTCACTTTTCACTTTCATGCATTGGAGAAGGAAATGGCAACCCACTCCAGTGTTCTTGCCTGGAGAGTCCCAGGGACGGGGGAGCCTGGTGGGAGGCCATCTGTGGGGTTGCACAGAGTCGGACACGACTGAAGCGACTTAGCTGCAGCAGCAGCAGTGCCCTCCAGTGGCTTCCCAGGGGGCTCAGTGGTAAAGAATCCATCTGCAATGCAGGAGACACAGGAGATGTGGGTTCAATCCCTAGGTGGAGAAGATCCCCTGGAGGAGAAAATGGCAACCCACTCCAGTATTCTTGCCTGGAGAATCCCGTGGACAGAGGAGCCTGGAGGGCTACAGTCCACAGGGTTGCCAAGAGTCAGATGCGGCTGAGCACGTGCCCTCCAAAGCCCTCGTCTTCCCCCTGTGGAGGTCACATGGCCCGCCCCTCAGTCACCTTATTGTGCCAGGGGACACAGGAGCAGACAGTGGTCATTGTGGCTGAGACCTGGTCTTGTGGTACCTGTCGGTCACAGGCCCCATGGTCCTGGGCCGTACTCACATCCCAGGTTGAGAGCCGACGCTGCGTGGGGAGTACGGCAGTGCCAGCTGCGGATGAGAAATACCAGCCATTCATTAGCCACATCTGGATGCCACGTGCCTCATCTGAGCACCGATCGGAGAAACCCTCTGGGCCCGGGTCACCCTGCAGCCCTTTGTTCAATGGCCTGCAGATGAGTTCTTATAAAATAAAAGGGGGAAAAAGGAAGGAAATCTGGCCGGCAGGACCTGTAGGTTCCCGTGAGGGACCTTCACCCTGGGGACACAGCAGAGGCAGATCCCTGGCCTCCCCCAGGGCTGGCTGGGGTCTTGGGGTGCCTCCCAGGAGGGCAGCTGTGTCCTGGGTTCTGGTGTCAGCCTCGTGGAGTCCGGGGCTGGCCATGTGCTGGGTCACATCCTTGTGGAATCCGGAGTTTCTGAAAACGTGGGACTCTGATGAGGCACCTTGGGGACCCCACCTGGGCCCTGGGACCGCCTCCCACTCCAGCCCAGCCGAGCTCCTGGCGGCTTTGGGGCAGTGGGAGTCTCCGGGGTGGGGGAAGGGCAGAGCTGAGGGTGGTGGGAGGCGTTTGCGGGGTGACACGTGCTCTCTTCCCTTCCAGCTGCCCCGCCCCTACGGCCGCCCCCGTCGCTGGCTTCAGGTAGCCCTGCCCGGGGTAGGGGGAGGGCTGGTGTGCAGTGGCGTGTGGGGTGGGGGCGGCTTGCAGTGCTGTGTGATGGCCTTCCTGTCCCTTCCCCGGGGAGCTGACCACCACCCAGGGTCTGGCATTTAGATTCATCTTAGGCTTTGCCTCCTCTCTGAGCTGGTGTTAATTCCCAGCTTTACAAAACAACACCCTAGAGTTTCCAGGCAGCGGCCTGCTGTGACACTCCGCCCAGGTCCCCCTCACCCACCTCTCATCCGATCTGCCCAGGGTGTGAGGTCATGGCGGGGGGCGGGGCGCTGCAGGAGGACAGGTCGTGATCCACACTTTGCAGGAGAACCTGCAGTGCCTGGTGGGGCGAGGGGCTGGCTGGCCAAGACCTCAGGAGTTAGTGCTGGGTCCTGGCTGGCCCGGGTCCTCGAGCGAGGTCTCCAGGGGTGCCTGGTGGTCAGAAGAGCCCACCGGCGCCCAGCAATAGGCTCCCAGCCCCACCGAGCAGGACAGCCCTACCGCCCCTGGGAGGCAGGCATTACCGCCCTTGGTTACCATTCTGGAAAGCAGGGCTGTTGTCACCTGGGATCAGAGCCTTGTTCCTGTCATGAGACACTGACACTGCCCTGCCCCGTGAGGGCCGGCAGCCCGAGGGATGGTTCCCTCTGAGGGGCCCTGCCCCTGGTCGCTGCGTGCAGATCGGCCCGGGGGCCCTGAATCTGAGTGGTCACCTGCGGGCAGGCTGCCTGGTGGGGACCCCGGGCGCCCCCGTGTCAGTTCTCACCTCCCATCCCCAGAGCTGCAGGCCTCGCCTCACCTGTCGGGTGCCCCCCTTGCTGAGGTGTGTACACAGTCAGTGCTTAGTGACCAGATCTGGGGGTAGCGTGCGGCCCACCCGAGGGGCCTCCAGCACTTTGGGAGCAGGAGGGCGGGGTGAGCAGCTGCCTTTGAGCCCAGAAAGGAGCCTGAGTGGAGGGGCGGGGGTGGGCACGTGGCCCCCTTTTCTCTGAGTTCCATTTGTCTTCAGCATCTCCCCTGACGGTCCTCCCCAGGAGGATCCAGGGGGTGCCGCCCCCCCGCCCCCACCAGCTTTGCAAGCAGGATTCCCTGGGAAGGTGATGACCCCCGTTCCTGCTGCTGGAACCTCCTTGCAGCTCCGCAGAGGCCCTGAGAAGCTGGGTGGCCTGAGTTCATGCTGCCTGCTGCGGCCGGCTCTGAGCTGAGGGCCCCAGACGGAGACCTCTGCAGCCTCCTGGGCGCCCCCCACAACCCGGCCTGGCCCCCCAAACCCCATCCAGAACCATCACGCTGCCCTTAGTGGGGGCGGGACCATGTAGAAGGGGATTTCAGCACTGGGATCGTTACCGTCTCTTTTAAGGATTCGGGCAACCCTGTTCCAGCTCCTGCTCTGTGTGTTCGATCCACCCCTCCATGTCCTGAGGGACCCCATTTGGGAGCCTGGTGGGGCAGGGCGGTCCTCTCCTGGGGAGCGGCAATGAGCCTCATCCCTTGCCCGCCCAGTCACCCTAGAAGACCGCTCCCCCTCAGCAGTGAAACCCTCGGGGATTTCATCTTCCAGGGCACCGGCGGGCAAATAGCAGGATTTTTAATTTGGATTTAAGTGCAATTACATTTCTTCATTTTGATGCGTCATTAGGCGCATTGCCCCTCGTGAAAGCTGGTGCGTTCTCCCCGCCAGCTTTGTGGCTTGCTCCTCGAGTGCTGTGGGCTCGCAAATATTGATGCACAACACCCATCACTGAAGGCAGGGGTGGAAATTGCACGCTGCTAATTAAAATCTCCCCACCCCCTTGCACACACATATACACGTCCTCCCCAGGGAATCCTCTGGGGGAGGGAGGAGACGTACAAACCAGTGTTTTCACAAGCAGCATGTGGGCGGCTTGTGATCCCATTGGTTCCTGGATCAGAGACCCTGTGGACGAGGGGAGCTGCAGCCCAGGGCAGCATCTGGACTGCCTGCAGGCGGGGACAGGGAGGCATCTGCCTCCTGGTCCCTGGGGCCCATGGGAGCGCTGGAGCTCCAGTGCCCGGCCCTGTGGCCACGTCCACATCCACACGTGTGTGTGTTGGGCCAGCTGGGCCTTATGCCTGGTCCTTTGGCTTTCTCTCGCCAGGCAGGCGGGGGGGGTGGGTAGAGAAAGGCTCCAGGGCCCAGGGGAGACGCCTGTGGCCCCAGGTGTGGACAGTCCATGTGTTGGGTTTAGAACACACTCTTGGAGATTTTGCAGCTGTCAACGGAGATCTACCCAAGAAAATAATTTGGTTTGGGAGTTTTGCTTTAAAGTGGAGCTGGGGGTGAGACCTTCCCCCCACTCTGCCGAGGTAGGCAGGGGCGCCCGGGGGGAGAGAAATCCCAATGGTGGGGGCAGGCGCGGGGCCTCTTTCTTTTGCGGGCTGTTGGTAGAGGCTCCTCCACTCAGACCCCTGGCCAGGCCAGGGAGGGTCACTGTGCCTGGGGCTCTGATGCCGCGGGTTGACCTAGACAGGCTGTGATGGGGCGTGACTGTCCCAGTTTCAGACAGAGGGCTGTGCCCGAGGTCCCCGAGTGAGATCCTGCCCACTTCTCCCTACTCTGCGCTCCCCCAGGCCATGGGAACCATGCTTAGCTGGGCGGCTGGTGTCTGTCTGACCGCCGAGGGTAGGGGTGGGGGTTGGGGGGGTTAATCAGGGAGTGGCCGCCTGTCCCCTGTTCTGGTCACCTCCACTCTTGGCCTGCAGACACAGGGCGCTAGAGACTGTGAGGCCTGGGGGGTCAGCCCTGGGCGTGATGGGGGGGGCAGGAGAGCAGAGCCCAGGGACTTGATGAGGGTGAAGGTCCCGTGGGAAACGGGGAACTGGATCCAGTGGCTGGCGAGAGGGTGGCAGGGTGTGTGCAGATGCCTCTGGGTGAGGTGGGGGGCGGGGGTGCTGATGAGAAGGAGGAGGTCCCCCCACCCCAGCCCCCCGCATGCCCCAGCGAGGCTGCTGCCCGTATTTCTCACCCCTGCCCTCCTCCCCTCGAAGGGTTTGTTTGGGCAACTCAACAGCCTGCTGATTTATAGGACTTTCCACTGAATTTTATCTGCCCAGCAGTGTTCCCGAAGTTCCTTTGAAGTAGAAGAGGGTGTTGGGTTCAGAAACGCCATCCCAGGGTCGAAGGGACTCAGAGGGCCCGCAGACCAAGGCTTCTGCTCGGCTGGACTGGGGGCTGTGCTGGTTTGAGTGTGACCCCTGGGTCCTCCCCCTGTCTGGGTCCAGCCCCAGCTTCTGTAGGGGGGCCGTGTGTTGCTTTGCCCAAGTGAACCACTTAAGGCCAAATCTATACTTGTTCATTCATTCATTCACTCTCTCCTCCCTCATCCACTCCTTCTAAGCATGCCTTGGGCTTTAGTCACAAGCCCAGTGGCACTGGTTCCTGTGGACACAGAGGGCGAGGCCTGGGGCTCGCATTCGGGAGCTCCCTGTCCGATGGCGGAGGCTCGTGGGCAAGTGTCAGAGAGCTGTGCAGGCTCACTCTGTAGGCAGCCCCCAGCCTCTTGGTGGTGGGCGGACTTCCCTTTACCCAGGATGTGAGCCCCAGGGCTGGAGAGGCTGTTGCCCAGGCCTTGTGGGGGACCCCAGGGGCAGGATGCTGGCGCAGAGGGGCGAGGGTGGAGAGGGGTGGGGAGAGCCACCGACTCACTCACCTGTTTATTTGGCCACTCAGCAGATGTTTATAAAGCATGCAGCAGGGAGCGAATCAAAGCCCCTGGCCTCGTGGCTCTGATGCTTGAGTGGGGAGAGGGATGTCAAGGGCTTCTGATGGCCGTGGCGGTGAGGATGGATAGAGGGGGCGGGGAAGGGAGAAGGCACAGGCAGGGCCCCCTGGCAGGTGCCCTGAGGACCAGGCTGGGGAGTCTCGTGCAGTAGAGAGGCCAGCAGTCCTCAGCCCTCTCGGCGCAGCCTCCCACCCCATATCCAACCCCGCCCCCTTCTCTCTCTCTCTCTCTTGCAGCAGGCAGGCCCTGGGGAGTTCAGGACACTGCGGAAAGGCTTCTCCCCGTACCACTCGGAGTCCCAGCTCTCCAGCCTGCCGCCCTCCTACCAGGACTCCCTGCAAAACGTAAGTGCCCCTCCCCCAAGGCCCCACCATGCCCAGGAGGACCCTGGACCCCCCCCGGGGAATTGGAGGGGTGTGGCTCAGACCGTGCTTGCTTGTAACCTGCCCAGGGCCACGTGGGCGGTCACAGCTGAGCTAGATTGGGGACCCTTGGCTTATGCCCAAGCTCTTCCGGGGCAGCGCTTGGGCCCCTGACCCTTGACCTCCACCCTCGACCCTTGGAACCTTGTAAGTCTCCCAGTGTGTTGGTGGGAGGTGGAGGCCCAGCTTGAGATGCTGTCCCTGGCATCTCAGGCTGGTGTAGTGGCCATGAGGCCCAGCCACTGTCTGTCTCTGTGGGCATGTGTCCCTCCTTGGACGCAGCAGGGAGAGGCTGCCCAGCTGGGGTGGGGCTGGCCTGAGTCTGTGCGGGGGTTGCTACCCCAGGCTTGAGCTCAGGTGTATGCTTGCGTGCTTCAGTTCTTGCCAGGGCCCCCACAGTTGTCCTGGGTTCTCGCCTGGGCCCTGACCTGCCCTGGGAGGGCGGCAGGGGGCTCACTCCCCAGGATGCGCATGGTCAGCTCAGGACCCTCCTTGTGGGTGAATGCGCGTCATTCCCGGGGACTCTGTGTGTGCAGAAGGCAGGGATCTATAGAGGCAGAGAGCGCGGGAGTGGTTGCCAGGGGCTTGGGGGAGCGGGGAGGAGGTGATGGAAGTGTTCTGTTGGGTGACTGCACAAATCGGTAAATGTGCAAAACCACCTCCCCCAGAAGCACGCGTTCGGGTGAGCCGTGTGATGCTTGCTGAGCATCTGTTACGTGGAGGGCTGTGCCGGGCTCTCCCCACGCCCAGAAGCCTTGTCACAGGGCGGGGACCTCACTGTCCCCGCAGAACAGATAGGAAACCGAGCCGGCCTGAGGTCACGGTGGGCCCGACTCTCTCCCAGGGTCCCGGCCTTGCTGCCCGCCTCCACCCCGGCCAGTGAGGGTGAGCCTGGGGCGCCTCCTGGGACTCCGGGCTGGCGCCGCTGCTGGCTGCCGGCGGAACCCTCTGCAGTTTCTCTCCGAGGCCTCGCACCTTCTCCAGGAATGTAGCTGCTGACGCTGCAGAGGCGGCAAAGCCCGCTGACGACAGATAATCCAAATATTTACCCAGGAGCCCCGTGGCTCAATGAGGCTCCGATTGCTTCCTGATGAAGGGCTCTGAAAAGCCCAGCATCGCCCCCACGGGGGGCGGCTCTCCAGCCCTTCGTACCCTCTCCCTGGGCTGTGGGAATCCTCACCACTGATAGTACTGTGCGCTGAAGCCTCGGCAGGCTGCAAACTGTAAAGTGCTGTGTAAACTGTAAAGTGCTGTGCAAGCCCAGCTGGCTCCGGTGTGTGCCAGGCCTGTGGGATGTAAGCAGAGGAAGCTCGCTCCTCCAGGCTGAGCCCCTGAAGCCTTGACAGTGCTGCTTGGGCTGTCGGAGGGACGGAGGCTTCTGGAAGGCTTCCTGGAGGAGGCTTTAAGAGGGGGTCTGTGGGCCTCCCTTAAGTTGCCCTGCGTGGCCAGGGGTTGTCACCCCACTTCAGAGGGAAGGCAGCTGAGGCCCACCGAGGAGAGGTGGGGTGGATTGCCAGGATCATATGGCTAGTCCATGCCAGAACCCAGGCCAAGCTGGGCCTGGGGGCCGGGGACCAGCCCGCAGCTCCACAGAGGCTGGGGTGCAGGTTCCTGGGGTGGAGGGGGAGGGTTGGGGTGTCTTGTGGGAGGCTGCCACAGAGAGGCCCGAGCTCAGGTGGAGGCTCGCGGTCCAGGCCTCTCAGGCTGTTTATGGAGCACAGAGCCTCTCTGGAGCGGCTGAGCGCTGAGCCCCATGTCCTGCGTACGGATGCACCAGGAGAGGAGGCTTGTGTGGGGAGGACCCTCTGACGCTGCCAGGGGTGCTGTCTCTTCTATACCTGGGTGTGGGCACACCTTCTGTGAGGCTATTTTAAGTGTCCATTTCAGTGGATTTTATTATCTTCACAGATCTGTGCAATCATCGCAGCAAAATGTCTCCCTCACCCCAGAAAGCAAGCCTGTGCTCATTAGCAATCCCTCCCCACCCCCTCCTGCCAGCCCCTGACAATCACTAATCTGCTTTCTGCCTCTGCGTTTGCCTTTTCTGGATATTTCTTATAAATGGAAGCATAACACGTGTCAGTCTTTGTCCCTGGCTTCTGAGCACGGGGTTCTCGGGTGAATCCACACTGCAGCAGGTGTCGGAGCTTTGTGCCTTTTTCTTATTAAGCAGCCCCCCACTGCGTGGGTACCCACGTTTTGTTCAGCCGTTCGTCAGGCGCTGTGCATGGCTCTCTTTCCATTTTTGCCTCCTGTGATTGTGCTTCTCTGAACACCTGTGGATGGGGCACTTGTGTGGACATCTGTGTTCAGTTCTCTGGGGTGTACACTTGTCTCCCCACTTTGGGCGCTGCTCCTGGCGTCCCACAGCCCCAGGCTGGAGGCTTGGCCCCCTGGTTTACTAGCTGTTTGGCCTCAAGCAAGTCTTGCAGCCTTCCCTTCCTCATCTGTAAAATGGGTGCATAGAAAAGATGGCTTCAGCGCAGAGGGTTGCAGTCAGCCCTCGGTGGGCTGCCCTGCTCCGAGTGGGCACTTAGGGAGCTGGGGAGGCATCCTTGGGCCTTCCAGGCTGTGATCGGGGTCGGCGGGGAGGGGGGTTGGTCTTCCAGGGTGAGCTGGTTTGGGAAATGCTCTCAAGTTTAGAGTCCCGACCAGTGTTCGGCAGTGGCTTCGCCCATAGGCTCCTCTGCACACTCATTAAGTGAGTAAAGTTGCTCCGTTGTGTCCGACTCTTTACAACCCCATGGACTGTAGCCTACCAGGCTCCTCTGTCCATGGAATTTTCCAGGCAAGAATACTGGAGTGGGCTGCCATTTCCTTCTCCAGGGGATCCTTCTGACCCAGGGATCGAATCTGGGTCTCTCACGTTGCAGGCAGACGTTTTACCATCTGAGCCACCAGGGAATCCCCATTAGCACCTGGTATTGGCCCAGCGAGGAGGCCCAGGAAAGGGCTGGATTGCACAGCTTCCCCCAGCCACTCCTGGCTTTTGTTTCAGGAACCTGTCGGCAATTCTGGGAGCCCCAGGTGCAGAGGGGACCTGGGCCCGGAGCTGCCAAGGGCCAGGCGCCTCCTGGGGCTGTGTGTGTGTGACTGTCGCCCCCTGCTGGCCAGTGCGGGGAGGGCCGCCTTCTTTTCCAGGTGCAGACTTGGCTGTGGCCCACACCCTCTCCAGCCCCTGCCCCCCAGGACCGTGTTTGGTTCGCCCACATGACACCAGAGACCAGGCAGCCTGGGCCAGAGTTAGGGAACAGCGTCCCAGGGCTCTGCACATGCCTTGCAACACACAGAGACCCTGGCTGAGAAACAGAGACTGAGATACAGAGTGGGTTGGGCCTCCCTGGAGAACCATGCCCACGCCCAGCTTTCTCAGACCCCAGGGCTGGGGGGTCTTGGCCTCTGTGTGGAACCGGGAGCAGGGCGAGCCTGCCAGGCTCCCCTGGGAGCAGGTCCAGGCCATGCTGGCAGGTGGGGTGACTGCAGAGGTTGGCTGCTGGTGGTGGAATGTTCCAGACCCCGAGGGTCCCTGCACAGCGCGGCCTGGCTGGGCAGGATCCTGGGGCCATAGCCTCATCTTCCGAGCTCACTGAGTTGGACTGGTTTCTGGAGGGGTCATCGGGCAGTTGATGGAGAAGAAAACCCAAGAGTCAGAGACGGGAGGGACGCCCAAGACCCCAGGGTCTTCTCTCCCTCACGCACTCCCTGGGGACTTCTCGGTGTTTTTCTCTCTGGCTTCCAGCACCTGCTGCTTTATCTCAGGCCCTGGCCCAGCGTCTCCTGACCTGGCTCCTGCTGGCCCCAGGGCTCCAGCTGTCTCTGAGTGTGAGCTCCTTCCATGCGGCCTTGAGTCCTTCCTGACCTTACTCTGGGGCCTGGGGTGTCCCCACTGCAGCCCGAAGGCCTGCCTCCTGCCCCATGGCCACCTGGCCAAGCGCCCCTTGCCCAGGAGAAGCTGGGCAGATGCTCGACCTCCAACACGGGCAGGCAGGGCAGGCAGGGCAGGCAGGGGACCGGAGGCTGGATCCCTTCCTCTCCCGGACTCATCTCCTGGCCTCCCAGGCTGTTGTGGGAGCCCGGCTCCTAGTTGCCAGTTGGAGTGTTTGCTGAATGTGGTGGCCATTCTCAGACAGGGCTGGGAGGGTCAGGACTGGGAAGCCTGGCTCAGGGCTGGAAGCCCCACGATGGCCCTAGAGGATGGAAACTGGGCCGGGAGAGGGGACTTAGGAGTCAGGCTATGTGGGGTTAGAGCCCAAGCCCTTCCGCATCTTCCTAGGTGACCTGCCAAACAGAACAGTAGACCTTCCCCGTGGGCTGTTTACAGGGGCCTATGGGAAGGGGATGCAGAGGATGAGATGGTTGGATGGCATCACCAACTCCATGGACATGAGTTTGAGTAAACTCTGGGAGTTGGTGATGGACAGGGAGGCCTGGTGCGCTGCAGTCCATGGGGTCGCAAAGAGTTAGACACGACTGAGGGACTGAACTGATGGGATTTGGGAAGTGGGGAGGTTTCTTGGGAAGGGCGAAGGTTTCTCGCTGCTCCTCTGCCCTGGCGCAGCCCTCCCTCCCAGCCTCCTCTGCCCCCATTACCTCAGCCCCCGTTTCCTCCCACCCGGGCCCTGTCCCAGATGCAAGGCCCTCTGCCAGCCGCTGGTCGCCCTGTGGCTGCCCCTGGGAGCCAACCAGGGCGAGCTCTGAGCTCAGACGCAGTCCATTCCCGCAGGGCCCAGCCTGCCCGGCTCCCGAACTGCCCTCGCCCTCCTCCAGCGGCTACAGCTCCGTGGGGCAGAAGCCCGAGGCCGTGGTGCATGCGATGAAGGTGAGGACCCGGCCCTGACAGCTCCCGCTCCCTCGGGGGGCCCCCACCTCGGTCCCTGCTGCTCTTCCGGACTCTGACCTTGGACCCCACATTTGCCCTCTCTGGGCCTCGGGGCTACTGAGTAACAGGGCAGGGAGGCCGAGGGGGTGCCCTGGCTGCCTGGAACACTGTGGGGGAGGGGTTTGGGGGTGCTGGGTGGCAGCCGGGGGCGCTGAGGCCTGGGGGAGGTCAGGTGGGGGCGGTGGGCAATGCCCAGGGCCTGCCTGGTGATCTCGGGACCGCCCCTTCAGGTCCTGGAGGTGCATGAAAACCTCGACAGGCCACTGCAGGACAGCTGTGAGGAGGACCTCAGTGAGAAGGAGAAGGCCATCGTCCGAGAGATGTGCAACGTGAGGTCCCGGGGCAGGGGGGTGCTGGCTGGGTCCCGCTGGAGGGGCGAGGGCCTGGGGTCTGGGGGCAGGCTCTGGGGCTCCAGGAGCCCTGGCCTCTCTCTGGCCCCCTCCACCTCCTCCTCCCCTCCCCCTTTCTCTGCCCCATCTTCCTTCTTCCCTGCTTCCCCTCCCTGAGAACAGAGTCCCTGATCCTGGTCTGGTTTGCCCAGCACGTCCTGACCCTTGACCCCTGACCTGTCTCCCAGTGTTGCTCTGGCTGCTGGTGGCGCACAGGTGGTGCTCAGACTGTGGGTGCCCGTGGGACCCTCTCTGCTCTGCGAGCCCCCCAGCCCGGGGCTGCCTTGGCTTTGGGAAGCTGGGCCCCTCTGGGGCTTCGGGGAAGCAGAGCATCCTCCTCCCGTCCGCCTGGTCGATGCGTGCTGTCCCTGTGGGACTTCGAGGGAGCCAGGAGGGAAGGGGGGTCACAGGGGCTGCACCCAGGCCCCACTTGGGGTGGTGTGTCCTGAGTCCCCCTCCTCTGCCCATGCCCCCACCCCCACCCCTGCCCCGGGTCTGTAGACCCCACTGGACCATGATGAGGCCAGGTCCGCACCCAGACGTGCTGTGCGCTGAGGTGGGGAGTGGTGGTGAGGGTGAGCGTGCACAGACTGGGTCTGAGGGTCTCCTCCGTGACCCCCCTGGCCCCAGGGCTCTAGGGGACGTGGGCGATCCTGAGCAACGGGGCAGTCTGTGCCCACAGGCCCCCGGGGCGGCTTGGGGCAGGCCTTCCCCTCACAGTGCCCCCTCCCCCCCACAGGTGGTCTGGAGGAAACTGGGAGATGCTGCCAGCTCCAAGCCCTCCATCCGGCAGCATCTCTCTGGGAACCAGTTCAAAGGGCCTTTGTAGGCCACTTCCCCTCGGACGTGGACTTGGCCCCGGTGCCGAGCTGCCGGCTCCTTTCTCCGTGGTGCACTGTACATAGGACGCTGCCTGTCGCGGCCTGGCTGCTGGGGTGCGGCCCCTCGCTCCTCTCAGACACCAGCATAGCGGGGAGACGGCTCCCCAGCAGAGCAGCCTGGATGGCTTCCTTCCTGCTCCGGGGCCCGGCAGTGGGCTCCATTGGCGAGAGGCTGAGGAGTGCTCAGAGATGCCCAGCCCCGGCAGAGGGGCACCCCTGGCTGCCGCCTGCCCGGGACAGCAGCCGCCGGCTGCCAGACTGCTGCCACGGGGCTCCTCTTCTGAGCCACCAGCCGGGGCCTGAATGCCGGCTCCCCGAGCAGAGTCCGTGACTCTAGGATGAGGGGGGCTCCGCTGCGGCCCCTCCTCTAGCCCCCAAGCCTGGCGCCTCCCTGATGCCAGCCACTGCTTGTTTTTAGATTCCACACCCCCACCCTTGGTCACACACCCTCTGCCATGTTCCCTCGCCTTGTGCCAGGTGGTGCCCCATCTTTCTGGGTCCCTCATGCCCAGGGGCCTGAGGCACTTCCGGGTCTGTGCTCCACATGACGGGCCGGGTCTGTCTCTGTGCAGATGGCACCAGGCCGCGGCCGGGCCCCTGCTCAGGAATGGTGCCCTCGCGCCTGGTCCCCTCCTGGGTGACTGTGTGCGGAGCTGCGTGGCTGCAGGTGAAGGGGTTCTGCCCTCCTTGTGAGGGGCCCCCCTGGGCTCTGGCTTTCATTTTCCTGTGTGACCTTCAGCAAGTCACTCAGCATCTCTGGGCCCCTGGTGGGGAAAAAAGGAGGACTCAGAGGATCAGGGCCAGCAGCTCAGGCACAGCGTGGGGGCCAGTGGGGACCCTCCTGCTGGAGGGGCGGCTGGTGGGGGGTGGGTTGCGGAGGAGTCCCGCTGCCTTGCCCCCCCTCGGTGGGTGGCCACCTCCCTTTCTGAGCTTCAGTGTTCTCTCCTGTCAACAGCGAAGCCTAAGGCCCTCCTTGCAGGGCTCTGAGGATCAAATAAGACCTTTGGTGTAAAATGACCGTGTATAAAACTGTAAAGCGAGACATGTAAATGTTAAAATTTATGTGGGAGGGGAGTGAGGCCTAGAGGCTAGAGGCCTTCGTTTCCAGTTCCTCCAGCACTGCTGAACCCTGCGTCTCGGCCGTACCGAGAGCTTGGGCGGTCTGAGAGGCTGTCTTGGCCTCGTCCAGGCTCTCATGAGGGGCGGGGACCAGGTGAAGGGACGGGTGAGGCTGCCCTGGGTCTTCCCCTGGCGGGGACTCGGAGCCGTCCCCACTGCCTGTCTGCCGTTGGCACCCTTGGGTGAACAGTCCCCGGGGAGAGGCCCGCGTCCGGGGAGTGCCGAGTGGGTGCTGCTGATGGCGTCGGGCATGGTCCTGACGCCCCGGGCGTTACCGAAAGCTGTGGGCGCCCTGGGAGGAGCTGGTCCTTAGGCCAGGTGGTGAGCACCGTCTCTAGGGGTGTGCACTTGGAGCTGGGTGATTCCTACACAGGTGGGCAGCGAGCTGGAGGGCAGAGGCTCCCCCCCACACCCGGGTCCTGGGTCTCCTGGGTGGGAGCCATATCCGAGAACCCCGTGTGTTATGTTTGGGTCAGGCTGGCTTGGCCACCAATGAAAATAAGCAATAAGTCAGGTGTCCTGGTACCTGCGGGTCTCCTGCAAACTGACGTGGGGAACGGGCCTCAAAGGGACCTTTCCCTGGTGGAGGGAGGTGACCCTGCCCCTAATGCTGCGGTGGTGTCCAGAGCCAGCGCTGCCTGGGAACGGCTTTCCAGGACACAGCCGTACCTGGGATACCATCTCATTCACATAAGCTGTTGGAAAGCCTGCAGCGCCTCTGCCCGGTCTGCGCCAGGCCCCGGGCCGTGGCTACAGCAGGAACCCACGGCTGGGAGGAGGATCCCGGGGGCCAGCTCAGGGGAGTCCCAGCTCTGCCACTAAGCAGGGAGTGTGCGCAGGGCGACCACGGCGCCCCTCCTCCCGTCCGGAGCCTTAGCTCTGAAGCTCGAGGGTGGGGGTGTCGCTGAACCTGGTGTCCTTTCGTGAAGGTCCGTTTCAGATACTCTGCTGCCGGAGCCCCATGGGACCCCTGTGCTGTGGCTTTCGTCCCCACTGTGGTGGATGTCACCTTCCAGCCTCATCCCTGGTGGCCAGGCCCATCCTGGAATCGGAATCCACTGAGCACATTTTTATCCAAAAGTTATTAGCCACACATCAGTGTTTGAAAGAGAAAAGTGACCTTTCATTTTTTTTTCTTTCTTGAAAACTTGAGAGGAAACCATGCATACTACTGACTTTTTTTTTTTTTTAAAGAAACAAAGGAAATGCATGACTGCAGAGCGGTAGAGGTGTATATTTTTCATAACGTGGGGGAAGTATTTGTGCTGCTCTCTGGGAACGGGCGCGTGCCTGGCTCTCGTCCCCGGGCCGGCAGCCACACTGTCTTCCGTGGGACGTGATGGCTGGAGCACGGGCCGACCCCACCCCAGCTCCGGGCAGCGCCGGTAGCCCTGGACTCCTGTGCCCGTTTCTACCTTCTATTGAACCACTTTGATTTGGGGAGAGAAAAAGAAATAGAACTTTTTGATAGTGTGGTAAAAACATTGATTTGAACTATTTTAGTAAAAGGAGTTAACAGAGAAGATTGTGATAGTGTATACTTTGTGCTAGATAAATAAAGGCTCCTTGCAAGCCTCCGTGCGCAGTGCTCATTTGTCTCTGGTGATGGGGCCCCTTGGGGCGGATAGTGGGGCTGACGCCTGCTGCTCCAGGGCCTCCAGTCAGACCAGCAGGGGAAAGGGTTTCCAATTTAAACCCAGGTCTGACCCAGGGACCTGCCTATGGAGGGAGATGGACAATCCCAAACCAGCACCACATTCAACTACTTCCTCCGGAGAAAGCCCGGCCGGTGCCTGATGTGGGGGGCGGGCCCCTGAAGGCCCTCCTGGGCCATCTCCTGGGGGCCCTTCCTCCATGCCCTGCTCCTGTGCCCCAGGAAGACCACCTGCTTCTGGGCTGCAAACCCCAGGAGCGCCCCCCCTTCTGCCCGTAACAAACCAAAGGGGCCATTTCAGAACTGATTTTATTGGGTAACTGACTGAAGGAGTCTCATTTGTAACCAAGATGGAATTCACAGTATGTTGTTACATTCACACTTAAAAAATATATCTCTATGTATAGGAATTTGCAAATTGATGTAAACATACATTACTTCCAAGAACATCTCTCCCTTTCTCCCTGGAGGAAAAAGAATAGAGCCATCCAAGCAAGGCAACCCCTTCAGAGTAACTTGAACACAAAGGGTGTGGGTTTCTCTAAATCAAACAGCCGTTCATCTGGCCTGGGAGTCACGGCGAGAACACCGGGAGTGACAGCACTGACGAGAGCCTGACTTCAGAGGGAGCTGAACTACTGAAAACTGAGTTTCCAGGGAAAATAGGCACTGGTTTCTAGAAGGAAACGCACTCCTCACTGAAGCTGCGTGTGAACGTTCTCACCAGAGTGAAGTAACCCGGTGCAGGGCCCGAGGACGCGCTGAGACCAGAGGCGGTGGGGTCACAGCCGGCGGCCTGGGCCCCCGCGGGCTGCTCTGCCCGCTCTCCAGGTGCGCAGGAGCACCCTGATTTCATCTCCGGGGTCCCGTCCACTTCTTCCCATACTACAACTGTTGAGATTATTCAAGGTACTCTGCTGCTTACCCACTTAAACTACTTTTCAAGTTGATTAGAAAAACTTTTAAAAAAACAACAAAGGAAAAGAGAGGCGTCAAAGGTTATCTCATCCAGGCTGCCCGCCCCAGACCCCCGACGGGAGGCATGCCGGGTGGGGGGATGGGCGGGGGCACAGGGGGCTGTCCTCCCGGGGGCACCGCCGGGGGCGGGTAGCTGGCCGGTGGCAGGCCCAGGCCCGGGGGCGGGTGCGGCGGGACCGCGTGGGTCGGGGGCAGGCGAGGGGGTGGGGGCGGGAAGTTGGGGTTGTAGGTGGGCGGGGGTGGGGGGTAGCCAGGAGTTGGGGGAGGGATGGCAGGCGGCGGGAAGGAGGCGGGGGGCGGGGGCACGGGCGGCGGAGGCGGGTTGGGTGGGTAGACGTGGGGGTGGTAGGGCAGGTGGGCCGGCGGGCCGTAGGCGGGGGGCAGTGCCCCGTAGGAGGGGCCCTCGGTCTTCATCATGGACTGCAGGCTCTGGTAGCCCTCCCCGGACATGTAGGAGCTGCTGGTGGACATCCCCGTCATGTAACTGGAGGGCGGTGGAGGCGGCGGCCGGTGCGGCAACGGCGGCGGCTGGTGCACGGGCGCTGGGTGGGCCGGAGGAGGGATCTGGACCTTGGGGAGGTCGCTGGCTTCCACGGGGCCTGGAGGCTCGGCCTCACCCAAAGCAGCTGCGAGGGGTGGCTTCCGGTCTGCGGAGGGGAGACAGGTCACTGGCCGGCCCAGGCCGCTGCCTCCCAAGCAGGCGGCATGTGGAGGCGGGGGACACCGCCCCCTTAGGGCTCCAGTGCAGCCCAATTACCCCTGGGGCTCCCGGCCCTGTCGCAGCGCCATGGGCCACTTTCCCAAGGAGCAACAAGCCGCCTCTGTGGCCGGACAGCACGGCCCGCGCTCGTGTCCTGACGCTGTTGGCTAGTTTTCCGCCACACAGGCTCTCCACCTCGCTTCCCTTGGTCCCGAGCGCAGGAGACACGGGCATCCCTGCACGGGAAGCCCCTTCCACTCCAGCCCCACATCTAGCACAAACACGTGCGGGCCCCTTCTTTCTGCCCATCTCTGCCCCCGGAGAAGGCGAGCCCAGGCCGGGGCCAGACCACACCACTGTCTGCTGAGAGATGGTCACGCTGGTGACCTGGCATCAACAACACGTGGGCCAGTGTCTGACCACCCCCCTCCGCCCCGCGGCAGGTCTGACCGGTGCCCTGTCCCAGGTCCCTGGGCCCCCCGAGGCTCAGAGGTCTCTGGAGCACCTCCCACACACCAATTTCCGCCTTCTCTAGCGAAACGCTCCGCCTTCCAAAATGATGCCACAGGTAAAGAAGGGAAGCTCTTTACAACTTCCCGCCTCCCTCTCTAGTGATGTCCCGGAGGCATCCTAGTTGACTGGGTGCCTGTGAAACACTTCTCATTCTTTCTTCTCCACGTGACTCCACGTACAACTGCTTCCTCTTCAAAGTGTACTGAGAAGAGACGCTGCCAACAGAAAGCAGGCACCAGAGCCCGGAGCCTGAGGTCTACTGCGCTCCTGCCCAGACTGGGTCAATGTTCCTAACTTGGCAGGGCTGTTGTTTTCCTAAAACTAATTCTAAATTCATTTCTCCTGGGTAGTTCACTATCTCTGGATACAAGAGATCAGAGAATATTCAGATATGCTTAGAATTCACAACATCCTCACTTATCTGGCTGTAAAAACAATTTTCTGAGAGGAGCTGTGGCCTGCCTGGGTGCCGGTAGCAGAGGGGCCAGTGGGGCCACTGCAGCAGGGCTGGGGCAGGAGGGACGGGCGGTGAGGCAGCGGCAGGGCCCACTGCCACCACTGCCAGCAGGGCTGCAGCTTCTGAAGCCATAGGAGGAGGAAGGTGGGCAAGGGGATGACGGACACGGACGTGGAGGGGGCAGAAGCCCTGGATGTAGACCTTATGCAGCTTCTTGGAGTCACATGTAGGCCAGAAAAATGACACTTCTGACGGGCAGAGGAGATTTCAGGTCAGTGGACACAGCCATGGATTACTTCTCTGGGATGCTCAAGCTGGAGTTCAGACTCATCCGAGCCCCTTCCGGTCCAGCCCCCTGCCTCACGCCCCTTACCCCCTTCCCGGATGCACCCACACCACCCCCGCCCACATCCTCAGCACCAGCACCGTTCATGACAGGGGCTCCATCTTGGATGTCTCCCCGCGGGGGGCCCTCTAAAGAGTTTAGCTTGGGGTCTGATGGGGGGCTGTAGGGAATAGACCCTCAAGAACGAGACACAAGAGAAGACTTCCAGTATTTTTCAGGCCTGAGGACTGGAACTGCCCTTGGTGTAAACCTGTGAATTTTTCAGAGGGGAAGTTGTTTCCACTGTGGAAAGTGTATCTAGCTGCAGAGCCCTCAAGTGAACTCAGAAATGTGAGACAAGAGTAATATATACAGAGGGGGAAGGGGGAGGGGGCTGGATGGTGTGGGGTCAGGCTAGTGGGAGGATGAGGTTAGGGGAGCGGGGCTGGGAGTTGGAGAGGGTGCAGACTGACTGGGAGACCCTGTGGGTCATGAGAACACATCTCTCTCGGTCAGTCTGCACCCTCCCCAACTCCCACCCGCCTGGACCCCCTTTGTGTTCCAGGGGCTTCCCTGGTGGCACAAACAGTAAAATCTGCCTGCAGTGCAGGAGACCCTGGATCAATTCCTGCCTGGAGAATTCCATGGACGGGGGAGCTTGGCAGGCTACAGTCCATAGTCGCAAAAAGTCAGACAACACTGAGCGAGTTTTCACACCCAGGTCATTAATGTCTTTTTAAATTTCTGAAATTCTTCTAGAAATTTTCCCCAGGACTTCCAAAATCTGTCCTTCAAAAAGGCACAGAGAAAAACTGGTCTTCCCAGAGACCAGCAGCACTCACCTGGAGGTGGATGGGCTGGAGGCAACGGAGGGTGAGTGGGCTCGATTTTGGGGATTTTAGGTGGTGGTGGTTCTAAAAAGAAAAAATAGATTTAAAAAAGCTATTATTCATGTAGAATAAACATGTCACAGAGAGAGAGAGAGAGAATGAAAAGAAAAATGTACCGTTAAGGAATTTTTTTGGGGAAAAGGCAGATATGAAGGCTTTAAGGGAAGCTAAGGACAGACTGGCTAAACCATCCTTTTAAAAGAACAAAAAGGAAATCAAACAAATACATCCCTTGGTCCCCCCGCCTTTGCCCCCGCCAACGCCCCACACCTCTCACCACCTCCCCCACAAAACAAAAATGGCCAGCCCGTTTTCCGAATCTGCCCAGTTTCCTCCTGACCACCTAAGACAAGCCCTCCAATGACCTGAGAGAAGTGGAGTGAATCTCAGGTGCCAAGTGGTATCCATCGGGGTCCACCCTAACACAGAGAACACAAAGAAAGGCCCCGAGTGTGCACAGGAGCAACTGCCGCTGTTTAATTCTTGCTCAGGCACATCCGAGTTTATTTTCTCATAAGTATTTACTCCCAGTTATCAGCATATTAACTGGAGGCTGGACACGAGCAGACGTAACAGCAAAGCAGTCGGGACCACTTGGGGCAGAGCACACGGCCCACCCTTTGGGGTGGGGCAGCTGCATGGAACTGGCACCCCCAGTGACCACCTGGCTAAGTGGCCAAGACAGGCTGCACTGCGTCCAGTATCTTCCAGTCACGAGGAGAGAGAGTATACATACAACCAAAAGAGCACTCTATCTTCTCGTATGTATTTTTGGTTCTTTCTTCCTGAAACTTCTCTATTGTAGCTTGTACACCACTCTGCTCTGGAGTTGCTCAACATTCCTGGCTTCCTCCGTCTCAGACACAGGCTGAATTCAAGGTCCAGGGACGGCCCCTCTTTGCCCTCTTCCCGAGAGATCCCCCCGACCCCATTCCCCAGTCTCCGTGCCGTGAGTACTGCCAAGAAACTTTCTGAACTGAGTGAGCTCAGGTCGTGCCATCTCCTGCTCACACATCTCCAGTGGCGCCCCAGCTTCTGCAGCACCCACCCTCCACTAGGTGGGCATGGTCACTGCTTCCATCCCACCTTCGGTTCTAGCCAAAGCTATTCCCCTTTACCCCACAGTCCAGTAAAACTCCTTTCTCTTGTTTTCTCTAAAATTCTCATTCCACTGATCACTTTCATCTACCTAAACACTCCACCCTGTCAGCCCCAGCTAACTGGCGTCAGTCCTCCTCGAGGCGCATGGGCTTGTCTCTGCCTCTCACAGGGTGGCACTGGCTCAGCGGACCGTGCACCCACGTGAAACAGAGCACAGCCCCTCCCTCTTCTGTGTCTCACACTTGCTGCTTACCCCTCTGGAGCTAAAAAAAAGATCTCCCCTGTACTGAACTCATCATTTCCCCAAAGATCCTGAGAAAAATGTAGCTTTACTGTAATGTGAAGATCTCACAACAGTTCAATAAATAATTCCCAGGATTCCTACCCTGGAACCAAGCAACAGAGAAAACAGAGAATCAGAAATACGCCCGGTCTGTGCCCGCACAGGGGTCAGCACCGCCAGCCGGCTGAGTCGGAGGCACAGCGCCTCTAGTCTTCTCCTCTGTGACCGTCCGGCTTCCCTCCCCTGTGGTTTCCAGCACAGAAACAAGTTAACCAACTCGGATCCACAAATATGGGGCGAACAGGTGCTGCAGAGAAGCCTGGCCCTGGAAGCAGCAGGCGGCACCCTGGCTCGTGGCTCCCCTCCTTTCTACGTGCACGCTGCTGCTCGCTGCTTGGCTGGGGGCCTTTACTCTGTTGACTGCGGTGGGCTTAACTAACCTTCAAAAATAAATGCTGCTGCAGCAGTTTGCCTACATTCCTATTTTGATATACAGTCGGCCCCTTGCATCTGCAGACAGGGAGGGCAGACCATGAAACTCGAGTATCTGGGACTCTGGTATCCAAGGCAGGTCGCGGAGGCCGCCCCTGCCGCTGATACCAAGGAGCGACCGCATGTTGCTGAGCACGTTTTCACTGCCGCTAGTGTTTTTCCACTCCAGCACTCTCGCCTGGAAACTCCCACGGACGGAGGAGCCTGGGGGGCTGCAGTCCATGGGGCCGCTAAGAGTCAGGCACGACTGAGCGACTGCACTTTCACTTTTCACTTTCATGCATTGGAGACGGAAATGGCAACCCACTCCAGTGTTCTTGCCTGGAGAATCCCAGGGACGGGGGAGCCTGCTGGGCTGCCGTCTATGGGGTTGCAAAGAGTCGGACACGACTGAAGCGACTTAGCAGCAGCAGCAGCAGCAACAGCAGCAGCAGCGTTTTCCTTTGTACTGACACTTTCTGTTAGAGTACAATCCCAAAACACAGAGTCAGGGAACACAGAGAGGACAATGCACGTAGGGTACAGTTTTGGATGGGCTCCAAAGTTAAATTTTAAGGTCAATCTAAATCTGAAAGGAAATGATTTTTTGATTAAGAATGTAAAGTTTTGATAAACAACACATAAAACTAAAACAGGAAACACAAGAACAGCAAATTACCTGCTGCTTTGTTCTCTTCTTTGGGAGAAACAACCTGTTACAAAAAAAAATACACAGTGGTTAACAAGACTCTGAAAAGTAACCATCAGAAAAACCGATTATTCAGGCACTGCAGAATCACAGCCAGAACACGGCCTCAGACAAAAATTAACCTTGGCTTGAACCTGCAGAGCAAACCAAGGCACCTGACAGATTTCTGCCTCCCTCCTCTTTCCCTTTCAAATAGGACAGAAGGACTGGCTTTTCTGCACAGCGAGCCCTGAGCCCTCCTTGAGCTGTGGGCACCGTGGTGAGCGGGGGCTGCTGCCTCGCCACTGTCCCGCAGGGCTTCCCCCTACCGTAGGGAGGGACCTTTAGATACCCCACGTCACTGACAGACCGGGGAGACACCTACCCCAGCAGTGTGTGGACGCGCAAATGACCCCTGGCAGGTTCTGGGGCTCCGGCACAGCAACAGCAGGGCTGGAGGACAGAGCTGCCCTGGCTCCTAGAGGCCTCCCCTCCCACCACACCAGCGGTCCAGCTGCCCACGGACATGCAGACGGCTAAGTTGCAGTTCCAGGCGATCCCTCAGCAAGGGGAACACACGCAGTGTGTGTGTGTGTGTGTCGGGGGTAGGGGGTGGGGGTTGCTGTGGGGAGCCGGCGCACTCACCACGGCTCGCTTCGCCTGGCGGGGGGGACTAGGCTGCGGTGATGGTTTCTTGGGTGGTTGGGCTGGCGGCGGCGGCGGCTGCTGGGCCGGCTGCTGTGAGTCCTTCTGCGGGGGCTGGGGCGGCTCGGGGCCTGGAGGCGGCTGTGACGGTGGCACTGGTGCCACTTGCGGTGTGGGCTGGAGAGATGGGGGCTGCTGCAGCTGGTGGGGGGTGTGATGAGGCATCTGTTGTTTCCCTTGGGAGTACAGATCCAGGATTTGGTGGCAGATGTCTAAACGAGAGGCAACAATTGCGTTCCTCACAAGGTGATGTTTTAAAATCCCCCCATGTCCCTTGCAGCTGTGATGCCCCTACAAGGACCATTATGCCAGGTTGTATCTGTATTAATAAATCACCCATCTCTGGTGTGCGCAGCACTGGTGTGCATTTTCAGTTCACCAAAACAATGTGCTTGGACAGAATTAACACTCTATATTAGAGAATTTAAGTAAAGAATAGTTTGCATGTACCTACTGGGGAAAATCCATTCTCGGGACTCAAGGCTCCCAGGGAAGAATGATCAGCCTGCAGAATACTCAGCAAGCCCCGTACCTTCCAAAACATCCACCGGGACGTCTTGCACGAACTGCTCCCACCATCTCCTGTACATGGGTTTGGAGGTCCATTCCTGTATTTCAAATTTGCACAAACGTCCCGCAAGATACATCACCGCCACTGCTATGATCTCTGGTTCCCACTGTAGTGACAAGGTCGTGCAGAGACTAGTTCAACAAGAAAAAGAGGTGACTTGACTTGGATGATCAAACACTTATGACTAACCACATGCATGGAGATTAGATGCTGTATCCAAATGTCTGTTTGCTTATATACCCCTATACATGATCAAACACAGTATTATTAATTAGCAAGTTTTTAGCCTTCTAAATGTACTGAAATGAGTTACTTAACTACAGCTACTAATCTGTCTGTTCCTTAAAGAGGCAGAAGAATTCCAGCACATTCAGAAACTGCTGTGCCATGAAATACGGGTGAATTTAAGTTCTTAAGTGGCTGGAATCCTGGTGCTGATGCTTCTCCTCACGTGAGGCAACGCTACTCGTGGGCATTTTGTTCCCCATACAATACCTCATTAGATCTCTGGGCTACAAGAACATCAAGGCTCTAGAATCATCACAAAAAGTATAAAACTGCAGATACATACTCTGCAACTTTTCCAAAATCAAATGGATTTAAGTATTTACTTGTCAAAACTCTCTGGTATGTTGTGTTGGACCTCTGTTTCAAGCCGGTGGTAAGGCTTCAGCATCCTGTACCACCATGAAGTAACAGGTTACCCCTCTGCTGGGAAGCAGATGACCTGGATTTTATTTAACCGCAGCTCTGCTGTGTACTGGGCCCTAAGGCTGGGGCAAGTCAGTCTCCCCACTACAAAATAAGGGGTTCGGGTTAGATGACACATAAAGTCCCTGCCTGTTTGAAAACACCGTGATTAAACCCATGTGAACACATGTACCTGTCATTGACGAATGTCCATGCCATTTGAACCAATTTTTGAATTTTGTTTTTGTCACCTAGAGATGGGAAAGAGAAGGCAAATTAGTAGCAACAGAAAGAAAAAACAATAAACAAGAGGCAACGAGTACTTATTTAAAGCCTACCACGTGCTCAGCAGCGGTCCTAACACGTAGCAAAGAGCTGCTGCCGGGGAGCCAAGGCCAGATGAGCGGCCCCAGGGCCTGCCTCTGTGCTCCTTCCGCACAACCCACACCGAACCACCATTTACGGGAAACCTGGCTCTGAGGCTGATTTTATTAGGCTATTTAAAAAAATTCTGACTCATTTTCCTGCCTCATATCACTTGGCAACTGGATGACAGAGTCTGTTTATACATAAAAGGAAACAGCATTAGCAGCTATAATATGAATTGTCTGGCAAGCTATGGCCTGGGTACTTCACACATTGAACTTTCTGCTTTTCTATCTTGAAAAGTATAATCTTGAGTGTCATCAAATTATTATACAGATGATTTCAGAATGAAGAGGTTCTCCTCACCTTTGAGCTGTTTTGCATACTTGAGCAGGAACTGGTACGGGTGTTCTACCTGTAAATCGAACTTTATGGTCTGCAGTAAGATTCTCTCCAGAACCATTACTTCTTCCTAAAAATGAAATAACAAACACTGGGGTAGTCATTTCAATCACAGGTCTGAACCAGCATTAAAAAAGTGAGCTTTCCTTTTATTCTCTCTCCCAAGTTCTATTTTAGAAACTATTTTTCATTCCCTTTCTCTTCTCTCCCACTCAGGCCTTTAACATGCTCAGGAGACGATATAATTCTCAAAAGAACTACAAGTAGGAAAACAAAACAATCAGAGTTAATTTTTAAAACTATTGGAAACAAACATTCTCAGAAATGTTATTACTTTCAATACACACGAGCCCCCTTTACAAAACAGATATTTACTTTATAGATACATTAATAAAACTTGGTTTCCTTCCAAACTTCCATTAAAAAATGCAATCTTTCAGGCATTTACACTGAAAATTTTAAGCAAGAAAGATTACAACAGTGACAGCTTCATGGATACCTGGACAGTGAATTGTACCAGTTAAAAGTGTGTGTGTGAACGAGGCACATCATTACTGTGTTTTAATCTTTCACCTTCCTGAAGCAGGCTTCCCCAATGTCATTTATAGAATAAATCATCATTTTCTCTTTTATCAAACAACATCCTAAGCTACCTATACATACACACGTGTGCTCACATACAATCTTTTTTTTGTTCACTGATCTGTTTGTCTATTTCTGTACCAGGACCAAAGAGATTAAACATCAACAGTTCAATTATTACTTCTCTTTTAAAAAACTTTTCTTGTTTTTGCATGTTCCCCCTAACACCTGCATTTTAATATCATTTTATTTGGTACTGTTCTAGAAAAAATGAAGGCCACTATGTTCTGATTGGGAACTCACTGATTTATATAATGGACCTCTTAATTACACTATCTTCCTATCAAAAATTTGTTTATGAAAATCTTCTTTCTAGTCCTTTCATAGTTCTAAAGTCTCCCAGCCCCAACATGGTTTTTATAAATTTCTTTTAAGGTTTATTCCTAGATATATTATTTTACTGCTGTTATTGTAAATGGGATCTCTTTTGATTATACTTCCTAACTAGTTAATAAACAGGACCCATAAATACAACCGCTGTACAGCCTGACTGAGCACTTACATTAAGACAGTTTCACATAGTATTTCAATTGTAAAATACTATCAATATGCTCTGTGTGGCAAGAACAGTTAGAATCACTTGTTTGAGTTGAAGAAGAGAGGGTTTTCGAGAGACTGACAATCTCATCGTTAACAGTTACATAAATCTGTTAACTCTGGGAAGAGAAGCCATGTAGATAACTGGTTTTAGGTTCAAGTATGGTGTCAGTTCACAGGATGCAGAGAATTCTATCAAGAGAGTTATTCCAGATGGCAGGGCAGGCAGGGCGAATGTGCTTCCACCCAAGTTTCCCAAGTGTTCTCTCAGGAAAGTTTTTTCAAGTCTTAACACTTTTATACAGTATGAAAAAAAAAAAGATGCCACCATCACTGTCTCCTCCACCCCAATCCCTCAGCATTTTTGCCCCCACCTGTTTCCCAGAAGCGTCACAGTGTCCTCTAAATTTGGAAATGCTCTTTTAACAAGTGTCCAGACTGTAGGCCATGCAGCATAGTATTATGAGACAGCTCAAGGCCTGGCCTTCCTTTGTGTTTCAGATACTCAATTAAAGGGATAATTACAGGTCTGGGTGCCAACATCATCCCTCGGGGAGCTTTCCCTCGGCCCCACACTACTTGTCTGGAGCACTTGTCTGGAGCACCTGCCTGGGTTCCCAGATGGAAAGCCCTCACCACACCTTTTAATAACCTTTCACACCATTTATCACAACTCATAAGCAGATCACTGGCTATCTGAATATTTGATTATAAAATCTGTCCCACCGCTCGACTGTAAAATCCATGCGAGCAAAGGCCATGCCTGTTTTGCTACCTGTGAGTGTTGGTCGCTCAGTTCGTGACCAACTCTTTGTGACCCCATCGATTGAAGCCTACCAGGCTACTCTGTCCATGGGATTTTCCAGGCAAGGATATGGAGTGGGTTGCCCTTTCCTTCTCCAGGAGATCTTCCTGACCCAGGGATCGAACCCAGGTCTCCTGCACTTCAGGCAGATTCTTTACTGATGGAGCTATGAGGGAAGCCCTACTGCTACCTATGTCTAGTGATTAACACAGAGCCTGGAACAAGTGTTTGTCGAGTACATGAGATATTAACGAAACAGGGAGAAATCACACAGTTTGGGCCAAGTTTATTAGGACACGATTCAGGACCCTGTTTTTCTTACGTGCTCACGTGGCCTCCCTCCAATCCGCCCTCCTCTCTTCTCCATCGAGACAGCGCCTGTCAGTGTCCTCACCACTCCCAGACCCAGGTTCTTTCCTTCGGCCCCGACACCCAGTCAGGCAGAGGGAGACTGTATGTGAGAAAGCAGTGTGGGCTACAAAGCCCCTCCACCCCGTGGGTCAAGCTGGCCTGCCTCAAAAGCTTGATGAGCATGGCCACTCCCCACTTGCTGGCTTCTGGGCACTGAGCCCAGAGAAGGCAATGGCACCCCACTCCAGTACTCTTGCCTGGAAAATCCCATGGATGGAGGAGCCTGGTAGGCTGCAGTCCATGGGGTCGCTAAGAGTCGGACACGACTGAGCGACTTCACTTTCACTTTTCACTTTCATACAATGGAGAAGGAAATGGTAACCCACTCCAGTGTTCTTGCCTGGAGAATCCCAGGGATGGCGGAGCCTAGTGGGCTTCCGTCTATAGGGTCGCATAGAGTCGGACACGACTGGAGCGACTTAGCAGCAGCAGTAGCAGGGCACTGAGCTGCAGAACTTCTGCCTCGCTGTGCCTAGTCAGGGTCTCAGGTTCCTGATGTGCTGGTACAGGGGGTTAAGGTCGAAAGTAGAAGAGGACTCCTCCAAAGGTGTCTTGGACAACACACACCAGTGGCTGCAGCGTCCAGGTCTTTGCAACTCCCCCCAAGTAACCATGGCTCGTGAGCCAGAGGGTCCTTCTGCCCCTGTGATCAGACCTGACCAAAGCACAATCCATTTCTACAAAAGTCTCTGTGCTCCATGAAAATCAAAAACCTATGGCATCAGAAATATCCGATGCTACATTACTTTCATAAAATACATTTTTGACCGTTGTTAGTTATGAATTTCTCATAGATTCACATTTTTATAAACAGGTGAACGGATTTATAAATAAGTTCAAGGGACAGGGTTACCCACACTGACAATACTTACACAAAAGACCACCATTTAGCGCAAAAACAGGATGTGCAAAAGCATTCTGGCCTCTGTCACCTCCTTGAAGCGAGAAGGAAAACTAACAGACACGTGTTTTATAATCACACACAGATTCTGTGGGGTGCAGGGAGGGTGACTGCCATGGGAAGCAACACCAGCTGACTAGGAGAAATGGGGCCGTGGGTGCGCCAAACATCTGTGTCTGGGTCAGCTCTGCATTTCTGTGATTCTTAGTTTCTCCCCACAATCTCAGTCTGTCATTTAGTCTACTGAACGTCTACTCTATCCAGCCAGGAGAGAACACTAGGCACCAGGCAGAACAGACAGGGTCTGAGCTCTTACAGACTACAACTGAGAAAAGGAATACTCTTTGTGTGATGACCTGGTTAAAAAAATCTACATAATTATGAGCTGTGATAAATGTCATAAAGGATAACTCTCATCAGTGCTATAAGGACCATAATGGGAGATCCTGACAAGAACAGGGAAGAAGGAAAGCTGCTACCAATCCCTGAAAATGGTCTTTTTAGAAAATAATAGAAGAATGTGTACAATTATTTTGCCACCATTTCCTGACAGTAGCAGGTGTTGTGGGAAAGGGACAAGATGGATAGTCTGTTAATCTGGGTGTCTGCAAATGTCCGTATCTTCCACCACCCTTGGGAAGCAGAAGACACGCAGCACGTGTACATACAGCACCTGTACTTCCTTCTACCCAGAAGCCGGCTAGAGATGAACCCGAGAAGCCAAACTGCTTCTGGGCCTAAGAGTGCTAATGGCCACGAGAGAACTCTGCTCCTACCGCTTCCGTGTGCTGTTGCTCCTGAAGGGCTCCGAAGCCAACAAAGCACATCAGTGGCTGCCACCTAAGTGTAGGGCACGTTATCCCCGCTGCTTACTCACAGAAGCAAGGAAGAGCGTCCTCTGTATAAGGGCCTCTTAAGGATTCCAGGGACTGGCAGACACTGGGGCCACAGCCATTGTCAACACAAGGAACTCTGCCTTAATGCTGCCCTGAGGAATCAAGACCTGAGCACAGGAAGTTATGATTCTTACCTTTGGGTCATCTCCAAACTGGCCAAATTGTACATCATTTAATAGACTCCGTGCTGTTTTGATGATATCTTTACATTTTTTTGGTGTTTCTTCTACTTTCCCAGCCAGAAAGAGACAACAAGCTCCTGTTACCTGAAAGGAAGACAAAAGCTCTTGATCTCACTATCAAGGCTCACCCAGAAACAGAAAGATGTGGGGCCTTCTCAACAACCGGGGCGCCTCCCTTCCTGCCTTGCTCTTCTCATTCACAAACACTAGGGCACTCTAAAAGCTTGAAGCAAAGTCCACATACAAACATTCCACCCTGCGACCTCCAATTTGGCTTCACAAATTATCTTAAATACAGTTTTCTGAATAAAATGCCATGTAAATCATGTAGACGGAAGAAGTCATAGAAACAAACTTTCTTTTCATGCTGTGCTCTTAGAGACACTGCCTCCCTGCCCAGTAGCCTTGCTAGAGAGCGTTCACCCCGTACCACGGCCCGAGTTCTCCTTCCTTCCTCCTGCTGCCTGACTCCAGGCCCAGCTCCTCCATCACAGCGACCTTCTCACTGCTCTGTCTCCAGCTTTCCTTTGCCTGCTTGCTCTTCTACGTGCCCCTCCATTCACAGAATCCTGACCACACGTAACACAGCAGTCAGGTGCCATGCTGGAGTACAAAGTGGATCCTGACATGGTCTCTCCTCTGAGAGTATCACAAACTAGTGAGGAAGAGATGTGTGCAGAACTGAGTAAATCTCAGCAAAAGGAAGAAGCCCCAGCAGACTAACTTCCTGTTATGTCTAATTTAGTCTTCTTCATAAGACTCTCCCATCGTGTCAGCTGACCTACTAAAGTCACAGTTCCCCGGTCTGGAATTCAAGGCCCACAGTAGTCTAGCTCGGACTACTTTCCCACCCAGAGTGCCACCATGCCCTTCCTGCCCACGGGCCTCCTGGCTGGCTGCACGCCTCCCCCAGAGCTTGGATCAGGCTGGTTTCTGGTGGACGACTGCTCTATCTATCTCAGCACAGCAAGGTCCCACTCACTGCCAAGGCTTGACTCCGGGCTGGCCCCTCCTCCCTGGCATCTCCCCCGATTTCCCCAGGATGCAGTGAACCCCTCCCCTGGAGCGCTAGTCTCTGGTGCCTCTCCAACGGCCTCGCTCTCTACGTGTGCTTCGTACTCATCAGATCAGCTGTCCTGGACCGGAAACTACTGGAGGTGGAACCTCCACAGGGCAGGTTTAAAAAGTAACTGAAGACTCACTGACATGGAACAAAGAACTCCTAGGCCATTTGCCTTTGCTGGGTCTCAACCGTAAGGCCAATCTTGAGAAAAGTAACAAGGAAGTAAGCACACTAAGAACTACACGATTATGGCTCATATCGACCTAAATAAAAAAGTCAAAAAATATTTTAATAGTTAGTTGGGAAAAAACAAAGTTTGAACTTGATTTTGTTTATATATAGTATGTACCGTAAAAAAATGAATACTTCCTGGAAAATATAATAAAAAGAGAGGCTACAATCTGTCCACTGAACTATGCAGAAATAATAACACATGATAAAGAATTACAATATAATTAAAATACTTACATATCTTGGAAATTGCTTGAAGGAATGGAACATATAGAAGCGATGAAAATAAATTATTCCAGTTGCCAGGGTGTCATAGTGTCTGTTGTTCTGGTTAAGGACTTTGGCCAAGAGTTATGTCTTCATTAAATGCAGAAAAACAATAAAAGTAAACAATAACAAGAGAAGTGGGAAAGCAAATATTATCAGTGACAAAGCAGATGAATGGGCGTCTCGAGGTGTCAGGACTGTGCTGCGAGCTGCGGCTGTGCTTTAACAGTGTGCGTGCTGTGCTCTCAGTCGTGTCTGGCGCCCTGCGACCCCATGGACGGCAGCCTGCGAGGCCTGTCCATGGGATTTTCCAGGCAAGAACACTGGAGTGGGTTGCCACGCCCTCCTCCAGGGACCTTCCCAGCCCAGGGACTGGACCTGCATCTCCTGCACTGGCAAGTGGACTCTTCACCACTGAGCTGCCTGGGGAGCTTTCATAAGGCAGGGCTTCACTATCCTTAGATACACTTCATCTGCCATCAGTGGGTGGGTGCTACTTTCCAGACCGGTGGCCGCAAGCTCAGTGGCTCTACACATTTAAGTGGCAAAAAGGAAACAGAAACCCCCTAAGGAGCCAGGCAAATCTGAAGTAGCATTTAAATAAGAAAGATATTTAAAAGCTGTTTTAGTCAGGGATGTTACTCTTTCATCTATAATGCCTAATTTAATTCTTGGTGGTGGTGGTGATGGGGAGCCCATCCATTGTAGATTCCAGAAACAGGATACAGTCCCAAACGTGTGCCCACATCAAAGATGAACCGTGCCCCTTCTCGGCGGTACCGGGCCTCAGTGGCTGGATCAAGTCCTTCTAGCTGTGAGGGTGTATGAGCCAAGTCTTTTTTATCCCAGTACCAACATGGTTTTGTGTGGTCCAGGTTTGCTGAGGTTACTGAAGGGCTTGAATTTTCTTTATTCTCCTTCATTTATTGAAGTAGACTTGGTCTTTCCAAAAGACTTTCGGAAAAATGTTAGAATCCTGAGAAAAAGAGAAGAAGTAATGTTGGAAAGGGATACCTCACATTAAACAATCTCCATTATTATAAACAATCTACAATCATAGATTTGTACTTGATAAAATTTCCAATAGAAGACACACTACTTATCAGCATTTAGAAGACCAGGCTCATCTCCAAACACAATTTAACACTTAAGTGACCTGTAGTATGATAAATCCCATATTTCACAGCTTAAAAGGAAGAGCATTTGTCTCATTTCTTTCTGCCTTTCTTCATTAGACCTAGCTCCCTCATGCTGGTCTACATTCTGTTCTTCAGTAAAAACTACGTCTGTCCTAACCCCAAAGACTTATGCTCCAAAATTATCCATTTCTTCCATCTAGCATCCAATCAAATTTTCCCTTTTTTAGTTTCAGTTCAGTTCAGTCGCTCAGTCGTGTCTGACTCTTTGTGACCCCATGAATCGCAGCAAGCCAGACCTCCCTATCACCAACTCCTGGAGTTCACTCAGTCTCATGTCCATCAAGTCAGTGATGCCATCCAGCCATCTCATCCTCTGTCGTCCCCTTCTCCTCCTGCCCCCAATCCCTCCCAGCATCAGGGTCTTTTCCAATGAGTCAACTCTTCACATGAGGTGGCCAAAGTATTGGAGTTTCAGCTTTAGCATCAGTCCTTCCAAAGAAATCCCAGGGCTGATCTCCTTCAGAATGGACTGGTTGGATCTCCTTGCAGTCCAAGGGACTCTCAAGAGTCTTCTCCAACACCACAGTTCAAAAGCATTAATTCTTCAGCGCTCAGCCTTCTTCACAGTCCAACTCTCACATCCATACATGACCACAGGAAAAACCACAGCCTTGATTAGATGGACCTTTGTTGGCAAAGTAATGTCTTTGCTTTTGAATATGCTATCTAGGTTGGTCATAACTTTTCTTCCAAGGAGTAAGCGTCTTTTAATTTCATGGCTACAGTCACCATCTGCAGTGATTTTGGAGTTTACTTGATTCCATTTAGGTACTTTCACTTAGAAAAGCCACCATACTGGATGAATTAATATCTGAACAAGCCACTGAACAGAGCAATGTAGATCAAATGGGTGTAGTGATCTGGGGTGAGAGGGTGAAGGGAGGTGTCTACAAGTGAGAGAAGTACCTTTAAATTTTTCTTGCTTTCTCATCCTCTTCTCTTTCATTCAGAATGAAGAAATTCTCTAAAACCTCTAAGCTGAGAAAAGAAAACAATAAATAAGGATTCTCACCTAGAGATCATTGTAATATGTAAATTATTTGTAAATTGGATCAGAAAACAGGAATTTTCATACAGGGCAGACAAAAGGTTCTAAAGAGGCAGCTAGAACCAGACTGGTCTGGTTCAGCAAGAAAATAGCATCCGGGCAGCCAGGCTCTGGAAACCTAACTTCTGGAAACCCTACTTCTGGTCGGAAAAGCGACAGGGGGTGGACCGCTCTCCTTGCACCTGCGAGCTCTAAAGAGAATGTGGTCTTCCTCCAACAGGAAGAATGAAGTACTACCTGGAGACAAGTAATCTTCTTGAACTAATTTTACGCTCTGTGTAACTGAACTGGGCAATGGATGAGGGCCAGGGGAGACTGGTTTACTAAAGCTTCAGTATATACGAAGAGCTCAAAATCAGATGCTTAGCAAAAATCAAGAGTTGGGTTTTTTTTAATCTTTGATCTCATTTATATATGTGTGTGTATCTATCTATATGTTTTCTTTGCATTGAAAAACTTGATCTTCAGTTGTACCATTTATATATTTGCTTTATCTTATAATATACCCAGAAAATGGTATATATATCAGATGTCGTACTGAGATATCATTTCTCACCCATCAGATTGGCAAAAAGCCCAAAAGTTTGACAATATATTCTGCTGGCAAGGCTGGAGAAAAGCAAGTAATCTCACATGCTGCTGGTGGGGGTACAAAACGGAACGAACGACTCTCACAGAGGGGAATTTGGCAATATGTAACAAAATGGCAACGGCATCTGCTCTTTGATTTAGCAGTTCCACTTCCAAGTATCCACTCAGACAATATCATCACAGATAGGAGACAAAGGTGCACAAGATCAAAGTATTGTTTATAACAGCAAAAACTGTAGACAACGAAATGCCCATCATTAGGGCACTAGCTGAATAATATGGTACATTAACACAAATGGCGTGCCATGCAGCTATTATGACAGATTGAGAAAGATCTTTAATTATGGGTGTGGAGAAATTTCCAGGATCAGCATACATGGTTACTAACATTAGTATGTATCTATGTAAGAAAAGACGGGAAGTAAGAATAGAGATCTTTACTTTAAAAAAAAAAAAAAAAAACTAATAAAAAAACTGGTTACCAATAGGGAACGGGAGAACAGAATGTAAAGAACTGGGATGGGAATGAGATTTCTCTGAGTACATCCTTTTATAAGGCTTTCACTTAAAAACAACTTTTTATTTAAAAATAATTTTACATTTATAGAATAGTTGTAAAGACGGTTGTAAAGATGAATTTTCGTATATCCTAAACCAGCTTCCCTTAAAAAAAATCAATTTTGGAAACTTACTAACTACACTATATAGCCTTGATATGGATTTTTAATTTTTCCAAAAACTTCTTTTCCATTCCAGGATCTAATCCAGGATGCTACATTGCATTCGGGGGCTCACATTTCCTTAGTATCTTCTAATGCTTCTCATGTTTTCCTTGTTTATCTTGACCCTCCTAGTTTTGAAGAGTACTAGAAGCTAATAACTGTCTTGATTTAGGTCTGTCTGATATTTTCCTATCAATAGACTGGAATTCTGAGGAAGAGCGTCATAAAGTGCCCTTCTCATCACACCACTCGAGGAGACAGTGATGCAGAACGACTTGCTTTACTGCTGCTTTACTGTGCTCATTTGTTACGATGGGGTCTGCCAGCTTCTCACTCTAAGTCACTATTTCTCACTTTCTATCTTCTATTCTTTAAAAGTGAGCCCCAAGGTCCAGGCCACACTCTAGGGTAAGGGAAATAAGGGAATTAAGCGCCACTGCCTGAAGGAGTTGTGCTGAAGAATGTGTGTGGACCTGTATCAAAACTACTGCAGTATGAATGGCTACGTCTTTGGGCGGGCGTGGGGATATTTTGCAATGCAAAGCAGTATGCAAAGTACCTGTTTCTCCAGAAATATCAGCTATTAATTTTAGCATTCCTCTGAGGATCTTGCCTGCAATTTTTACTGTGGTGTTCTAGTAATTTCTATTTCTTTCCTTCCTTCAACATCACTTGGAGTTCTTTTGTAAGAAAGATTTGTTCCTTCTCTCCCTCATTTATTTATTTGATCATTTATTTAAACAAGGATGGGCTCATCAATACTTATCTTATTCTTTGAGTTATAATCCCACCACTACCATTATCTGCTGCTCCCACTGGTCCAGTTTACAGCCACGGGAAACAGCTCTTTCAGGCTAGCTCCGGAGTCCTAAAAGTCAAAGTTACAAAAGGACTCAGAAGCCAGCCTTAAGAGCATTATAGTATACAAAAAGAAAAGTAAACCCATTTTAAGTGTAGAGCTTATGAATTTCACAACACGAACATGTTTGTGTAGCACCATCCAGTTGCTAAGTAGAACATTACTAAAACCCCAGCAGTTCTCATTCCTCTCCTAATCACCACCTCCGGAAAGATAACCACCGTCTTGACTTCTGTTCCCATCTGATAGTCTTTCCTGTTTCTAAAGGATGTGGAATGAGATACTATCACTCTCTTACAACTGGCTTCTTCTGCTCAGTACTATGCGTGTGGGGCTCGTCCTTGTTGCATTCTCATCATTACACAGCAGGGGTTTCAACCTGGGGTGAGCTCGCCCCCAGGCACGTGTTTTGGCACGTGCACGTGGCAATGTTTTGGTGGGCCTATCCTAACTGGGAGCTGCTGCTGGCATCCAGTGGCTAAGGTCATGAGTATAGCTGAGCACTTTCCTAACGCACAGAAGAATCTCTCACAACAAGGGATTAACTGCACTGAAGCTGACACGCTCTGCTGCACAGTATTCTATTCTGTGAATATAATGGTTTTCTATGGAAATAGATGGGGAAACAGTGGAAACAGTGTCAGACTTTATTTTGGGGGGCTCCAAAATCACTGCAGATGATGACTGTAGCCATGAAATTAAAAGACGCTTACTCCTTGGAAGGAAAGTTATGACCAACCTAGATACCATATTCAAAAGCAGAGACATTACTTTGCCAACAAAGGTCCATCTAATCAAGGCTATGGTTTTTCCTGTGGTCATGTATGGATGTGAGAGTTGGACTGTGAAGAAGGCTGAGCGCCGAAGAATTGATGCTTTTGAACTGTGGTGTTGGAGAAGACTCTTGAGAGTCCCTTGGACTGCAAGGAGATCCAACCAGTCCACCCTAAAGGGGATCAGTCCTGGGTGTTCATTGGAAGGACTGATGTTGAACCTGAAACTCCAATACTTTGGCCACCTCATGTGAAGAGTTGACTCATTGGAAAAGACCCTGATGCTGGGAGGGATTGGGGGCAGGAGGAGAAGGGGACGACAGAGGATGAGATGGCTGGATGGCATCACCGACTCAATGGACATGAGTTTGAGTGAACTCCGGGAGTTGGTGATGGACAGGGAGGCCTGGCGTGCTGCAATTCATGGGGTCGCAAAGAGTCGGACACAACTGAGCGACTGAACTGAACCGATTGTGGATGAACACTTGAGATGTCTCTGGTTTTCAATTATTAATAATCGTAATAAACATTCTCGTGCATTCTTGTAGAGCAGAGGGAAACTGGCCAGTTGCCTGAGGGGACAGACATCTCAGCATATCTGTAATTTATTCACAGTACACTAGTTGGGAGTCTTTAAAACATATTAAAATAACAGTTCTCCATGTTCATTCAAATATTTTCCTCATATTCATTCAAATATGTCTCTATATTTATTCAAATGTTTTCTGCACATTTACTATGAGCCAGGCCTCAATGACATGACAGAAAACAAGAGAGGCAAGCTCTCAACCCCACCAGAAGCTTACATTCTAGGCAGACACAAAGAGAAACAGATATGTCAGTGTCCGTCAGGGAGTCCCAGTGTCAAGGAAAACAATAAAGCATGGTAAGTGGGGGGAAGTGATGCCTCAGGGGCAGTTTAGAGACATGCTGAAGGAAGACCAGTCAGAAGACTATAACAGCTGCTGAAACTATGCCTAACCAGGCCTCGGCCCCACAAATGGCCTTGGGAGAAAGACAGGCATCACAATTGGCCACGAGGCAAAGAACAGCAAGAGAGGACTCGAGTTTACTCTCAGAGAAGGGTAATATTGAAGAGAAAAATGGGGAAGAGAAAGAGTTTTGTTTTTTAAATTGAAGTATAGTTAACAAAACTCTTTCTCCTCCCCATTTTTCTCTTTAACATTACCTTCTCTGAGAGTGAAGTTAATTTGGGCTTTCCTTGTGGCTCAGCTAATAAAGAATCCGCCTGCAATGCAGGAGACTTTGGTTCGATCCCTGGGTTGGGAAGATCCCCTGGAGAAGGGAAAGGCTATCCACTCCAGTATTCTGGCCTGGAGAATTCCATGGACTGTATAGTCCATGGGGTCGCAAAGAGTCAGACACGACTGAGCGACTTTGACTTTCAGTTAATTTACTATGTTTTAAGTGTGAAAAAAAAAGTTGGTTTCGATAGAGGAGGGAAAGAATGTGGTTCTATAATTACTAGATACTTGTGCAGAAATAACCACCAGACCCATAAACAGGGCTACTGAACTCTAGAAAGGATTCATCTACTTGGGATTCACCTACATAGACGTGACAGGTAACATCATGTTCATAGACAGAAGGATGGAGCGTGAAGACAGGGACACAACTCTGAAGAACTTTAAGAAGCAGGAAGGACAGAAAGGGAAGGAATGGTCAAAAGGTAGGGAAATTTCCACCCTTAATTACATAAGAAATCAAGGGAACACCAGCTTTAAGTAAGAGGCACTGCTGCTGCTGCTGCTAAGTTGCTTCAGTCGTGTCCAACTCTGTGCGACCCCATACATGGCAGCCCACCAGGCTCCCCTGTCCCTGGGATTCTCCAGGCAAGGACACTGGAGTGGGTTGCCATTTCCTTCTCCAATGCATGAAAGTGAAAGGGAAAGTGAAGTCGCTCAGTCGTGTCCGACTCTTAGCGACCCCATGGACTGCAGCCCACCAGGCTCCTCCGTCCATGGGATTCTCCAGGCAGGAGCACTGGAGTGGGTGCCATTGCCTTCTCCAAGAGGCACTAGCCAACAGCAACAAATGCTAAAGAAAAATCAAAGGACAGGAAAAAAGAAAAGGCTACTAGGACTGGTGGTTAGTTATGAAACATTAAAAGTTCAGTGTAGTGGTGGGTGCACAACTCACTGACTTGTACCTTTTTAAATGGGTGATTTGTATGATACGTGAATTGTTATCTCAATAAAGCAGACATATACACATGTGTAAATAGAAGAAACTTTCTGGAGGTGCAGTAGGGCAGAAGGAAAACTGTATGGGTGATAAAAAATGAACAGGCTAAAAAACAGGTTATTGTTTCTTCAGCATAGAGGAGAATGAACGATGTCGGTAGCCAGAAGGAGTCACTAGAAGAGGCTGAGCAAGCCACTGCGTGGTTAAGGGGCCAAGAGATAATAAAAAGCCTAGGGATAATAAAAAAAGAGCTTGCTTTTTCTCTGAGACAGAGGGAAGGAAGAGTGTGAGAAAGATATTTTAAAAAATCATTTAAGGGGGAGAAAATAAATCATAAGACAGCATCTCCATTCTCTTTGGGAAGTGCCAAGACTTCTGCTGAGAAGAGAGGGACAGAGTGGAAAAAAAGGATCAGGAACAGTCCACTAGGGATTAAATAGGGATGGAAAAGAATTCAAACCCATTTTACCCTGCTGTCATCGCCAAAACGCATGCTAATAATCTACCCTATGTGCTGTTAGACTCCAGGACAGGATGAACAGGCGTAACACAGAGAAAATAAGTCACATAAACAGAATAGAGACAGTCCTCTAAATCAGTCACTCCCGAAACAGTTCCAACCTCGGTTCTAGAAGCCTGTTCCCTATTACTCTTCAATTTTTTTTTTTCACAAGACTCTAGAGTTCTAAATTTTCTCATTAGCAGTTCATGACTACTGTGAAAATGATGGAGAGATTTATGAGCTCCACAAAGTAAAATTCTCTCTGTAAACAAGCGGCATGTTAAGGCATTTTAACAACATCTTTCAGGAATGTGCTTTAAATGTATCACTTTAACTGAGAAAAGATTAAATGCATTTTCAACATTTAGAATTATGGATACTTACAAACTGGAATCAACTATAAAGGTCACTACTCAATTTTCTCTTCTGGTACACAGACTGCCTCTAAACAGTAACGTTTGGTCATTCACCTTCAATTCGCCATTTCCACTGGGACCTTAATAGTTGACAAAGCAGCCTACGGTATTGCTAGGTATCAATAACTGGTTTTTACATTACTTTTGCATTAACCTTCTATTGATTTTTATCTGTTCTATTCATCCCCGGGATCTGGTACATAAATGGCGCAGAATAATGAATGAATGAAATCTACCTTTCAACAACTTTGTAGCTCCCACCTAGCCGCCTAGGCCTTGAAAATACCTTTCCCTCATCTACTGATTGACTTTGAAATATGTGAAGACAATTTTTCTTTTCCTTTCTCTTTTGGGTAAAGAAACAGCTCTGTTTTCTCAATGTGGCTTTTAGTATTTCAAGAGCCTCCCTAAACATTAGCAATCAATGTGGAAAACAACATTCCCCATATGATCTGCATACTATGAATGAATATACTAATATTCACCAACATGCCCACTGTGTGTCTGCCGAGTTGCAGCACGCCCGCAAGCTATGCTTTCTTATCCTCACAATTTATCCCTGAGAAAATGAGCCAAAGAGACATGAAGCAACTTGCCTAATTCCACAGTGAGTAAATGGGAGAAACGCAATTTATCATTAGAGCGAAACACCACCTTTCCCCTATCTGGGGAAAACTTTATAGTTCACTTCTGTAAATGGAACATTACATCATACAACCTTTTTTTTTTCTCCCAAGTCAGGTCTTCATCTCAAACACACACACAACTAAATTTTTGTGAATTCAGTAATTCTTGGCAAATCTGCATCTTGTTAATTTTGGTTTATAAGTTCAGCCTTTAAGAATGAGTTGAATCTAAGTGTCATCTAACAAACTTCTACTACAGATTTTGAATACATTTATTAATCTGAGAAGCATGCCTCATATATTTAAAGTTGGTAACAAAAAAAAGTGCTAACCAGAGTGAAAGCAAGACCAGAGAGCCCTGCAGCTTTATCTCCAAAGAACTCTTTTCAAGTTGACATCAACCTGTTGATCAACATTTGTGATTTGGTAATTTGAATGGCTATAAATCCATCTAACCAGACCTTATTCAGTGTACATTTACCTCTGGTATCTATTACATGAAGTGGGATTATGTTCAGTGTTCTTAGGAAATTATCCCCCATCAGTCTAGTAAACTTGTAACAAAAGGAGATACGATTTGTGTCACTAGCTTTCTTTTAATGGAAGCTCCCCCAGTTTGGGGCTATGAGCCTACTTTTCCAAATACTCAGAAACTCTTTTTGCTCATCCTCAAGATCCTAATATAGATTAATAATAAGCTCTGGAGTATGACTTCGATGGTGGACTGAAGGACCTGTGCTCAGCTTCTCCTGCAAGAACACCCAAATTTGCAACTAGCTCCTGAACAACCATTGACAAGAGAATGTTGGATCACACCAAAAAAAGATACTCCACATCAAGGGCAAAGGAGAAGCCCCAACAAGATGGTAGGAGGGGCAAAATCATGTTTGGAATCAAACCTCATACTCGCCAGAGACACTGAGAGGGCACAAACAAAACCCTTGTGTGCACCGGGACCCGGGGCCGCACAAGAGACTGAGCCAGACCTGCCTTTGAGTGTGTGAGTGTCTCCTGCAAGGTGTGGATTAGGAGCGGCCGCCGTGCGGACAGGGGCTCTGGCTGCAGCAGAGCCGGGAGGAGCAGCGTGTGGCCTAAGACCTCTTGGAGGAAGTTGCCATTAGCCCCACCGCAGAGCTGCTGAGCAGATGACCCACAAACTGGAAAACAATTATACCAAAGAAGTTCTTGCACTGTTGTGAAAGTTCTAGGCCCCAGCAGATTTCCCAACTTGGGGATCTGGCAAAGGGACTGAGAACCCTCAGGGAATTTGACTTTGAAAGCCAGTGGGATTTTAATACAGAACTTCCACAGGACTGGGGAAACAGACTCTCAGAGGACACAAACAAAACCTTGTGCGCACCAGGACCCAGGAGAAAGGAGCAGGGACCCCACAAGGGACTGAGTCAGACTTGCCTGTGAGTGCCCAGAAGTCCCTGGCGGTCGCGTGGGTTGACAGTCAGGGGCACTGAATACAACAGTCCTGGGAACTGCAGGGTGCTGGCCTAAGTCCTTTTGAAGGAGGTTTCCATTAGCAGTTTTCCAATTACTGCCACCACAGTTTGACCTCAGGCCAAACTACCGGGAGGGAACACAGCCACACCCATCAGCAGAAAATTGGATTAAAGATATACTGAGCATGTCCCATGTAGGACCATGCCTTGCAGGGCCACCTAAGACAGATGGGTCATGGCAGAGAGTTCTGACAAAATGTGGTCCACTGGAGAAGGGAAATGGTGAACCACTTCAGCATTCTTGCCTTGAGAATCACATGAACAGTATGAAAAGGTAAAAGATGAATTCCTCAGGTCAGTACGTGCCCGATATGCTACTGGAGAAGAGCAAAGAAATAGCTCCAGAAGGAATGAAGAGGCTGAGCCAAAGTGGAAACAACGACCAGTTGTGGGTGTGACTGGTGATGCAAGTAAAGTCTGATGCTGTAAAGAGCAATACTGCACAGTAACCCAGAATGTTAGGTCCATTAATCAAGGTAAATTGCAAGTGGTCAAACAGGAGATGCCAAGAGATGCCAAGATCAACATTTTAGGAGTCAGTGAATTAAAAGGGACCGGAATGGGTGAATTTAATTCAGATGACCATATATCGACTACTGTGGGCAAGAATCCCTTAGAAGAAATGGAGTAGCCATCATAGTCAACAAGAGAGTCTGAAATGCAGTACTTGGGTACCATCTCAAAAATGACAGAATGATCTCTGTTAGTTTCCAAGGTAAACCACTCAGTATCACTGTAATCCAAGTTTATGCTCCAACCACTAATGCCAAAGAAGCAGAATTTGAATGGTTCAATGAAGACCTACAAGACCTTCTAGAACTAACACCAAAAAAAGATATCCTTTTCATCATAGGGTACCGGAATGCAAAAACAGGAAGTCAAGAGATATCTGGAGTAACAGGCAAGCTTGGCCTTGGAGTACAAAATGAAGCAGGGCAAAGGCTAACAGTTTTGCCAAGAAAACGCACTGGTCATAGCGAACATCCTCTTCCAACAATACGAGACAAGACATGGACATTATCAGATGGTCAATACTGAGATCAGATTGATTATATTCTTTGTAGCCGAAGGTAGAGAAGCTCTATACAGTCAGCAAAAACAAGACCAGGAGCTGACTGTTGCTCAGATCATGAACTCCTTATTGCCAAATTCAGACTGAAATTGAAGAAAGTAGTGAAAACCACCAGACCATTCTGGTATGACCTAAATCAAATCCCATATGATTACACAGTGGAAGTGACAAATAAATTCAAGGGATTAGATCTGATAGACAGTGCCTGAAGAAATATAGATGGAGGTTCATAACATTGTACAGGAGGCGGTGATCAAAACCATCCCCAAGAAAAAGAAATGCAAAAAGGCAAAATGGTCATCTGAGGAGGCCTTACAAATAGCTGAGAAAAGAAGAGAAGCTAAAGGCAAAGGAGAAAAGGAAAGATATCTGAATGCAGAGTTCCAAAGAACAAGAAGAGATAAGAAAGCCTTCTTAAGTGATCAATGCAAAGACATAGAGGAAAGCAATAGAATGGGAAAGACTAGAGATCTCTTCAAGAAAATTAGAGATACCAAGGGAACATTTCATGCAAAGATGGACAGAATAAAGGACAGAAACGGTATAGACCTAACAGAAGCAGAAAGTAATTAAGAAGAGGTGGCAAGAATACATAGAAGAACTATACAAAAGAGATCTTCATGACCCAGATAACCACAATGGTGTGATCACTCACCTAGAGCCAGACATCCTGGAATGAGAAGTCAAGTGGGCCTTAGGAAGCATCACTATGAACAAAGCTATATACCATCTGCTTTTAAAAAGCAGAAACATTACTTTGCTGGGAAAGGTCCATATAGTCAAAGCTACGGTTTTCCCAGTAGTCATATAAGGATGTGAATGTTGGACTATAAAGAAGGCTGAATGCCAAAGAACTGAAGCTTTTGAACTGTGGTGCTAGAGAAGACTCTTGAGAGTCCCTTGGACTGCAAGGAGATCCAACCAGTCCATCCTAAAGGAAATCAGTCCTGAATATTCATTGGAAGGACTGATGCTGAAGCCGAAGCCCTAATACTTCAGTCACCTCATGTGAAGAGCTGACTCATTGGAAAACACCCTGATGCTGCGAAGATTGAAGGCTAGAAGAGAAGGGTACGTCAGAGGATGAGATGGTTGGATGGCATCACCGACTCAACAGACATGAGTTGGAGCAGGCTGCAGAAGACGATGAAGGACAGGGAAGCCTGGTGTGCTGCAATCCAAGGAGTGCAAAAGAGTCTGACGTGACTGAGGCACTGAACAACGACGACAACTGGCTCTAGCATCCAAAGCCATTCAGTGGTTCTCTGCAAAAACTGACACATTTACCGAACTCCAGTATTTATCATTAACTGCACTTTGAAGATTCCTCAAGTGTTATGAACAATGATTTCACAATCTTATCTGTAAATATTTTGGTATACTGTTTATTTGACCCTGAAAATACGAATCAGATTTAATCCAATTAAGTATTCTTTATAATCACTATTCCCTTGACCTTAATCCTTCCCGGTTTTGTCTTGACCTAGTTTTAGGGAAAGAAATGGCAACCCACTCCAGTGTTCTTGCCTGGAGAATCCCAGGGACAGCGGAGCCTGGTAGGCTGCCGTCTATGGGGTCGCACAGAGTCGGACATGACTGAAGCGACTTAGCAGCAGCAGTTTTAGAAAAAACAGAAAACATTTTTTCTTCTGTATTCTTACCAAACCCATTGCTTTCAAATATAATCTCCTGTGGGGATAAACGAACAATTTATTTTGTAGGCCAAACCATGACCATTTTTTCTTTGTGACATTCAATTTTAGAAATGACGCCTAAGACATAACAATCTCATTAACAATTAGAATGTTTCTTTATTGCCTGTGGGTGCAAAGTAAGTTCCATAAAATGGAACAAATGTTTAACATGCTTTTATGCAAGAATCAACTAATGTTTTTCAACAATGCATCCCAAGATAATCGAAGTGACACACACACACACAGAAGTCGCTCAGTCGTGTCTGACTCTTTGCGACCCCATGGACTGTAGCCCACCAGGCTCCTCGGTCCATGGGATTTTCCAGGCATGAATCGAAGTGAAACAACAGTTAAAAAAAAACAAACCACTAACATTACACACCAATGGTAGTCATTCCAAATAAACCAAAAAAATCTTGGATAACTATTATATTCATACTATTATATTCATAGTCAACAGGCAGGCATCTAAGAACACTAAGATTCTTAACCAGTCAAATATCTATGAATATCGCCACTACTATCAGCATCCATGCATTCATTCCATGATAGCTCAGTTGGTAAAGAATCCGTCTGCAATGCAGGAGACCCCGGTACGATTCCTGGGTCGGGAAGATCCGCTGGGGAAGGGATAGGCTACCCACTCCAATATTCTTGGGCTTCCCTCGTGGCTCAGCTTGTAAAGAATCCACCTGCAATGCTGGAGACCTGGGTTCGATCTTTGGGTTGGGAAGATCCCCTGGAGAACGGAAAGGCTACCCACTCCCGTATCGTGGCCTGGAGAATTCCACAGACTGTATAGTCTGGGGGGTCGCAAAGAGTTGGACACGACTGAACGACTTTCACGCATTCATCAAGCAATATGGACAGATTATCCTGGCAGTATTTTGGGTGCTGAGGATAGAGAGCTTTGTGCAGCTCTCACTCTAGTAACATCACTCATACAAACCGTCATCAGCGCTAAGATTGCAAGGCATGGTGCTAGGTATCTCTAACGAGCGAATTAGAGCTACCCAAGCATCATCAAGTTTCCATTAAAAACATAAAAAGACCGCTTTCAACCAAGTGCTCTGAGCAGTCGTTCCTAATGTTAGAAGATTTAGCGAAAGCTCCGTTTTAACTGGCAGGCCAAATTTCGGGAGCGTTAACCACCATGTTTTGTGCGGGTAATCTGAGAGCTCTGAGATATGCCTCTGGACTTAACACCTCAACTTTTAAAGAACAATCCCTCCAGTAACAAACCAAACAACCCTGGAGAGGATCTGTAAGCACGACGCGAACGGAAGAACGGAGCTATTAATAATCGCGGAAGTGCGTTTTCCTCATTCCAGTCCCACCTTCTTTGCAGCGGTCTTCAAACTCCGAAGTCAGAGCATCCTAGCTGTGGAACAATACGCAAAGACTCAAGCTTTACCAAGGCTGGGACCGGCACACTGCGAAATGACTGGAAAGATGTGGACAGTCTGCGGATATATCGCTGAGTGTGTGAGAGTGCATAAGACCCCCTGCCCTTTCTCCCCACTTTCCAAAAAGTCCCTGAACCACAACCGCCTTTCATTTCGTGTGTTGCTACCTGCTCTAGAGTCCGAGCCAGGTTCCCTGACCCGCTCCTGGGCCTCAGACCCTCTCCCCGAGCGCGTCTCGGAAGCCGCAGCCCCGCCATCGCCCGCTAACTTTGATTCGCACCGGGGGGTAGGGGAGAGAAGCGGAATCCAGGAAGAGAGACTCCACCAGAGGCTGGAGGCTGGTGGCCATACCCTAACCCGACCTCCAGGTACGCGGGACTTGAGTGGCGCTGCCCGAAGTCCGTCGCTCACTCACCCCTCGCCTGAGGTAAGCCCCTTAGCGACGTCTCTCCTTGCCGACTGCGGCCATCTTGGACGTGGAATGTCGGGGATGTACGTCATCACGCTGCGTCTATGACGGAAAAAAATGAGCGACCGGAGGAAAGCCGGTCAGCCAATGAGAAGAACTTAGCGCTCCCAAAAGAGGAAAGAGCCGCCAGTCTCCTCCGGGCCCCGCCCCCCGAGTCGGCGGTCGCGGCGTGAGGAAGGAGGGGCCCGCTAGAGGGCCCATCCCGTCGGTCCCGCCCCCTGGAGGGTGGGGGTTGGTGGGGGAGAGGGAATTCTGGAGCAACCGAACCTGCTAACGGAACTGAGGCGCGAGAGGAGGGCCCCGGGAGGGGGGGCGGGGAGTTCCGGTCCTCCAATCAACGCTCGGGCCTGGGCTCTGCCTAGCCAATTATGGCCTGGAAGCTGGCGGGCCGAACTGGCGACTCCGGACCCAGGAGTTCGCCCGTCCAATGGCTGGGGAGGAACCGGCGAGGAACGGTCAGGGGGCGGTGGGGCGGGGCCGCGCCCCCTGCGTCTGAATCGCGGGCCAATGGGCGGTGGCGGCGGCGGCGGCTCGAGGGCGGGGCCCGGGGGCGGGCGGAGCGGGGTTGGGCCGCGGCGGCGGGGCTGTCTGAGGCAGCCGTCCCGCCCCCTCCCGTCCGGCCGCCGCCGCCACCGCCGCCGCTGCCTGGGGCTTGGCTGAGGTGGCTTGTGGGTCCCGGCGGAGTGTGGCGCCGCCGCCGCCGCGCGAAGGGGCAAAAGTGGGCAGGTGAGTGCCGGCGGCGGCCCTCGGAGCCGACTCGCGCTGCCCTCCGCCACCGCCATCTAGCCAGCCCCGGAGCTCTGCGCGGCCGCCCCACGCCCGGACCAGCGGCCCTCGGCCATGGTCAGGCCCACGCCCCGCTGGCCCCTCTGTGGGCCCAGAGTGCGGGAGGCGGTGTGCGCCCAGGGGGCCCGGCGGGTCGGGCCTTGGGCGCCGGGAGTCCGGCGAGGTCGGCATGCGCTGCACGGCCTCTCTGCCCTCCGGCCCTGCCCGGGGTTGGGGCGGGGGGGGCGGGGGTTGGGCGCGTTCACCCCCCCCCCCGGCGCCCAAGGCCCCCTGGTCCCCGCTCCGCCCGCCCCGAGACGGCGGCAGCAGGTGCAGGAATGCCCGGCCCCTCGGCGCCCACCGGGTGGGGCCGGGGTCCGTCCCTCTCGCGCCCGTGGGCTCGGCCCTGCGTGCGGCCGGCTCGCGCACCCGCTTCCTTCCTCTCTCCTCTCTCCTTCCCGTCGTCACCCCGCCGCCTGGGCCAGGGCTGTGTGGCTTTCGTGTTCCTCTCTTCACACCTCAGGCGCCCGCGGGGGTGCCGGGGACTAGCCGGCCCCCGCCCCCCGCCTCGCCCCGCTTCTCCCTCACTTTCCAGTTATAAAAACGGTCGTTGAAAATAGGTCATCTCTCTTCCCACGCGCCCCTTGGCCATCTTCCCCACGCTCCGTGCCCTACTAGGAAGAAGAATTCAGTGCTTTGGAGTTTATCATTCTGGGGTATCAAACTCTTCTTCCTCGTGACTCCAGCCTGGCGAGGCAAGTCTGCACCCCCTCTCTCCTCTGTTTCTACTCCGGGGTGGGGGCGTGGGGGTGCGGGTGCAGAAGGGAGCCGATTAGTGTGTCGGGCGCCACTTGCTGCGGGGGAACGGAGCGGGGGGTAGTGCTTACCCTCGCTGTGTGTTGACAGGTTTAGGATCACTTGGAGTGTGTTGTGTTGCATTTCCAAATGCAGGAGGTGATGTTTCAGAAGCAAAAGTGCTTTTAAAGTACGTTGACAGGTGACTTTTGCTTTTAACATCCTCTGCGGCGTTAACCCTTTAGCGACAGATCCGAACATAACTTGCTTGCGGTGTATGGGTTTGTCAGAACTGGCAAAAGTGTGGATTTTATCATGTGCAAATGATACCTCTTGCCCATTTTTCTTCTCCAAAATGACCCCACTGCTATTTCCAAACAGAAAGAACCAGTAATTAGGAGAAAAATTTTTTTAACTATTTTAAGTGAATGCATAGAACTTGAGAGTATAGCAAAATAAAAGCAGCTTTTCTCCACCATTAAAATTTGGAAAGACTTACTTGAGCCATGATATAGTGTGTCTATTCGGGCTACTATGCATGCAGTCTCTTCTTACCAGATTAGTCCCTGGGGCTGTTGTGATTGATATTTTGGAAAGGTTCCAGCATTTTAAGGAGGAGTTTTCCTCTGGCCCAGGGAAGTAATGGGCAAAGCCAAGTTCTCAAACAGCTACAGAACAACTTTTATTGGGCCCTCAACAACCTCAGTTTTCTTTCTACTACCCTGTATATATGTATATATATATATATATATTTTTTTTTTTTTTTTTTCAAAATTGTAAGTTAATGTGTGCAGTGAAACTCTATAGTCTGAATGAGTAAAATAGTTGCTGCTTCTGGTCTCTTCTCCAGTGATCCCTGGAATAGGAATGATGTTGGACTCGAAGATGAAACATTTATGCCTGCATGTCTGTAGTCATGAAAACTTCTGTTCATCAGTCAATAGTTGTGCAATAAGATTGTCAGGAAGACACTCCAAGCTGCTCTTCCGTGTGGTGAACATTTAGGCCACATTTTGAATGATGATTAAACCTTTGCTTTAGAAGCCATTGGAAAATGAGAGAGCTGTGAAGGTTGTACTGAAAGTTTTCCATTCTAAAGTTCAGCCCCTAGAAAACTGTTTTGTTCTGAGAGCTCTGATAACTGATCACAACCTTTCCTTAGAACTTGCTGCTCTCATGATCTTGAAGAAGATGACAAAGACGGGGGTGGCTGGAAGAGGCTGTCTACAGTATGACTGAGGTTGCTCACAGTAAATATCTAGTAGATGGTCATTGAATTCAGTGGGAAGCAGGTACCTAGTTTGTGGCTTGTGGAATTTTAGTGAAAATATGAGTAAAAATCTTAACTCCTGGCTCAGGGTTTCTCTTTTATTTTTGCAAGGTGTCAATCTAGTTTGAGATATTCCAAGTCTCTTAAAATGTTTGAACTACATAGTCTCTCTTTTTTTTTTTAATCACTAATCTGCAGTAGTTTTTAGAAATGTAACCAGTAATACTGTATCTTTCTTGATGCAGTTTGATGAATATCTGTTACTGGGAGGTTTTTTATCTTTAGAAACTGGTTTTCTCAATTAAAAAGTAATATATTTGGGCCCATTGATTTATCAGAAATAATATTTTGATCTCCTGTGCATCCTTTTTTCTTTGTACAGTTGAAGAAGTGTTATCTTGGCTATCAGTTCATTTTGAATCATATTTAACTGCTTACAGGTATTAGTTTAAGGATTCCTTGCTTTTGAATTTTCCTGATTTTCACTTTAATTGCCTGTACAAGTGTACCTTACTTGGCAAAATTGACTTCTGTATCCTGGATTTCCTTATGTCATCTCACTTTCCAACTCATAAAATTGGAAATTGTAAAATATTTTTATCTGCAAATATAATTTACCCATCAAGTGAAGTCGCTCAGTCATGTCCGACTCTTTGCGACCCCATGGACTGCAGCCTTCCAGGGTCCTCTGTCCATGGGATTTTCCAGGCAAGAGTACTGGAGTGGGTTGCCATTTCCTTCTCCAGGGGATCTTCCCAACTCAGGGATTGAACCCGGGTCTCCCGCATTGCAGGTGGACACTACCCTCTAAGCCACCAGGGAATTTACATAATGTTTATTCTCAAAGTAAATTTCTAACAAAATAGTAATATAATTTTTTTTAATTACGAAGGAATTGAGACTTTTTTCTAAGTCACTTAATCGTCTTATGGGGAAAAAAGTCAATTAACAGAATTGGCAAGATTAGCAATCCTTTCTGTTGTTAAATTCCTTCAGTAACTCAGGCCAGAGATTAGCTGTGTAGACTCCTTTTCCTTTTGGGAGTTTCTTCTAGGTTTAGAAATAAACAGATTGTAAAACCAGAAGTACAAACACAGCAATTGACAATTTTCAGCTGAAATAAATTTGAATGGAAGAAAAATGATTCCAAATGATTATAAAATTCAAATTCCAAAGTTGAGGCTTTGAAAAATTTTTTTCTTATTCAAGTCCTTTCCAAGTATTATTAGAAGTTAACTAATCAAGTCCAAACACTCTTGGCTTGCAATGGAAGATGAAGTCTAATTCTGAAGTTAAGATTTTGAGGAAAAGTGGTACTGATTACCAAGCCAGAGTAAAATTTTAACCTCTCACATGTTAATACTATTGGGCATCGGCGAAGTTGGACACCGAGCTCTGCTGATGAGGCTCTGCTTATCACATTGCATAAATTGATTAACCGCGCTAAACTTGACCTTTCTCATCTGTAAAGTGGGCCTAGTATCTTACTTTATCTTCTGTGTAAAATGTTTACCTCAGTTCCTGATACAGAGAATGCCTGAACGGTGCAGTTAGGATGAAGGCGGTCATGTGGGAACCTGCCCCAGGGCGCACACACTTTCAACAGCCTGGAAACAAACAAAATGACAGTTAGCCTGCAAACAAACAACATGACAGTTAGCATGAATAATTGCATTTGGATTAAAACTGCATTTGGATTTATTGTTTAATAAAGCACACGGATCTAGCTGAATATCAGTTTATGTAACCAAGGGTTTAGTTGGTTATCACCTTATCCTAAAGGCTGTCTTAACTTATCTTTCCTTTGCAGATTACTCAAGAAATATGCTCTGAATCCAAGTGTGAATTCACTTGTTCACTTGGCTGGTGGAAAAGTAAGGCTGTTTTGGCTATATTGATCTTCCTCAACTTATGATGAGGTTATATCCTGATAGCATTTGAAAATATCATTGTTGAAAATGCAGTTAGTGCACCTAACATACCAAACATCTTAGCCTGGCCGACCTTAAACATGCTCAGAACACTGACATTAGCCTACAGTTGGGCGAAATCATGTAACACAAGCCTGTTTCATAATAATGTGCTGAATATCTCATGTTATTTGTTGACTGCTATCCTGAAAGTGAAAAGCCGAACGATGGTCTGGGTTCAGAATGGTGGCGAGTGTGCTCTTTGCTTGCCCTCGTGCTCCATTGGCTGGCTGGCAGCTGAGACTCGCTGCTCAGCACCCCAGTGGGCATTGCACTGCATGTCACTAGCCTGGGAAAGATCAGAATGCAAGGATTCCCCTGGATGCCTATGGCTTTTGCCCCATCTGTATTACAAGTCAAAATAGTCTAAGCTGAACCATCTTAAGTTGGGAACCATCCGTGTTAGTAAAATATCCTTGAGTCGAATTTGGCTGTGGTTCACAAAGCACTTTGACAACCATACCTGCTACCTAACATTAGATGTCATTGTTTTAAAGATGTTCATGGTGAGAACACAGATAATAAACCCAGAAGTCTCTTCCAAACCTGACATTCCACAGTTTGAGAATCTAGTATCCTTATGGGAGGAGTGTGGGTGGTTTGAAAGTAACTTCTTGACAGATTACAGCTAGCTGTTTCTTCATTCTTTAGCATTTTTCTTTTTTCTTTAAGAAAGATATAATAGGAAATGATTATTTATGATACTGAATGATTCTTTGCTTTATAAAGAGGGGTTTTTTGGGGAGCAACTTTCTTTAAATAGAAGCCTCATTTTAATTTAATTGTGTTTATAACTTAATTCAACAGCAGTTTAAAAGTGCACCTATTATGTATTGAAAAGTCAATCAAAGATAGTTTAAGCATCTATAAAATTATCATGTATATTAGTGGAAATATGGTAAAAACATTGTAGAAAGCAAGAAATACCTGTATTTTTTAAAAAAAGATCTCAAGTTTGTGTGTTTGTGTATTTGTCTGACAGCCCAACTTGTTCTGTATAAAAATTGGAATTTTACTTACCCCTTATAGGTCTACCTTCATCTTGCTATGTGTGTAGCTACTGAGTTGAAATTAATTCCACTGTCTTGCCTGTCTGCCTGCCTTGACTTCTTGGTGGTTGTGAGTTGTGACACACAACACCTTTGATAGAGATTGGAATGGTGGGTGCTCCTTAGCCTCTTGAAGTGGGATAAGTTAGTATGACTTGACCGTGTTACTAGATCCTGCCACCGTGCAAAGAGGGATGTTCCTGACATTTCAGTTAACATGGTGCCAATGCAAGGACTATGTACACCTCATCAGTTTTTGTAGCAGAGAGAACTTAAATACTTTTCAATTTGGGAGCGCTTTTATTTGCCTAGGCCACCATCCTGTAATTTGTGTACTTAATTCAAAATGTTGTCCTCTGATCCTAATGGCCTGCAAGGGATTTCAGTGAGGTTCTTTTCTTCCTCCAGAGATCAGGCAGGCTTTACACTCCCTTCGAACACTGCTACAGCTGGGAGCCCTAGGTAGGAGAAAGCCTGAGGGCCATCCTCTCCCTTAGTCGATCTAGCTACAGAGTTGAGAGGAAAGATGCAGGATGTGTTGAAAAGCAGATGCTGGGCTTGAGCAAAGGTTTTCTGGGTGAATTACCAAGTAGTGTAATCAGAAATGTTTATTCTAGTTGTAATTCAGTTTAGTTCAGTCGCTCAGTTGTGTCTGACTCTTTGCGACCCCATGAATTGCAGCAAGCCAGGCCTCCCTGTCCATCACCAACTCCCGGAGTTCACCCAGACTCACATCCATCGAGTCAGTGATGCCATCCAGCCATCTCATCCTCTGTCGTCCCCTTCTCCTCCTGCCCCCAATCCCTCCCAGCATCAGAGTCTTTTCCAATGAGTCAACTCTTCACACCAGGTGGCCAAAGTACTGGAGTTTCAGCTTCAGCATCATTCCTTCCAAAGAAATTCCAGGGCTGATCTCCTTCAGAACAGACTGGTTGGATCTCCTTGCAGTCCAAGGGACTCTCAAGAGTCTTCTCCAACACCACAGTTCAAAAGCATCAATTCTTCGGCGCTCAGCCTTCTTCACAGTCCAACTCTCACATCCATACACGACCACAGGAAAAACCATAGCCTTGACTAGACGAACCTTTGTTGGCCAAGTAATGTCTCTGCTTTTGAATATGCTATCTAGGTTGGTCATAACTTTCCTTCCAAGGAGTAAGCGTCTTTTAATTTCATGGCTGCAGTCACCATCTGCAGTGATTTTGGAGCCCCAAAAATAAAGTCTGACACTGTTTCCACTGTTTCCCCATCTATTTCCCATGAAGTGGTGGGACTGGATGCCATGATCTTCGTTTTCTGAATGTTGAGCTTTAAGCCAACTTTTTCACTCTCCACATTCACTTTCTTTTTTTTTTTTCACATTCACTTTCATCAAGAGGCTTTTTAGTTCCTCTTCACTTTCTGCCATAAATGGAAAGCAATTCAAGAATAATGCACATTTACAGTCTTTCCATTTAGAATATTTGGGGGACAGAAAAAAAGAAGTCCACGCAGCTGAATTCCATCTCAGTCTGTTCAGTAAGTGTGAAGTAGGTTTTGTAAAAATGGGTTAAGTATCCAGCACCCTCCCTTACCATTCCCACCATCCCCTCAGCCAAGCTCCCTGCACGCTCTGTGTTCATGTTTCTCCCCACCTGTGCAGATAATATGTGAAAGAATCACTCCGTTGATCAGAAGTGGTTGTTGATTACAGATGCCACTTGCATATTAGCAATTTAAATAATAATTGAAAATGCCATCTATTTTACGGTTTTCTAAGCCTGTTCCATCTCTTAAGTGGAGAGGTTGTTGATAGTCTTGTAAAATAGTTTATGGTGTTGTAAAGAGCCAGATTTTGAAGATTCTGTAGATTTTTAAAAAATCTTGATGGTGGAGAAATATAGATACGTGTAAAACTCTTAGCTTGCTGTTTCTTTTTATTGATGGCCCTTCCTTTGAAGGACTGTCACTGTAGTAACTTTATTGTAGAATCCATTTGCTTGTCAATTCAGTATTGCTTTTCTATGTAGTATTTTCTTTTGTCTTTAAGTATTAAGTCCTTTTTTTTTTTAAACCATATATTTGTTTCCCCTAAGATAATTCAATAAGAATTCGTAATTTATGCCAGATTTTGATCTAAACTCTAAGGAAACATCTTTTATTTAGTATTGTATCTTTTGACTGGAATTTGGAATTTACCTTTATGTATGTATGCTGCTGCTGCTAAGTCGCTTCAGTCGTGTCCGACTCTGTGCGACCCCATAGACGGCAGCCCACCAGGCTCCCCTGTCCCTGAGATTCTCCAGGCAAGAACACTGGAGTGGCTTGCCATTTCCTTCTCCAATGCATGCAAGTGAAAAGTGAAAGTGAAGTCGCTCAGTCGTGCCTGACTCTTAGTGACCCCATGGACTGCAGCTTACCAGGCTCCTCTGTCCATGGGATTTTCCGGGCAAGTGTACAAGAGTGGGTTACCGTTGCCTTCTCTGTTATGTATGTATACACAGATCTAACTTAACACATATTTTAATTTTTCTAATAAGTATATTTGAAATAAATATTGAAGATAAATATTGAGTCTTTGTAGGAAGTTGATGAATTAAACTAAGCAGTAGTTTTTTTCCACTCAGAACATTAAGAATATTCAGGATACCTATTTGGCTCTTTCATTTGCTAAAACTTGGAATCCTGCCCCAAATTCAGCTGAACTCACAATGAAAATTATTCATGGTGTATAACAAGTTTTTGAATCATAAATAAACAGGGTAGGTAGTTATTTTAAATCCTTGGTGTTGGGAACATCTTCATTAGCTAAGAAAGGCAGAAGGGGGTTGAATTTAGGAGACTACCCAGACTGGATTCTAACACTTTTCTCCGTCTGAATCTTAGCATCCAGTCGTTCTTCTTCAACTGCACTTTATTCTCTGCCCCTCTTTGTTTTGTTACTTTTCTCACACATTCGAGGGGTTATTCAGGCTGTGTCCTGGGTGCCCACTTCCTCATCCTCGAGGCTGCAGGCCTGACTGTCCCTCACTTGTTCCTCTTTTGCCCTGACCGGCATGGTCCTGGCACGGGGATGCCAGCGAGCTTGTCTCGCTGCAAATGTGCTGGGCCTAACACAGGACTTCAGGTTGAAGCTGTAGGCCTACTGCTTGGTGGCTATGGGCTCTTGGCCAAGTCGTAGTTGTGTGTGAGTCCCCTGAGGTGACAGCGGTCACTGCCGGCCTCAGCGGGCTGTGGCGGGGATGGTGTGACCGGGGCAGTGCTGTGCTGACGCTTGTGCCCCCGTCACAAGTGTTCCTGGAGCTTGAAGTCATGCACGAGTTGCAGCTTTTCCATTTCTGTTGGAAATGAACTTCTTTCTGCTTGGTTGCTTTCTAGAAAGCAGAGAGATTCTTTTATGAAATTTAATATCTTAAAACTTTTCTGACAAGAAACTGTGGATTCCCAAAGGAAGCCATCTTTTAAATGTGAATTTTATATCTCTTTATGTGTATAAAGTTGTATTTTGACTTTAGAGTCATCCTAGTTCTTTAGAGGTAGTAGTTAAATATTAAGTAAATGTCTCATTTTGGCTTCTGTCCTGTCAGTGGTGGGGGAATATTATAAAAATCATTCATTGCTGTACAGTCTTACTATAATGATGGGAAATAAATCACTCACAAGTAATATTGTGCTTGCTCAGTTGCTTAGTCGTGTCTGACTCTTTGTGACCCTCATGTACTGTCACACGCCAGGCACCTCTGTCCATGGGATTTCCTAGGCAAGAATACTGGAGTGGGTTGCCGTCACCTCTTCCAGGGGATCTTCCCGACCCAGGGATTGAACCCCTGCACTGGCAGCAGGTCTTCACGACTAACGCCACCTGGGAAGCGTACAAGTCACACTAGTGCGTTAAAATCAGGCTTTCCTTCATTCAGCAGATATTCGACCCTCAACTGTGTCTGTCACACCATACTAGACCCTACAGATAATTTCGAAATGGAAGGTTGGGGTTTTTTTTGCTACAACATGGAAGCCCACTCCAGTGAAGAGATAGCCCGTAAATGAAGTCGACCAGAGCGGGTGAGGCCGCAGAGGCTTGGGGCTGGGCTCTGGGTTCAGAGTGGGGAGGGAGCTTTTAGTAGGTGGAGTTGGAGCTGAGACTTCAGCGTCTTCACCAAAGGCTCTAATAAATATATTATGGGGTGGTGCCAGGCCAAAGGGGGTTACAGTGGCAGGAAGTCCTGGTACTTTCTAGGGTGAAAAGAAATGCGCGTTTGCCTCTGAGGTGCTTCTAGTCAGCTGTCTATACACAAATACTAGAACAGTTGGTGTCGAACCACATCAAATCCAGAGGCAAATGAATCTTCCAGACACTGATGGCTGCAGAGTTCAGAAGAACCGTTGAACTGGGCCATAGAAGTGGGTACAGAGACACACCACCCTCCTGAAGCGTGAGTTCTTCAGGTACCCTGAAGGCTTGAGGATGCCCCTGAGTCAGTGTGCAGGGGGGCTGAGTGATGGGGGGATCCTGACAGAGTGGGCCAGGTGACTGGAGGACTTTCCTGGACAAGGTCACTGACAACCTGGCTTTTGGGTAGCACAGGTTAAGAGCTGGTCTAGACCTAGGCTCTTGCACCTCAGGGACAAGGACAGGCACCTCTCTACACCCTTCTTAATGAAGAGTGAGTTGACAGTGCTTACCTGGAAGATTCCTACTGTCTAACCCATCAGCAGAAAATTGGGTTAAAGATTTACTGAGCATGGTCCTGCTCATCAGAGCAAGACCCACTTTGCCCCATAGCCAGTACCTCCTATCAGGAAGCTTCCATAAGCCCCTTATCCTTATCCAGCAGAGACCAGACAGAATGAAAACCACAATCACAGAATACTAACCAAACACGGATCACACGGACCACAGCCTTGTCTAACTCAGTGAAAGTATGAGCCATGCCGTGTAGGGTCACCTAAGACAGACGGGTCATGGCAGAGAGTTCTGACAAAACGTGGTCCACTGGAGAAGGGAATGGCAACCACTTCAGCACTCTTGCCTTGAGAACCCCATGAACAGTATGAAACAGCAAAAAGATATGACACTGAAAGATGAACTTCCCAGGTGAATACGTGCCCAATATGCTACTAGAGAAGAGCAAAAAAAATAGCCCCAGAAGGAATGAAATGGCTGAGCCAAAGTGGAAACAGTGGCCAGTTGTGGATATGTCTGAGGGGTGAAAGTAAGGTCTGATGCTGTAAAGAACATTTTACAGAGTATTGCGTAAGAACCTGGAATGTTAGGTCCATGAATCAAGGTAAATTGGAAGTGGTCAAAGACGAGATGGCAAGAGTGAACATTGACATTTTAGGACTCAATGAACTAAAATGGACCGGAAGGGGTAAATTTAATTCAGATGACCATTATATCTACTACTGTGGGAGAGAATCCCTTAGAAGAGATGGAGTAGCCCTCAAAATCAACAAGAGAGTCTGAAATGCAGTACTTGGGTGCCATCTCAAAAATGATAGAATGATCTCCGTTTGTTTCCAAGGCAAACCATTCAGTATCACAGCAATCTAAGTCTCTGCCCCAACCACTAATGCTGAAGAAGCAGAAGTTGAGTGGTTCTGTGAAGACCTACAAGACCTTCTAGAACTAACACCAAAAAAAAAAATGTTCAGTTCCTCATGGAGGACTGGATGCAAAAGTAGGAAGTCAAGAGATACCTGGAGTAACAGGCAAGCTCGGCCTTGGAGTACTAAACGTAGCAGGGCAGAGGCTAACAATTTTGCTGCGAAAATGCACTGATCATAGCAGACACCCTCTTCCAGCAACACAGGAGACGACTCTACACACGGACATCACCAGATGGTCAATACTGAAATCAGGTTGATTATATTCTTTGCTGCCAAAGGTGGAGAAGCTCTATACAGTCAGTAGTAACAAGACTGGGAGCTGACTGTGGCACAGACCATGAACGCCTTATTGCCAAATTCAGACTTAAGTTGAATAAAGTAGGGAAAACTACTAGACCATTCAGGTATGACCTAAATCAAATCCTATATGATTACACAGTGAAAGTGACAAATAGTTTCAAGGAATTAGATCTGATAGACAGTGCCTGAAGCACTATGGATGGAGGTTTGTAAAACTGTACAGGAGACAGTGATCAAGACCATCCCCAAGAAAAAGAAATGCAAAAAGGCAAAATGGTTGTCTGAGAAAGCCTTACAAATAGCTGAGAAGAGAAGAGAAGTTAAGGGGAAAGGAGAAAAGGAAAGATATACCCATCTGAATGCAGAGTTCCAAAGAAGAACAAGGAGAGATAAGAAAGCCTTCCTCAGCGATCAGTGCAAAGAAGTAGAGGAAAACAATAGAATGGGAAAGACTAGAGATCTCTTCAAGAAAATTAGAGATACCAAGGGAACATTCCATGCAAAGATGGACAGAATAAAGGACAGAAACGGTATGGACCTAACAGAAGCAGAAAGTAATTAAGAAGAGGTGGCAAGAATACACAGGAGAAATATACCAAAGAGATCTTCATGACCCAGATAATCATGATGGTGTGATCACTCACCTAGAGCCAGGCATCCTGGAATGTGAAGTCAAGTGGGCCTTAGGAAGCATCACTATGAACAAAACTAGTGGAGGTGATGGAATTCCAGCCGAGCTCTTTCAAATCCTAAAAGATGATGCTGTGAAAGTGCTACATTCAATATAGCAAATTTGGAAAACTCAGCAGTTTTCCAGGACTGGAAAAGGTCAGTTTTCATTCCAATCCCAAAGGAAGGCAATGCCAAACTCCCAAACTACCACACAATTGCACTCATAGCACACCCCAGCAAAGTAATGTTCAAAATTCTCCAAGCTAGGCTTCAGCAGTATGTGAACCGAGAACTTCCAGATGTTCAAGCTGGATTTAGAAAAGGCAGAGGAACCAGAGATCAGATTGCCAACATCTGTTGGATCATCAAAAAGCAAGAGAATTCCAGAAAAACATCTACTTCTGCTTCAGCCTTTGTGTGATCACAAGAAACTGTGGAAAAATCTTAAAGAGATTGGAATACCAGACCACCTTACCTGCCTTCTGAGAAATCTGTATGCAGGTCAAGAAGCAAGAGTTAGAACCTTACGTCAAACAATGGACTGGTTACAAATTGGGGAAGGAGTACTTCAAAGCTGTATATTGTCACCTGCTTATTTAACTTCTATGCGGAGTATATCATGGAAAATGCTGGGCTGGATGAAGCACAAGCTGGAATCAAGATTGCTGGGAGAAATATCAATAATCTCAGATATGCAGATGGCACCACTCTTATGGCAGAAAGCAAAGAGGAACTAAAGAGCTTCTTGATGAAAGTGAAAGAGGAGAGTGAAAAAGCTGGCTTAAAACTCAGCATTCAAAAAAACAAAGATCATGGCATCTGGTCCCATCACTTCATCGCAAATAGATGAAAAAACAATGGCAACAGTGAGAGACTTTATGTTCTTGGGCTTCAAAATCACTGCAGATGGTGACTGCAGCCATGAAATTTTAAAAGACACTTGCTCCTTGGAAGAAAAGCTATGACCAGCCTGGACAGCATATTAAAAAGCAGAGACATTACTTTGCCAACAAAGGTCCGTCTAGTCAAAGCTTGATTTTTCCAGTAGTCATGTATGGATGTGAGAGTTGGACCATAAAGAAGGTTGACTGCTGAAAGATTGATGCTTTTGAACTGTGGTGTTGGAGAGGACTCTTGAAAGTCCCTTGGACTGCAAGCAGATCGAACCAGTGTATCCTAAAGGAAATCAATCCTGAATATTCATTGGAAGGACTGATGGTAAAGCTCCAACGCTTTGTCTCCCTCATGTGAAGAGCTGACTCACTGGAAAAGACCCTGTTGCTGGAAAAGAATGAAGCTGGGAGGAAAAGGGGACAACAGAGGACGAGATGGTTGGATGGCATCACTGACTCAATGGACATGAGTTTGAGCAAGCTCCAGAAGATGGTGAAGGACAGGGAAGCCTGGCATTCTGCAGTCTGTGGGGTCACGAAGAGTCGGACATGACTTAGCAACTGAACAACAACCTGGGTGAACTACTTTATGTCTTTGGGGCCTGTATCCCCGTGGGAGGGACACAGTCCAAAGAGAATTCCCAAAGACTGATCTCAACGGTAGCTTCCCTGGTGGCTCAGTGGGAAAGATTCCTCCTGCCCGTGCAGGAGTTGTGGGTTCAATCTGTGGGTTGGGAAGATCCCCTGGAGAAGGAAATGGCAACCCACTCAAGTATTCTTGCCTGCGAAATCATGTGGACAGAGGAGCTTGGGGAATACAGTCTATGGGGTTGCAAAGAAGTCTGACATGACTGAGCAACTCAACAACAACAAATCTCAAGGTAAGCCTGCTGCTAAGTTGCTTCAGTTGTGTCCGACTCTGTGCGACCCCATAGTCAGCAGCCCACCAGGCTCCCCCGTCCCTGGGATTCTCCAGGCAAGAACACTGGAGTGGGTTGCCATTTCCTTCTCCAATGCATGAAAGTGAAAAGTGAAAGTGAAGTCGCTCAGTCGTGTCCGACTCTTAGCGACCCCGTGGACTGCGACCCACCAGGCTCCTCCGTCCATGGGATTTTTCAGGCAAGAGTGCAGCCTTTAGCATCTGCTGATCACATTGAACTTGACCCAGTCTTAACTGATTTCCATGGGAGTGAAGTCTGCATGGAGGACCCAGAATTTCCTCAAGGCCACTAGGGACATTTTGACCTGGGTATGTGAAAAATTGTTGTCTGGAGGAGACAGGGGGAGCCAAAGGTAGCTTTCTTCTGGAAAGGGGGGAGAACATGAGCAGATCCTGACGCTGTGCTGTGTAATGGGTGATGGGAAGAAAGCGGGGCAGGTAGAGTAGGGTGACGGGGTGAAGGGCCCTGAGGGCTGTGCCTAGGAGAGTGGGTGTCACGTTAGAGCTATGGAAAGACCTTGCCTTGAGCAAAAGAAGCCTGTGTGGTGTAATCCTACTTGTATGAAATTCAAGAACAGCTGCTCTCCCAGGCGCTCGTTTCCTGAGGTGTTTCGAAGTTCCGCCAGTGTTGGTTTCTGCACTCGTTACTCAGTGGGGCAGACTTAAGCGGCAGGGGTGGGCGTGTGCAGGAAGGACACAGGACAGTGTTGCGGTCTGAGCAGGAGGTGGATTCCAGAGGGGCAGGTCACCTGAGGACCTCAGGGGTGGCCCCTTGTCCAGGAGCTGTCCGGGTCGGGTCCGCCCTCCTGCTCCCTGCAGAGCGCCGTGCTTTCCTCTGCGTTTCACAGGAGCCGCCGGGCGGTGGCCAAGCCCAGGCTTTCGAGTCCTCGCTGCACCTTTTTGAGGGCTGCATCTTTTTGAGAATGTCGTCTAGAAGAGAAGGTTAATGTCTATTGATGAGAGTGTCTGGGAAGGTCAAACACAGCTGTGTGTCCAAAGGTTAAGGATTGCACACAGAGTAGCCGCTGTTGTTTTAATTAAGGATCCTTATCAGGGCAGGTGTCCAGATGCTGGGGCGGGATGGGAGAGGGGGATTCCTGAGGAAAACTTGCGGGGTGGGCACAAGGGCTGCAGGCAGAGTGGAGGAGCTGTCTGTAGCCCTTGGGTCCGTGCCCTGAGGCAGCCACTGTAGGGGTGGGGGGTCTGGCTGGCTCGGCCTCACTGTGCCCCAGGCCTGCTAAGAATGGGGCAGGGTCTTCGAGCTCCTATTGGAGTGATGTTTTCAAGTTGCTTGGCTTCTGACACACAGAAGGTTATGACGGCAGGGCTGTAGGGAGAGGCCAGCAAGCCCTCTCCGAGTGCTCCCACCAGGCAACATTTCGGAGTGTGATAGAAGACCTTCTTTGCAGACTTAGCACCAGTCTTAGTCATTTTCAGGTCAAGTTCAGTGGTCCTCTGCAAAGATGCCCTCTGTAGATGTGGAGGGCCTGCTGCAGAGGAGAGTGGCAGGTGCGCTGGGAGAGCCAGCGAACACGGCAGCTTCCTTCTCTTTAGTCCTTGAGTTTAGGAAAAGGTGCTTTAATATTTTTTCCCCTGCGTTTGATCTCAAAATAACTCACTCTCTTTGCTGCACAAGTTTTAGGTTTTGTTACTTGTTTCCTTTGGTTCCAGGATGCCAGATACTGTGTGTTCTGCTCCCTGTGTTAGAAGGCTTATTTGATACATAAGTTACAAAGTTACATCAGAGACTGAGAAGCTACATAGGCAGTCCTTTCAGAGAATGCCTTTCCTGTTGTTGGAGTACTGCCTGTATTTGCATGGAGTCATTATACTGGAGTGAGTGAACAGCTAGACTGGGAGATCCTGCATTTTAACCCTTTGTCCCCTCACAGCTCTCCCCACTTCAGTACTTGTTGCTCTTTGTAAAAAACCAAGTAGGTCAGAGTGGGCTTTCTGGCTCGCCCTTGAGGTGAAGGGAAACTTGCTGGCGAGGGTTCTGTGGAGCGTCACCACGGCGGTCATTGACCGGTAGTGTGCAGGGGGCTCCAGTCGCTGCTTGCCTGCTACTCCCCATCTTCCCGGGCGGTTGTCCTCAGGCACTTCTGACTTAGGAGGAACCCTTGGGTCAGAGTCCTCGGGCAGCAGTGGCACCTCTCCTGCAACTGGGGTCTTCTCTCTCCCCGCTCCCCACAGGCTCCTCTCCAGGTGGGCACATTCACCCCCCCGGGCCCCCAGGTGGCCCCCTCATTTTTGCCCAAGCTTCGAGTCGCCTACTCTTTCTTCACACGTCCCAGTCCCTTGCTTTCTTCGGGACAGTCTCCTGACTCACTGCTGTCAGCTGTTTGCTCACAGGTGTTATCGCGTCTCTGCCTCGCAGCCCCTGGCACCTGCCTCCCACTACCTTGTCTGCTGTGGCCATTCATCTGTTAGACCCCTGAGGCCTCCAGGGTGGTTGCAGTGCCAGACGGGGAGGCAGTGATGGAGACCTCTTTTGAGGCTCGGGTCTGCCAGCGACTCCTCTGAAACCCTGGGCAAGGCACTGTGGATTTTCCTTGAAACGAGATTGAGGAATTGGATTAGCTCCCTGAAGTTTCCTTGATCTCCAAAGTGCCTTCAGTGTTTGTCCAGAGAGTCTGATTGGTTGCTTATGATATAGATACTCTTCACAGGAAATTATTCTTTTAAAGCAAAGTGAGGAGAGACTAGATTTTTGTGGCCACGTGAGTTTGTGACACATGAATGTAGTGTCACAGAATAAACACAGTAGAATATACAGTAAAGTGTGTGTAATTAAAACAATTCTAGAGTAAAACTTGCTTCCACTGTAGTTTTTGTAGGTGAACAGGAGTGAACTTTTCTTCCAGAGACTACAAAGCAGCATTTTTCCCCCCATTTGAGTGCCTCCAAACAATAGTGTTTGTTACACGTTGCTTTTTCTGGAAGGAAACTTCAGGAATATGGCTCCTGCAAGGTAAGATCTTAATGTTTCCAGGCTGAGCCACTGCCGTGCCCTGTTTTGTTTCCTGATTTTGTTCTTTGGAAATGTAGGGCTTTTCTCTTTGTCTTTTCTTTCTCTCTATAGTCAGAAAATGGGTAAGAAGAGCCGAGTGAAAACGCAGAAATCAGGCACTGGTGCTGCAGCAAGCGTGTCCCCGAAGGAAACCTTGAACCTGACCAGTGAGCTTTTGCAGAGTAAGTCCTGACTCGGCTGCCCAGCCTTTGGGGGCGTGTGCATCTGTCTTCATGGGGAGGGGTCCCTGGTCTGGGGAGCAGGAGGCAAAACAGACTGTTTTCAGATCCCAGCTGGTTAGCCATGGAACCTGGCACATTACCTATCTTCCCCAGCCCGCAGTCTCCCCACCTATAAAAATGGAGAAACGGTACCAACAGGTAACTGTTACCTAACAGGTACGGTACTGGCTGTAACTGTCCCTCCCTGAGTGCTCCCGTCCTCTCTTGTGGCTTCCCCCCCGCAATTCAGCGTGGGCCCCCATAGACACATTCCCCCACCTGCTCCTTCCCACGTCTCCTCAGATAGACTGTAGATGGCCTAAGGACAGACTCCCGTGTTCCAGGGCCACAGTCGGTGCTGATGGAAGAGTGGGTAAGACTGGCTAACCTGACAGTTACACACCAGCACGTAACTGGTTACTCTTCGTTGTTTACCACATCTAGTCTTCTCCTTAGGGAACAGAGGGGGCCTGGAGGTCTAGCAGGAACGTGGGGCGGGAAACAGGCAGCTGTTTAAAGAGCGAAGGGCCCTGGCAGGCAGGGGGCCTGTGGCCCTCCACAGTGCCTGTTCTGGCCCAGCGATAGAATCCTCGCTGCTGTTTTAGCAGCAGCTGTGCCGTCTCTTTTTGTAACTCCCCCAGAGCGCTTATTATAGAGCCTTACACATGGATGCGAAACGTTTGTTGACTGATTGTCCTTATGTCCAATTTATCTGGTTCCCTCAGGAGTCATTGTTATGGGGTTTAACTCGAAATAAATGTTGACTTTTAATGTACCTCCTTCTTACCATCCACAAGAGTTTTCAGGAAAATGTTTTGCATTTGAGCTTAGCTTTTAACATTTTCCTGTTTATGAGCGTTTTCTGAGGAAGTGTGATCAGAGGAGCAAGAATGAGGTAGAGGCAGGTTAGGTGCCCACATCTGTGTCCTGTGGGCACCGTGTAACACTCGGCCTGAGTGGTTTCAGAGGGTTTGTGTGCTTAGTCATGTCTGACTCTTTGCGACCCCATAGACTGTAACTCGCCAGGCTCCTCTGTCCATGGGATTCTCCAGGCAAGCATACTGGAATGGGTTGCAGTTTCCTCCTCTAGGGGATCTTCCCGACGTAGGGATGAAACCCCCGTCTCCTGCATTGGCAGGCAGATTCTCTATCACTGAGCCTCCAGGGAAGCCGATTTCAGAGGATTCACGTGCTTTACAAAAGCACACCTGGTTTGCACTTCTCCCTCTGTCATCACAGCTACAGTGTCTTTGTCCTTTAAAAATAAACCAGCAGCGGTGACAAAACCCAGGTCCTCTTTCTTCTGGAGGCTCACAGGTTAAGGTGCAGGAAACTGTTCGCATGCCGTGGTTTCTGTGTTACAGAATGCAGTAGCCCTGCCCCTGGCCCTGGAAAAGAATGGGAAGAGTATGTGCAGATCCGGTCTCTAGTTGAGAAAATACGAAAAAAGCAAAAAGGTAAATTTCCTTGCGTGATCTTATTCTAATAATAATCTGTGGAGACCTGGCCCAGCCAAGGCAGAGCGGTTTTGAGAAAGAAGGTCTCCGTATGAAACCTCAGGCCCCCATGCCTGTCTGGAGGGTGTCTGTGGAAGGGCTGCTAGGTTGGAGGGGATCTGCGTCAGAAAACCATCAGGGTTTTTCCCGTTTATGAGGCGCTATGACTGCTTTGGAAGGAATAAAAACGTTAGGCTTCAGGTGGGGGGAATGTCTGGGGACTAAAATGGTACAACTTTCATTGATCTTTATTTTATGAAATATGTTTTTAAATCTGTTTTGGTATCCTGTGTTTCCTTCAGGGTTTCAGGTCAGTACATGATGTCGTATGGTCAACACACAAATATATCCAGATTGAGTAGTGTCTCATTAAATAAGATTTATGATGAACTCAAATCTACCTTGATTGAGAGAGTTAGTTATATTTCTCAAGCTGTGTTTTTCCAGGGTGTATTCAGTAGGCATCTTAATGATTCTCAGCCAGGCTGGCAACAGGGCCAAGTGTCAATTTGGAAAAGCTTGTTCAATATACCTATTGTTTTTGTGCTGTAAAACACAAAAAGTAGATTTGTATGCCGGCCACAGGGAAAGTGGAAGGAGGAAACACAGTAAGGAGCCTGCATTTAAAAGGATGAAAGAACTTGGCTCCCTTTTTATTGATGGCCATGGAGGTGGGAAGTGGGTTGGTTTTTCACTTGCGCTGGTAGCTGTTAAGTGTTGGTGCTCTCCTGTAGCATCTGCACACATGCAGGCTTCAGGTGGGATGGTCTCAGACCCTCCGTGGGGACCGGCTCTTTTAGAGTGTGTTTGTTTGCACTAATTGGTACACTGTGATCATCCTGGCTCACCACGTTGATTGCCAAAAAGTTCTTGTCTGTCCTGAGTTTCTGTTCTGAGTAGAGATCGTTTACTACTGCTGGCACTGAAGTTAGAGCGCTCATTTGTTCTCAGTAAGGGAAGGGTACATTCTGTCTTAGAGTATCCCTCACAAACTCAGTTTTCTCCAGTTAGCAGATCTCACCTGGCGCAGCCCCGGGATCTGGTTAACTGTGAATTGTGTCCTGGGGACATGGCCACAGGCCCTGGGCTGGGTGCCAAGCCCAGCATCTCATGTGGTTAAAGTTCCTATTCTCTGCTTATTGCTCAAAAAAATGATGATTTTTCCTATGCGTGGCTTTTCACCTTTTTTGATATTTCAAACGTGCTGCGAGGCCTGGGAGATCACCCCTAAGCATCCACTGTATCATCTGGACACATGCCCGAGTCTTTTCGGGTCAGGTTCTTTTTCCTTCCTTTGCACCTACTGGTCCCATCTCTTCCCCTCCCTCTGTGCTTCGATTGGTTCTTATATTTGTTTTTAAGAAAGGAGGTGTCTCAGGAACAGCTGAAGCCACACACTTCACCCATTCCCCCACCCCTACCCCCCGCCCCAGGGGTTTTGTCTTTCCAGTGAATGTGTTTCTGCTTCATTCATAACCCCATACAAATAGATGGTACTAATTGGTATTTTAACAGTTTACTTAAATGGTATCATACTATTGCATCTTCAAAACAAAAAAAAACCATTGTGAAGTTTTGTGTTTTAGTTACAGTGATATATACGGATCCTGCTCACTTTAGATGCTGGGCGGAATACAGAGCTCAGTTTTGTGCTCTTAACTGGGGTCTAGGGCTCGCCTTCCACACGTCTCCTTGTGCACACGTGTGCGTTGCTGATCTTGGTGTCTGTGGGAGTTCTGAGTGTGCGTATGAGAGGGCAGGTTGTTCTGGAAACCTGCATGGTCAGAAGGCTTCCCATAATACCCTCCCTTGATAGCACCTGATAGAACCTAACAGCCAGTGCTCATGTTACCTGGGCTCCGCAGCTATTGCTCTGTAACCAGCAGGGGCATTTAGTGTTTTAACTTGCCTTTCCTGTCACTAGTTAAGGTATGCACTGTGACTGGTGGTCAGTTTTTTTTTTTTTTGAGATTGATGTCTTATTACTATTGCCAGTAGTCTATTTTTTATTTTCTGTGGCAGCGTGACTGATACATGTCCTAAAAGTAGCTCTTATTTTCTGACACATGGATGAGTATAGGTCTGTCTGTTACTTTTGATGGAAAAAGAGAAGATTACTTTCCTGATCTAATGAAATGGGCCTCTGAAAATGGAGCCTCTGTTGAGGGTTTTGAAATGGTGAACTTCAAAGAAGAGGGCTTTGGTTTGAGAGCAACAAGAGATATCAAGGTGAGTTTGTAGGTAAGCTGTGGGTCTGGGTGGGCGGGGAGCTCAGTGTTTGGGTGGTGTGTGGTGTGGAGGGCCCAGGACCTGGAGACAGATGCCTTGGGCTGAGTTCTGAGCCTGAGGGCACCTCGGCGGTGCAGTCCACAGTCCCCTCCCTGCCCTGTAGTCTCCTAGCTGGTCTCATGGGTCTGGAGGAGCCTCGACTCGGGGTTCAAGGCAGCCCCTTCCGGGTCGTCCTTGGAACTGTACTGTTAAGCAGTGACCTTGTGATGGATTGGATGCAGGATAGGATGGAGGATCGACAGTGTTAAGGGTGGAGACCTGTTTTCTGGATGGATGATTAGTGCCTGGAGGTACCACTTACTGAGATGGCAGCTGCAGAGGCCATGGGAAAGAAGGGACAAGTGCTCTTCTCCAGCCTCAATCCTTCCTTCCAGCTAAGGGAGCAGCAGCCTCCCTGACAGCAGCCTCCCAGCAGCTAAGGGAGCAGCAGCCTCCCTGACCGGCTCCAGGCCTCCCTCTGGCACTCACTCCTGCCTCTCCTAGAGAGGAGGCATAGCAGTCTTGACGGTTCTGGAAAAAGGAACTGGGCTTTTTCTCCATGGAGCTGGTTGCTGTGTGTCCACCTCCCCACCCTGGGAGTTTACAGGGGCTCCTGTAACTGTGGGGAGGAGGCCTGTGGGCTCCAGTCCTGCCTGTAACTAGGTGGGGGAGTCGGTCTAATTCTGGGATTCCGTAGGTGACATTTTGTGTGACCATCTGTTGTATTCTTGTGTCTCTCTCAGTTCAGAATTTAGGTAGAGGAAGTGGATGTTATTTATTTGGGTCCCCTCAAACTCCCAGCAACATTGTTGGTCAAGTTGTAGTTTACTTTTCAGTGATCCATTGGTAAGCTATATGCTGCTTTATTAGATACCTGTTGAATAGCTAGTATGTGAATAGTCCCTTGTTTATCATCATACCATGCTTCCCAAAACACCAGGCTCTTTGCCTTCATGATGCTTATAATGTCTAGTAAGGGACCAGACACACGTGAAAGGGAACGGGAGATGCTGGTGAGAGGCCCGAGCAGACAGATGTCTCAGAAGAGCAGCCCTGGGAGTATGGACGCTGCCTGCAGTGTCTTGGTGCCGGTGTCTTCACGGTGCACATGTGTTTTATTTTTTAAGCTTTATTGAAGCATAATTGATACACAAAACTGCACATCTTTAATGAATACATTTTGATGAGCTTGGACATAGGCATGTACCTGTGACACCATCACCTCTCTCAGGTACTACTACAGTGTCCATGCTTTAGGCAGTATAGACACATGCAGGACTGCCTGAACCCAAGCCTTCATGTTGCCAAGACAGTGAGGTAGCACTGTTGGAAACAATCGGTAACCACAGTATGTCTTATGGGCGTGTGCTCTCACTGGTAACTGAGCTAACTGTGCTTGGAGGGCAAGCATGTAGAGGAAAGAGGGTACTCTGGCCTCAAAAACTCCGTAGTGATTCACATTGGCAGGTTAGGCTTTTTGTGGGAGGTAGGATTTTGTTTTGTCTTTAGAATTAATGTGAGTATAGCAAAGAGTGAATAAACAGGGTGGTTAAGAATCCTCCTTTCAAAGTAAGGGACACAGGTTCAACCCCTGGTCCAGGAAGATCCCATATGCCGCAAAGCAGCTAAGCCCATGTGCCGCAACTACTGAGCCAGCTCTCTAGAGGCTGCAGTCCCCACTCCTGAGCCCAGGTGCAGCCACTCCTGAGGCCTGCTGCCCCAGGGCCCGTGCTCTGCAGCAGTGAGAAGCCGCACACGGCCTCTAAGGAGAAGCCCACACAGTAACAGAGACCCAGCACAGTCAGAAATAGATACATCTAAGGAAGAGTAAATAAACACCCTGTGCTCTACCCCACATTGTTCTGTTTGCTTCAAATTCAAGTTGAAAGCCGTTTTTTTCATTTTCTTCTCAGTATCTATAGTTTTTCTTTGGATGTTGTTGTTTAGTCGCTCAGTCGTGTCTGACCCTTTGTGACCCCATGGACTGTACCAGGCTCCTCTGTCCATGGGATTCTCCAGGCAAGAATATCGGAGTGGGTTGCCATTTTCTTCTCCGTTTCTTTGGATACAGGATTCAAGATCATGCCTATACTCATTAAACTATAATATAGATATTTATATTTAGAAGTATGTTTGATAACTAGAAATGAAACGCCAGTTGGCAACTATAAGTTGTGTTTCCTTCTGACTGGATTTCTGACCATGGATGTGCTTGGATTGACAGTTGTAACATGTTTTGGTAATTCTAGTCTTATTTTTTTCCTCCTAGGCAGAAGAATTATTTTTATGGGTTCCACGAAAATTACTAATGACTGTTGAATCTGCTAAAAATTCAGTGTTGGGTGAGAATAATTTCTGTTCATTGAAAGGAGAGCAAAAATGATAAAAATATGTAAAATTTCATTTTGTGGAGCTAAGGACCAACTTTGGTTGTTTTCTCAACTAGTGAGATATTTCCCGCAGTCCCCATGAAGTGTTTTCCATGCTCGTAATCTGACATAGTAGGACAACAGCAAAAGAGTGGGGCACTTAAACTTTAAATGTTATGAGACTCTCAGGTTGCTCCTGTAACTTTAATGTATCTTGTGAAATGAACACTTTGTAAAGCAGTTTGTGGCACTAATGCTATTACTTCTGGGTTAATTCAGGGCCCTTGTATTCTCAAGACCGGATTCTTCAAGCCATGGGAAACATCACACTGGCCTTCCATCTGCTGTGTGAGCGGGCCGACCCTAACTCGTTCTGGCAGCCCTACATTCAGACCCTCCCCAGCGAGTACGACACCCCCCTCTACTTCGAGGAGGATGAGGTTCGCTACCTGCAGTCCACACAGGCCATACACGATGTCTTCAGCCAGTACAAGAACACGGCGAGGCAGTACGCCTACTTCTACAAGGTCATCCAGGTGAGCGGGTGCTGACGGCGCGGGGAGGAGGAGACCTGAGTGCTCGAGTGTCGCCCTGAGACATTTTGCTTTCTAAGGGAAGAGGCATGGAGTGTGTGTTCTGTTTTTACCACATGTCACTGAGATGTGGTTGGAATACATGATTGCCTCGGTGCCCACTGTGAAAACAGGCAGTGGTTACTCCCATCTCATGAGAGTCGTGACGTTGTTCTGGAGACAGAAGATAACCTTGGAATGTTAGAAGTCGCTCAAGTCTGTCTGATACAAGAAGATGCTCCAAGTCTAAATATTCCAAGAAAATGAAAGTCCCTTTATGGATTCTTCATGTATACGTTAGTAGTGAAGTACTGACTTGATTTCTTTATGTTTTTCCAAGTGTACGCTGTATTGTGTTAATTGTAATTAGTTCTGAGTGGAAGTGTCACGAAGAAGTCTCTGTGGGGTGTCGAGCGTTTGCTTTTCGCCTGGCTGCTCCTTGCTGTGTTGCAGCGGTTCAGCCAGCGTCCCAGCATCTACTTTCCGTTCAAGTTGATCGGCACTCAGATGGTGGGGGCCAGCGCCACGGCTCCCGTGGAGCTGAGAAAGGGCGGGGTCTCTGCTTCCTGAGGCGCCCTGTTTCTCATTTGCCACACATCAGCTCCTGGGCTTCTGGACCTAATGAGTGGCCGGTGAAAAGTGAGCTGCTCCCTTCTCTTTTCTTTGGGCAATTTGATAACCTGAATTACGCTTGATATAGTTGTTCCTGTAGCTGGTCTGTCTCTGCTGTTTTTCATCTGCAAGAAATGGTGATCTCATTTCATTGTGACAGGAAATAAATGTTTGTCTATTCAGCATGCTTACTGCAGAGGAATACTGCACTCATAAATTACATCCTTCAGTGGGTCAAATGCTTCAGATATATATAAAAAACTGTATGACTCTTACCTTCAAGTAGAAGTCTCTGCTTTTCTAAACTTTAAACTTCAGGAAGTTGTTAAGAATTATCATACAGCATCTATACATTGTTTACTTCAAGTGTGCTTGACTTGAAAAAATACTGATGGAGCCAAATCAAAATTTTGGTTATTTGGTTACTTTGCAGCTACCATCCTGCAGTCTAAAGTTTGATGTGGTTCTTCGTGACCTGAAAGGGTGGTGCTTTTGTTCTGGTTGTTATTCGTGTGTCTTAGTGATTAAACGTGAAGCTGACCCTGGCAGGTCTAAGCCTCTGTCATGTCCTATCAGTAGGCAGCAACCTGGAAACTAGCTCTTTCCATGAATGTGTTTCTCATGTCGGGGTGGTTAGATGGTGAGTGCCAGCGGCTTGCCCTGAGAGGGAAGGTAGCGCCTCCGCGGTCAGGTCAGGAATTCTGGAACTATGCCGGGTTTCCTGACAGCTGGCTTGGCAGAATGATCTCTGGGTTTTCATTGCACTCACCGGTCTGTTGATTTCAGTCTTAATGAAGTAGCGCAGTTTTGCTTAGGCAATGAGATTTTTAAAGACTGAGTCACTAAAATACTCTCTTAACAACCCTCTGAAATAAACCCCCTTAGGTGATGCTGAGGTGACTGAATTATACCACATTCTAGGTAGTAAATTGTATTTATTGGGAATATCTCAGGAAGTAGAGAACATTCTAAAAATAAACTTTAATTCAGAGGTTTTTCTAATAATAATAAAATTTTCACATAACTAACAAGAACAGTTTGTATAAATTATAGTGAATCCAAATATCCTTAAAAAGAAAACCCACAATCTTAAAGCATTAATGGATCTATTTATCATTATTCCTTATTGTCATTGTTTAGTCACCAAGTTGTGTCTGACTCTTTCGTGACCCCCTGGACTGTAGCCTTCCAGGCTCCTCTGTCCATGGGATTTCCTTATTTATTATTCCTTTTTATTGAAAAATTTAGCCAATAATCATGAAACAGGATATATCAAATGTGAAATTATAACTATCAGACAAATGTTGGCTTTTTTGCATAATTAAGTTAGTCTTGAGTATTTGAAAAATAATGGTCATGGGTGTCATGATTTTGAAAAGGACTAAGGGGGTCAAAAGGTAAAAAGAAAAAACATTACAGAATTAGAAAGCGTAAAAATATTTAGGGTGACATGAAACTGTGTTTTTCTTGAGTGTCAAAAGTATCAAACTGAAGAGAGAGCAAAGGGTATTTGTGCCCACATAGTAGGTTCCTCTCTTCTACATCAGTGCTTCTCAGCTGGGCGGTCGAAGGGTATTTGTCCTTGAGAGAGTGTGTGGTGATGGTGTTGGTTGTTAGGTTTGGCGGGGTGGAGTGCGGGGGTGGGGGGCCTGCAGCTGAACTTCCCGTGACGTCGTCAGTAGTGCAGAGGCGGAGAGCCCTGCTTTGTGATTATACAGTGAAATTCCAGAATCCCTAGGGATTGGACACCTCGGGTCTGACTGGCGTGGGTTGCTGGTAGGTCAGAAAGTCTTCCTGGGCCACTGCCCACCGCGCCCCTCCCCCCCACCCCGGCATTAGCTGCTGGCCGTGGCTGGGGGAATACATTTGAAGTGCTTTTCTGTTGCTGTCATTGAACAGACATCGCTTCTTTTTAAACGTTTACAAGTCTGTAACTAGGTTTGGAGATGTCTGAGTTGTTAAGGAGTCAAGAGGAGATCCTTGTAATCACACTTTGCAAGTGAACTCTATTTGGTGGACTGCCATCACTGCTCCACATGAGCTGTGAGAGTTCAGTCAGGAAGAGGGCAGTGGGCCAAGAGGGAAGGACCGTGTGCCACAGACGGGGCTGCCCTCACTGAGGGTGGTCTCAGGCAGGGTCGAAGCAGCAGTGAGATGAGCCTCTGCCCACGAGAGAGGCTGCACGGAAAAAACTCAAGCTCTGTGGTACCAGACAGACCTGAATTGAAATCCAAACTTCTTTTGTTTGTTTAGTTGCTCAGTCGCATCCGACTCCTTGCAACCCCATGGACTGCAGCACACCAGACTTCCCTGTCCTTCTCTGTCTCTCAGAGTTTGCTCAAACTCATGTCCATTGACTCGGTGATGCCATCCAAGAGTCTCATCCTCTGTCACCCCCTTCTCTTTTTGCCTTTGATCTTTCCCAGCTTCAGGGTCTTTTCCAGTGAGTCAGCTCTTATCAGGTAGCCAAAGTATTGGAGCTTCAGCATCAGTCCTTCCAGTGAATATTCAGGATTGATTTCCTTTAGGATTGACTGATTTGATCTTTTTGCTGTCCAGTGGATTCTCAAGAGTCTTCTCCAGCACCACGGTTCGAAAGCATCAACTCTTTGGCACTCTGCCTTCTTTGTGGTCCAACTCTCACATCCGAACAGTATGAAAAGGGAAAAAAATATGACGGCGGAAGATGAGCACCACCCCACCCCCCCCAGCCCCCAACAAGGTTGGTAGGTATCCAATATGCTACTGGGGAAGAGCAGAGAAATCCTAATAAATGTATTTATTAGTTAAATTAAGTGTGGTTTGGCATTAGTGGCTTTACCCTACCCCTCTGTGTTTGTCTCCTAGTCTGTTAGGTAGAAGTAGAAGACCATTTTTCAGTATAACTGTTGTCAGCACAAGTTGGGTTGTTCAGCAAAGCCCTCAGCAGAGTCCAGGGCCGCGGTGCCTGTGATGTGTGAAACACGACAGAGATCGTGGCTGAAGCCACCCCCGCCGGGTAATGGAGAGGGTGGCCTCTGGAGCTGGCCTGCCAGGGCTCCAATCCCCAGAGCTTCATTCTGGGCAGGTCTCGGTGCTTCTGATTCCTTTTCTGTAAAATGGGCTATTCCAGCATCTGTCTCCCAGTGGCTGAGTGGACACAGTGAGTTAACCTGTGTGAGGCACTCCATCCGGCAGTACTTGGCATGGAAGTGCTCGTCCATTTCTGTTTTGTGTTTTATTATTTAAATTGCACCTCCTTCGTCCTACAGTACCTCATGTTAGTGTTTAACTTTCCTACTAAAATCCCTACCGGCCGTGGATAATAAAGCACATTCTTGTAGGACTTAGGCCTAGAGCCAAGTGACTCTTTTTTAATTAATCAGTTAATTTATGGCTTCGCTGGGTGCTGGTTGCTGTGTGTACACTTCCTCTAGTTGCAGTGAGCAAGGGTCTCTCTCTGTGTCACTGTGTGCAGGCTCCTCACTGTGGTGGCTGCTCTTGTTGGGAAGCGTGGGCACTGGGGCGCATGGGTTTCGTTGCCCTGTGGCGTGAGGAATCTTCCCAGAGCAGAGCTCAGACCCACGTCCCCTGAATTGGCAAGGCAGACTCTTGACCACTGGACCACCAGGGAAGTCCTCCCAAGTGACTCTTTACAAACTTGAAGTTGCTTCCGTACCTCGTGCTTTTGGTGTTATTGTTGGGTTTTTTTAAATCTCATGTTTTTAAATATTAAATGTTAGTCACTCAGTTGTGTCTGCCAGGCTCTTCTGTTTATGGCAAGAATACTGGACTGGGGAGTCATTCCCTTTTTCAGGGGATTTCCTGACCCAGGAATTGAACTTGGGTCTCCCACATTGCAGGCAGATTCTTTACCATCTGAGCTACCAGGGAAGCCCCTTAAATGTTAAAAATTCATGCAGTTGTTTGTTTGCTGAAGTTTGAAAATCGTGTGAGGTGACTTACTGTCAAGGTAGATCGGCATTGTAGGAACCAGCACTGTTCTCCCATGACCCTGCATGCCACTGCGCACCCCCAGGACCCAGGACCCAGCAGGAGAAGCTCGGCTTTATGTGGAGTGAACACCCTGAGCCCCTCGGTGTGTTCAGTGTAAGGGTGGTTCTTTTTCAGGAAAAGCAAATGTGACACTCACTTGAAGTTAGTAAGAATGGGCAGCAGAAGATATGATCACAAGTTGAAACTACATCAGAATTCATAGAAAATTTCTTTCTTTCCCCAAACTTTAACCTTTTTATTTTGTATTGGGGTATAGCCGATTTCAATGTTGTGGTAGTCTCAGGTGAATGGCAAAGGGACCCAGCCATACATGTACGTGTATCCATTCTCCCCAGACCCCCCCTCCCATCCAGACTGCCACGTAACACTGAGCAGAGCTCCACGTGCAGTACAGTAGGTCCTTGTTGGTTATCCATTTAAAATGTAGCAGTGGGTACACGTCTGTCCCAAATCCATAACTGTCCCTTGCTTCTGGCAACCATAAGTTTGTTTTCTGAGTCTCACAGAAAATTTCTTAATCAGTTATTTAATTTCTGTGTCCATTGCAGTGAAAGCTCCAGGCAGCCCAGAATGAGCTGTATTGCTGAAACAACCAGAGGGTCTGGGCTGTGGAGAAGAGGGTTTTTGCATAAAAATTCATGACAAAGAAAAACAGGTATAAGCAAGAGTTACCTTTTTAAGAATCATCCTTGGAGTCTCACTGTTTTTCTAGTTTCAGGATGCTCTCACTGCTTATAGAAGTCTTCAGTAATCATTAAGAGTGAACAGGACTGGTAGCTTGGTGCTGCTGTTATTCGTGTGTTCTCACCGTATGCTTTTCTAGGCTTGGATATTGGGTTTTGGCTCCCGGTTATTCGCACACAGATTACTTCAGCAATGAATTATCCCCCAGGGGTAAGGGCAGGATCACAGCAGCCCGCAGTCAACATTTGCAGTGTGATGACCTGCCCTGTAAACCTCTTTCAGGGTCTCGAGCACTCTGTTCCTAGAGAAACACGCCTGTGTGCTGTAATGACAAACCCTGGCCTACCGTTTGGGGACTGGAATTCCAGAACAGTTTACTGTTATGACTTGCAATTTAAAGTCATTTTCTGGGACCTATCGTAAGCTCTGCATCTGAACTAAAGCCCATTCTTTGTCTTCTGAGCTGACCTCTGGCTGGAGGGTGTGCCAGCCGCGGCCTCCTGGTGCACTAGCGGTGTGACCCAGGCACGCCGGGTCTGTGTGTCTGGTGGCGATCCCAGCTCCCTGGAGAGGAGCCCGGGGAAGTGTTCGTAGTCCTCTTGCTTCAGCTTTTAGCTTGTTTGTTCTAAAACAAAACTGGCGCTAGTACTCAGGTCTAGTCGCCGTGGAGTCCTGTGCTGCAGTTCTGTGCTGCGCTGCATCTTTGTTTTAATGTGTCTCTCTCTGCTTGTTGTTGCCTCAGACCTAGGAAGATAATTCCATGTGTTCTTGCCTCCCAGCGTATCTCTCTGGTCAAGGGTTTTTCACTGCGGCTGTTTGCAAGTTCAGGTTACTTTCTGTCTTTAGCTTGCTTCCCAGAGTTGGTTCAGAAGCCTTTCCAGGCCTCTGTTGATCCTCACCTGTGCAGCAGGGCTTGGGCTTTACAGTTTTTCAGGGTTTTTACATTATACCTACATCGTATTCTTCTTGAGATGTGCAGTGTACAGCGTGTCTTTTAGGGGCTCAAAGGTGCTGGTATGTAACCAGGGCCTCAGACTCAGGGACTTTGTCATGCATACCTGTGTTAAGATCTAACACCTGCTGGTGAAACATTATACTGCAGCTTCATGGTTGAGAAATGTCCACACCCAAACTCAGGAAGCTAAAGTTAGAAACTGTGGCTCAGCCAAGTGCTGGAAAAGGCTCGTGGGGATTGAGAACCTGCGTGCTGGTAGGATTTCTGTCTGTCTGTGAAGGAGGGGCCAGGGAAGAGGAGAGGATCAGTGGTGGAGGCAGAACTTGGCCTTTGAAACTGCTGCAGAGCTTTAACCAATAAAAATAACCTAACAGGCCAGGGCATTCCAAAGTTCGGCTCCAAGTTGGGACTTTTGCATGGAAATATGACTAGTTTTGTGACAGAAATCAGTGGGAATAAAAAGCAGGATTTAGTTTAAACCCAATTTTGAAGCAGTGTGATCATGAGAAAGGGAAGAAAATCCTATCTTGACTCAATGTAGATGAATAATAGTCCAAATGTGTCTCACCCACGTCAGTGAAAAAGAAATGACTAGATCCTGTGTGGTGGGCCAGGCCTTGGGTGGGGCCGCCAGCCTGTCCCAAGGTTGAGAGTGCTCTTGGAACGTGCACCTTTTCCCGTGCTGTTGACTTTGAACAGAATGCTGTTTTAAGTAAGTTCAGGTGTTTGGGGTTTAACAGCGTAGAGGTGTATCTATGACAATACTATTTCTGGTTTATCTCATCACATAAGTGATTAGTACACCTTCCTTGGGTTTCCTCCTTTGCGCTGGTTGAATCTCAGAGATGCAAAGGGAGGGGTGTTGAGGGGAAGCTCACTTGTGTGCCCAGTGCTGTGAATTTTAATATTTCACGGTGTGTGTCCATGGCAGTGGGCTTCCTCCTTGCCGGCCTCATGCTCCGGGGTAGGGGGAGGCTGTGTGATGATGGTCGTCGTCCCAGACAGGCAGCTTCCCCCCGCAGGCCCTCAGTGGCGAGGGACCCAGGCAGCCGGCCTCCCCGCTTGTGGAAGACAGGCTGCCCCAGAGCCCGAGGCCGGTGGCTCTGCAGTCTCTGCAGCCTGGGGAACGCGGCTGAGCCCCGGGCGCGGCCCTGCCCCTCGCCCTGGCAGAGCCACGCGGGCCGCGCAGATGTGCGTTACCTGAGGCGGGTTTGCCCCTGTGTCTGTGAGGCTCGCGTATGCATAGAGAACTCTTGATTGTGCCGAGGCCTTCAGGGCTGAGCAGCGGCCTTGAGTCAAGCCCCTGGGCCTCCACAGACTTGAAAGATCCAACGTCTTGACTTCTGCGGGTGATGTGCGTGAGTGTCGAGTGCTGTTGGGCACACGTGTGAATGTGTGTGCCTGAGCGGCACCACAGGAGGACGTGCGTGTGCGTTCATGGAGCTTGGCCTCTGCTGGTGGCTGAGGTGTGACGGGCACCCCCGGTTTATGCGTGGGTTTACTCCAGGTCGTCCCTGAGGCTGTGGGTCAGGGGGCACTTGTGGGATCTCTGTAGCCAGCTTCCCCCTCTGTCGGCCTTTCCTCTCCTCCTAGAAGCCTGTGTAAGGGTCCTCTCTCCCAGGCAAGCCCGCCCATCTGCCCCTCCTGCCCTTGGGCTCACTCTCCTTTCTTTCTGTTTTCACCCATTGTACCCTCCTGGTTCTTGAGTCATTCATCTGCTGTTTATTGAGATCTCCAGTGTGAGGCACCACACCTGGGGGACAGGAAGACAGGGACAAATGTCCCTGGGAGTACAAAGACGTTTCTGGAAATTTTTATTTTGAAATGGTTTTCTTGGCTTACAAAAAAGTTGCAAACATAATACAAAGTTGAAAACCTGGCCGTGGGCACTGCTTCCTGGACACCCTGCTCCTGCCCTGGGGTCCACTTGAGTTTCTCCTCGAAGGCCCTGCCTTCCGTATGCGGCGCTCTGGCTCTCAGCCTATTTCCTGACGGCGTCGTGACTTCTGACGGAGAGCAGGGGTGTGGAGCGCCACAGAGGTGAGGCAGGGGCGACGGCGGGAATGAGAGGAGGCGCTTCAGGGGCTCGGGGTGTCGAGGTGAACCCGGGTTCAGTGGTCATGGCTTCAGTGGAAACGCAGGATGTAATGGGGAGAACATAATGCCCTCCAGTCTCAAGCTGCACCCAGAGGCAGCGGGGCCTCTTCCCGACCTGGGAGTGGTGCTCTGTGCTGGGTGCCCCAGGGCCCTGGCCATTCCAGGGGTGGGAGTGGCTCCCGAGCCCGCGGCAGGGACCTGAGGTCACTAATGAAGATGCTTCGTGGGGACAGAGCCACCCGCTCGGGTGATCCTCCCTGGGCCCCTCCTTAGGGCTTTGGTCCTGACAGTCACCCTGCCAGGGAGCGGCAGGTCCTCCCTTTGCAAATGAGCAGTGGTAGGTGGGGGGTGGCCCTCCCGAACCGGGGCTGGTGGGACGCAGTCTGCCTCTGCAGCCCTTCCTGGTCTTCACTTTGGGGACAAAGAAGTGGTCTAGTTTCAGGGCAGAGCAGTCTTAATTCGTCTCCCTTTGGGGCTCTCATTTCGCAGAAAGTGGGCTGTCCCTTGGGCCTGCACAGGGTGCCTGCTGGAGTTTGTTCCATTCCCAGAGGAGCCCCTTCCCGCCTCAGCTCCTCTGTGTGCAGTGGCGGGAGAGGGTCACCTGCAGAGGAAGCCGCCTCTCCCCTTGCTGGGACCAGTGGTGGTCTTCTTTGTCTCTCTTCTCCTTTTTTTCCCCCTTATCCTTACCAGCTTGGCTTTTAATGTTAGAAAAATTGTGGAAACACTGGAACCTAGGAGAATCACTCCAGGCTTGTGTGTTCTCTGGAGGGTTTCCAGGGCCTCTGTGATCTTGATAGAGCCCCCGGCTATCTTGCTGAGATGCTGTGGCCCGTGTCTTTGCTTGCTCCTGATAGCTGGCCTTGAGCAGTGTTAATCTGTGTTAGAGCCCCTGGCCCTCTCGCTGAGATGCTGTGGCCCGTGTCCTTGCTTGCTCCTTATGGCTGGCCCTGAGCAGTGTTAATCTGTGTTAAATGTATGAGTGTTGTCCTTACCATGCCCTCATTTAAGGTTTCTGACTTTGTGGATTATTCGTCCTAAACATGTGTCTAATTTTCACCATTTTTATAAACACAGGCTGTAGATAAAGACATTTTAAAAAATCCTAATCTCTGTTTTTAGTTGTTTACTTGTTTTGTATAAAATTATAACAATTCAGAGAGAGACAGACTTCACCTTCTGGGAATCATGTTGTTTCTTCCAGTTTTTGTTTCCACAGCCTCAGGAAGTGCAGTGCCTTTTCTCTGTGTTCTTGCTTCTGAGTGGGAAAAGCCACGCCTGTGTGCAGTTGGGGGCAGGTACTCCATCCTGGCAGTGAAGGGAGGGTGCTGGTTTGTGGTGTCTGTACAAGGGGAGATGCTGGGCAGCCCCACGCTCCGGGTCCTCCTGTAGGAGTTTTCCAGGTAAGGCTCTGGGGTCTACGGGCTGCTGTGTGGCTGTCTCTAGCCCTTGCCTGGCCTGCTGGCGCTTCCCTTTGGCCATCCTTCTGTGAACTGCAACCTTCCTCCCCGTACTCGTCACCTGGGCCCCTTGAGAAGAGCTTCCAGCTTTGCTGATCAGAGTTAGGAATGGAAGTCCAGCAGAGCCATCACAAGGGTAATCATGCTTGGCAAAGCTGGCTGTGTGTCTAGCACTGGGAGAGCTTTCTTACCTTTTATTCCAGGAACTACTGCCTTCCCATAAGAATCTGAGACAGAGTTAATCAAATTAGATTCAGCAGAAACCCCCAGGCCCAGCCCCAGGTCGTTGGTAGTGTGATTCATTACCCTGATTGATTCATGGTACCCAGAGCTGGGTGCCACCCCCTTTTACAGGTGAGATGGGCTGAGCAGGTTTGAAACCCAGATCCGCCTGACCCTGGAGGCTGTTTTTCCCAACTTCCCTCGCCTCCACAGACCTGGCCTCTTTACAATTCCTGTCTCCTCCTCTGGCCCACGCTTTACCGGTCTCGGGTCTTTCCCACACATCTGATCAGTGGAACTTTTTGGAAAATACGAGTTTAAAAACAAAAGCTCCAAAAAACTCTTTCTTGAAACCTGCTGCTTAAGCCCCCTGAGATCTGTATCTGATGATTACATTCCCTATTCTCTGGGATAGGATTTTGGAGTTTTACTTTTTGTTTTGAGTGTGTTGATAAAGCAGGAACCTGCTTCTATTTTTGAGACCTCTGACAAGCACCCTTACAGGAGTAGCCTTCCATGTTAGCAGCACATTTGCAGCCACTCGTGCTGGTTGATGTTGACGCCCCAGTTCCTTTCCTTCCCTGCAGAACCGTTCCGCTCTTGTAATTGCACATGACCCAAGAAATTAAGGCTCAGGCTGCCCGCATCCCATGGCCACTCTGTGTATTGTCCTCACCTTCTCTCAGGGAGAGAAACATTTATAGTGGAGTCATGAGGAGGAAGGAGACAACAGAGGAACCTTGGTAACACCTGTTTTTGTGTTATTAATATGTCATTATTACCCGAGTTGAGTCTGGGGCCTCTCAGCAGCTGAATGTGTGAGCACAGCCGGGACTGTCCACCTCCGCTGCGCTTTAATACCCAGTGGAAGAATGAGCTTGAGTGAACTTCCAGACCTGCACGGCGTGAGGTGGTGAGGACAGTCGCTCTGAGAAGACAGGCTAGTGACCTTCGGAGAGCGGTCAGAGGTGCCCGTGTTTTGTTGCCCTTATCCCTTGAGGTGCCTGCCGTGGGTTAGACACACCCAGAGTCCAGGCTGCCTGGCCTCCTTGGATCTGAGAGCCGGGGTGTGGGTGGGGTTTTGCTGTTGGTGCCGTTGGGGTTGCGTGCTTCCTGCTTTTGCTCTGCGCACTGACTCTGCCTGGGACTGATGCTGGCAGACAGTCTGATGTGAGTATTCAGTGCGTCGTTCTAGCCCTGGTGGGTTAGACCAGGTGGACCACATCTTTTACCATCACGGAAACTCTTGAGCAGCATGTTTCTGCTGCTATAGTTATTATCCAGAAGATTGGCCCATGCGATCTAATAATTTTCAAATAGTCTTGTTAATAGCAGCTTCTACATGAGCCGTCCCTCCTGCACCCAGCTTGCCAGTTTTCAGAGAAGTCAGTGTCCTGTAGAGGAAGGAACAGTCCCTTGCAGTCTGAGCGTGTTACCTGCTGGGTGCATCTGCACAGGTTAGGTTGGAGTCTACGTCCCTTATCTGTAGAAAGGAAATACGGGCGTCTGCTGGCCAGGCCATGTAGAACAAAGAAGGAGGCACCCTGCAGGCCCAGCACCCGGGAGCCAGCCCACGGGAGCCAGCCCACAGGCACACTCTGCCAGTCCCAGCCCGCCCCAAGGCCACCCTCTGATTTTTGTCGGGCCACTCAGGGTTCAAGCCTACAAGGTAGCCCTTTGCAGTATGAGGACCACTTAGAAGGCCAGTCCTTGTACGGAGGCAAAGTCTACCTCCCTAGAACCATCGTTCAGAGCCGTTTCCTGACGTTTAGAGTGAAAGATTTCGCCTTCTGCCATGACTCCTCCTCTCCCCATCTCCCCCTGCTGCCCTCCAGTGGAGGCCTTCAAACACCTCTCTGAAAGGTCCACCTGCTTGGAGCCAGTGGTTTACAGAGTTAATCAGGAGCTTGCTTGCTGACCCTCTGTAATCAGTCCAGTAGAGAGTGATATTTGGACGTCCCTAGAGGTCTGGTGGTTGAGGCTTCCCCTTCCACTGCAGGGGCTGTAGGGTGGATCTCTGGTCAGGGAGCTCAGATCCCACACAGCAAAAAACACAAGCAGAAAGCACATGGAAGTAATATTGTAACAAAATTCAATAAAGAGTTTAAAAATGGGCCACATCAAAAAAAGTATTAAAATGATATTTAGGGGCATAGATTGAAAAACTAAACATGGAAGTTCAGAGAAGGAAGAGTCCATTCAGCTGAGAGGTTGAGGAGGACTTTTTAAGCAGGGAGCAGTGGTGGTTGGAGGTGACCTCAGAGACGGACCCCCACTGCTCTCTGCATTCACCTTTGGCGGCTTTTCCCCCCAGCGCATGTCAGAACCTGACAGCGTAGTGTGCGTTTCTCCATTCCTTTGTCTGTCTGCCCAGCCACAGTGTCAGCGCGCTGCAGGCAGGTGCTGTTTCCTCTTCAGCTGGAAGGTACCTAACACATCCCAGGGGCTCAGTTGTTTGTTGGTCGAGTAAAGCCACCAGCCGGTAGCCGAAACGGCAGGCAACAGCACTGAGCAAAGCTGATCAGACACTGCCTTATTTTGTTTCCTTCTGTCAACAGCCAGTGAGAGGTGCAGTTCCGCTTTACTCCTGAAGGACAGGCCTGCCAGGCCTCTGGGGTGGGCGGTAGCCAGGCTGGGTCTCGGCTCAGCTGAGACCCCAGAGGCCCTGCTCTCTGCACGCTACCGCCCTCCCCGCCCAACTCAGAGTCCCAGAACTCGGGCCACCTGTTGCTTGGTCGTCTATTTCTTGGCTCCTCAGGAACCTGCACGGAGAAGGCAATGGCACCCCACTCCAATACTCTTGCCTGGAAAATCCCATGGGCGGAGGAGCCTGGTGGGCTGCAGTCCATGGGGTTGCAAAGAGTCGGACACGACTGAGCGACTTCACTTTCACTTTTCACTTTCATGCATTGGAGAAGGAAATGGCAACCCACTCCAGTGTCCTTGCCTGGAGAATCCCAGGAACGGGGGAGCTTGGTGGGCTGCCGTCTATGGGGTCACCCAGAGTTGGACACGACTGAAGTGACTTAGCAGCAGCAGCAGGAACCTGCAAGGGGTCAGGAGCAGACTTCTGTGTTCCCTGGCTTACTTTTCTTTTTTATGGGGAACTTTGCGTGTTTCTTGCGTTTAGACCGCTTTCTGAAATTGTTTGTGGTTTGTAAGAGATCACCAGCAATGACTTTGTGGTCGCATTTCCAGGTTCTTTCAGCGTTCAAGTCGGTTATTTTCTTGTTGGTTTTATTTTCAATCTGGAACAGTTTGGACTTGTTAAAATGGCTGGGGGCTTTTTTACTGTCATTTCTTCTTTCTTAGGAATTCATTTTCCTTCCAGTGATGACAGACACCGTCCTCCCTTCAGAGGGTTTCTGCACTTTTGATCTCTCCTGTCTAGGTCTGAGTAGAACCAGTGAGATCTTTTCATAACGTGAATTGTGTCATGCCGCTGGTACCATTATACTTGGGAAAGCCCGAAAGGCGGGGCTGCCGAGGTGGCCACTCCTGCCCACTTTAGGTGCATTCTTGGGCCCCCTCCTCCCCATCACTGCTGTCTGCCCCCCGTGGCTGTGATCAGTTCCCCGGTATTGCCCAGCCTCTCTGGGCAGTAGCCGAAAGGGCTTTGCTATCTGCTTCTTTTCTGTGGGGGCTTCCCCCTGGTCTTTGAGTGGCTGCTTCCTTCTCAGCCTTCTGGTTTCAGCTACAACATTACAGTTTGAGTGTGCCTTTCCTTTGTCTCAAGTAGATCTTCCTTATCTACTATGTTAGTGTGTTAGGTAGGACTCTTCAGAGAAAGAGAACCAATAGGCTGTATGTATGTTTATTGTTCAGTCGCTCAGTTGCATCCGACTCTAACCGCATGGACCATAGCATGCCAGGCTTCCCTGTCTTTTACCAACTCCCGAAGCCCACTCAGACTCATGTCCATTGAGTTGGTGATGCCATCCAACCATCTCGTCATCTGTCCTCCCCTTCTCCTGCCTTCAATCTTTCCCAGCATCAGGGTGTTTTCTAATAAGTTGGTTCTTAGCATCAGGTAGTCAAAGTTTGGAGCTTCCAGCATCAGTCCTTCCAATGAATATTCATGATTGATTCCTTTAGGATTGAGTGGTTTGATCTTGCAGTCCAAGGGACTCTCAAGAGTCTTCTCCAAAAGCATCAAATCTTTGGCGCTCAGCCTTCTTTATGGTCCAACTCTCACATTCACACATGACTACTGGAAAAACCATAGCTTTTTATATAGAAGGAGTTTATTTTAAGGAATTGGGTATCATGATTATGGAGGCTGGCAAGTCCAAAATTCACAGGATAGGCCAGCAGGCTGAAGACCCAGGAAAGAACTGTTGTTTCAGTTCAAATGCAAAGGCCGTCTGCTGCAGACTTCACTCTTGCTTGAGTAAGGTCAGGCTTTTGTTCTGTTCAGGCCTTCAGTTGACTGGATGGGCTCCCCCCACCCCGACCCTGCACTAGGGCGGCCTGTCTGCTTTACTCAGAGTCCACCAGCTTAAACGGTAAGCTCCTCCAAAAGCAGCTTCACAGGAACGTCAAAATCATGCTTGACTAAACATTTGGGCATGTGGCTCAGCCAAGTTGACACACAAAATCCACCTTCACAGCAGGCTTTTGTAAGATTGATGTATTAGCCTGTAGTATCCTCCTCTGGAGGGACCCTGCTCTTCAGGCCCAGGTGACACTGTGTGGGACCCACAGAGCTTGGGCAGAGTTTGTTCTGTGGGGGAACCGATCACCTGCAAGTTTTCCACATGACTCTCACATGGCCAGGGCCTCGTGGGAGGTGAGTGGCCAAAATCCAGCCCGTTCCCCACTTCCCAAGCTGTGTCCCCGCAGAGCTACAGGCAGCCATTTCCAATTTGTGCAGAGGTCCGTGTCAAGGTGCTAAGCCTGATGGGCCCTCAGAGGAGCCACGTGGATGAGGGCTGCCTGAATCTAAGAGCAAGGCCTGGCTGTGCGCGCGGCAGCCCTGGAGGCGTGTGCCCTGGTCTTTCTTCCAGGACACGAACCATGCAGTGAGGGGAGGGTTTATCAGATCCTCTGCTTTTAGCAGGCTTACTTTCACTGCTTCCACATAACTGATGTATACTCTCTTGGGCAACTGTATTTTCCTCTGTTAAAAAAGATGGTCTGTATTTTCCAAAAGATTAGGTGACGTGAAATGTACTTCACTGTGCTGTCGGCTTCTGCTCTTTCATTCTCTCCCAGTGCCCACGGCCAGGCTCTGTGGCTCCGAGTCAGAGTTCCGTGCAGGGGCGCTGGGGGCCGTTCTTCTTCACTTCCCACCAGCTCTCCTGCTGCTGCTGCGTCCCGCCCGCTCCAGCCAGGGCTCCCTGACTGCGCGGGGCCTGGTGTCCCCTCATGTGGCTCCAGTGGGCTGCCCCGCCTCTGCGTGCTGCCGTGTGGGCGTCTGAGGCCGCGGGCGTCCCTCCTGACCCTCTTCCCGCTGTTTCCTCCTGAAAATTACGGGGTGTGTCCACCTCGCATACAGCTGTGGCAAAACGCCCTGCGATTATTGACGGTTTGAGCCTGAGTTACATTTTTGGAGAGCTGTCACCTTTAGGCCCACCTGTGTTCTTTAGTCCTTAAGCTTTGTCACAGGTTACGACTTGAGTTGTTTTGTCCTTTCATGAATCAATTTTATTCTTTCAACTTAAGAGAAAAAGTGAGTCCTAAATATTAGTCATTGAAAACATAGCGTGGATACTGTATTTTTATTTACATTCAGCCTCATCAGGAAAAAATTACCATAGTATTCATTATAATTTTTTGAAAGTCAAATAAGTACCTATTTAAAATATCTTCTAATAATGATGGTGTTTTGCTGAATGCTGGCTTCTCCTCCCAGTCAGTGCTGGGAGATAGAAAAGTCCTCTGAGGCCCTTGGCTGGTGGGATTTTAGAGAGAGAGAGGAGGAAGACACCCAGCAGGAAATCATTGAAGAGCAAAAAAAAAATGTGAGGCCGTGACTGCTGTCTGAGCTCCTTGGGGCAGTCAGGTGGTACCTGAGTTGGGGCTTGAAGGGCAGAGTGGTCTGGCCGAGGGAGGGAAATGCTGTCAGCCAGGACGTGGCGTCAGGGGCGGCAGGACGTGTTCTGAGGATGGGGGACAGCATGGCCTGCCGAGGCCGTGGCCGCAGAGTTGAGGGAGGTCATGCAGGGGTGTGCCACAGGGACCAGCTCCCCGAAGGCGGGTCCGGGCGCCTCCCTGGAACGCTTGCAGCCTCTGTGGCTCAGGCCAGTGTGGGATGGAATAGCTGTGGCCTCCGCAGTTGTGTTTTATGACACCTGCTCAGGCGCCTCAGTTTCCACAGTCCCATCCAACCCTGTCTACAGCTGACATCGGGATAAAATGTGGTTTTAAAACATAACATCCTGTTAACATAATTCACCAGAAGCCAGATTTGAGCATGTTTCAGTGATATCAAAACAGAAGGCTCCAGTAGTGGACATGAAGGCAGGAGGCAGAAAGGCCTGTTGCCAGGAGCTGGAGGGAGGGAGACCAGGGAGGCCTTGAGCAGGCCTGGGGATTGTGCCCTTCATGTCATAGGGAGCCCCGGGCAGCAGAGTGGTCACACTGCCTGGGTTGGTTTGCTTGCTTACAGATAACCTCGCAGCAAGGAGGTCAGAAGACCAGTTAGCCTGAGGACTTTGAGAAGTATTTAAAGGTCAAATTGACAGTATCTGGTGACAGACTGGCTGAGAAGAGTTTGGGAGACAGTTAGTGTAGGATGACCTTGCAGTTTCTGGAATAAAATCCTTTTAAGTTTATTATGTTCCCCTTGTTCCTAAACTGATTTCCCCACCCTTTCTGTATTTCTAATCTTTATGGTTTAGAAAGGAGACTTTTGATCCTAAATTTCTAGCTTATTCTAATTTATTTAAACCCAAGACACTGAAAGTAATCCTTGTATCTGAGTTTTCAGTCCGGACAGGTTTGTTTTATACTTTGGAATATATGTTTCAAGTAGAAATCTTTTGTATGCAAAAGTCAAGCCTGGAGCAAATCTTTATTGTGAAATTATAAGCTTGCAAAGGTGAAGGTTTTAATGGAAGTGCTCACTCAACCTTAACCGTGGTGACATGCACACAATAGCACGTCTGAACGAAGGGCTGTCAGATGAGCAGCTTTCAATTTAAATATATCAGTGATTTCAAGGCTGTCTCTAACGAGTTCTGAAATCTTTGTGTCAGTCTCATTTTTTTCCTTAAATGCTATGAAGTCCTTTAAAATTAATAAGCCCCTTTTTTTTTTTAATTTGACGGTGTTGACATCAGCTACTGCCATCGGCTTAGAAGTCCTGGTTCTTGTGTGGTCTTCTCATCAGTCTAATGGGAGTTAGTGGCCGTGGTTTCTCGAACCAGAAGGACAGCAGCTTCCTGTTAGCAGGCCAGTGGGCTGGCTAGGGGGACTGCCTAGACACGGCTGCTGTGTCTAACGCTGCCACGCCGCCACTGAGCTCGGGCGGTGCAGTCTTAGGATCTGTTTGAGTCGCAGCCGTGTAGACGCGAGTGAAGCCTCCCCAGCGAGCGCAGTGTTGGGCCGGGGTGCATGGAAGACCCAGGAGGAGTATTCCCAAACCGAGAAAGAGCTCCTGGGAAGGATCGGGCTCTCTCTCTCTCTCTCTGTCTCACACACACACACACACACACACACACACACACACACGTCACACGTCACACAGTCACGCAGAGGTCCCAGTGCATCCAGGCCTTTCCCTCGCTACCCAGCACCACTAATGTGAGAGGAGCCCTGGCGGGTGCTGGGCTGCAGACATAGTCTCTAGTCTCAGAGCGCTCCCTCTAGTGGAGGGTCAAGCCCATCCCGGGAGAGGTGAGCAGGGCCGCGGGGGGCACTGCCCAGAGGTGAGGGGCGCATCAGCAGCAGGCCTGGGTGTCCAGAGAGGCTTCCGAGAGGGGGCGGGGTGCAGGTTTGCTGAGGAGGGGAGGGGCCCGGGCTGGCCTGGTGTGCGGGGGAGGGGCAGAGGAGGGGTGGGGAGGCAGGCTGGAGGGCGGGGTCGGCCAGCGCAGGCTGGGTGCGCTCTGAGCCCTCACCGTCGCCCTGCTGCATCTGGCTGCTGCTCCCATTTGAGAGATGAGGAAACGGAGGCCTCTTTGCTGGTCCGTCTGTTTCAGGACTTAAACTCGCCCCTGGAGGTTGGTACATGAGGCCTTAGATTCCCACCTGAATCTGAGCTCCCTTCTCCATCTCTGATGCCATGCTGACGTCACCTTGTACCCTGGGAGTGGGTCGCTCACTCCGTCTACACGTGCGGTGCTCACAGCGCAGCCATCTGGTTTGCATTCACCACAAGCAGTAGAAATGCTTCAGGCGTGCACGTGTGCCCGCGAGTCCTGTGGAAGTGAAAGCCCCTCAGAGGCGGGCTTGGCCAGTGTCTGTCGGGCGCCTAGAGCAGAGAGTGCTGGTATGCAGCGAGAGCCGGGGGCCTGCTTCCCGGGGAAGAGAGAGCGCTCCTGGGTGAGGCCAAGAGGAGGTGGGGACCGCCCGCAGGGTTGGCACGTTTGGATGCCATTCTGGGTTTCCTTTAGTGTGTGGGCGGCACCAGCGTCCTGGACAGGCTGCTCTGGGAATGAAAAGCACATGAGAACATAGCCGTGGGCCAAGTCAGACCTGCCCTGAGAAAGACTCATCCCAAGCCGGCTTCACTGACTGTTCTGCTTTTTATTTTAAAGAAGATGCTTCATCTCAGCAAGGCACTCACTCACCCTGGTGCTGCACAGAGGAGTGCCTTGGACGTGGTCGGAGAGGTGACGGGTAGCGTCAGGCTGACTTCCTGGGCCTGTCCCGCCCACACACCTGTCGGGACTGAGGACCTGGGAGGCATGCCAGTCCCATGTCTGGGTGCTGAACAGCCAAGGAGACTCCCTGAGTAGACTAAGCCTCTCTTGATTCATGAAGCTCTTGGCCACGCTAGAAGGATGGGATTGAACAGGAATCACTAGGAAGGCAGAGGGCACGCTGGGAGGACTGGTGAGCCGACCTCAGAGCCCTGGAGGCCTGTTCCCAGCAGTAGCTCGCCGTCGTCGTGAGCAGGGACCTGTCCCTCATGCTCCCTCAGTCTCTGTCACTGAAAAGGGGAGCCTGCCCTGTGTCACCCGCAGGCATGTAAGGCCAGGTGAGGAGTGAAGGGGAGCTGTTCTTAGGTAATAGAGCATTTTACAAATGCCTGTTTCTTAGGGAGAAGCTGCCTGTCACTGCCCCTTGGGGGTTCTAAAGAGGCGAATCTCAGATGAGGTGTGAAGTGAGCTGCGTGGCCAGCCTTGGTTCCTCCCAGTTCAGAGGAGCGTGGAGTGGCCGCTGCAGTCACGGCCCAGTGGGTGCAGGGGCTTGCTGTCCTCTGCTCCGTCTCCTGGGGAAGGGAGACAAGTGGGGAGAAGCTGGATGGCAGTAGAGCGTGCAGGCGACAGTTGATGGCAGTGGACGCTTTCGCTGGTTGGTACAGGGTCGGTTACCAAAATTCTAGACAAAACTTAGAGCGGGGAAGGTTTGCATGGTTTAAGAGTTCATCACATAAAAATATGGCTGTACTGTAAAGACAGTAAAGGTCAATAATTGCTTCCAAACATCGAACATTATAAACTATTTTTAAGTAAGATTATCTTTAGTCTCCCCAGACATTATACGTGGCAAATAATTGAAAACGGTAAAAATGATGCATAACTATTGATGAATTATTTCATATATAATGAACAGGCTTTTGAGTGTGAGTTATTTAAAGTGGTCAATATTGATAGAATAAATATATAGTGTAAAAAATAAAGGGAACAGCCCTCTAGTTACTCATGTGAGTAACACTCATCATGTGGTAATGATGAACAGTTTGGGAAATGTTCCACTGACTTTTTAAATTGAGATTTAATTTACACACACAAATCACACAGGTAGTAGGTACAGATTCGTCTTTACGCTGATTACCGGAACCGAAATCAAGATATGGAGCATCTCTTCCATCCCAGGAAGCTCCCAGACTCCTTTGTGCCCCCCTCCTCCCCTTTTCCACAGGTGACCCCTGCTGGATTCTGTCACTGAGGGTTCCTTTTGCCTGCTCCCCAGCCTCCTGTCATGAGGGTTGTGCAGTGTGACTCAGCTCTGCCTTGCTCTGCTGGGACAGAGTCTGTGAGCTCTGTTCGTGTCCCTGGGTGTGGCAGTGGTTTAGTGTTTTGTTGCTGCAGAACAGTCCTCCGGTGCATGAATATACCGCAGAGCATTTATCTGTTCTCTGTTGTAAACGAAGCTGCTATACGTAATCCTGTATATATGTCCTTGTAGACATACGCATTCCTTTCTTCTGGGTGTTCTTGGAAGAAGACTTAACTGGGGTGTGGGGCGGTCATGTATGTGACCACCCAGCCTCGGTAGACATTGACAGACCATTTTCCGAAGCAGCTGAACCCAGTCGGTGGCAGGAACGGTGCATGAGCGTCCTGGTTGCTCAGCTCCCTCCCAGCCCTGGGCCTCGGGGCGGCCTGTGCATGTGTGTCTGTCTCCTCATGGTCCCGGCTTCTGTCCCCAGTGACTAGCGGTGCTGAGTGTGGTCTCACTTGCTTATTAATTAGTTGGACACCTTCTTTAGGGAAGTGCCTATCGCAATCTTATTGACTTAAAATAAAATTATAATAATATATTTTATTTAACCCAATATAGCTAAAAGATTATCCTTTAAAAATATAATCAATTGACTTATGGTATATTTTATAATGAATCATCAAAAGCCAGAGTGTATTTTGTGAGCGTAGTACTATATTATGTTACTGAGCTTTCAAATTATGGCAAAATATATGTAACGAAAAATTTGTCAGTTTGACCATTTTTAAGCATACAATTCAGTGGTAGTAATTACATTCCTAACGTGCAGCCATCACCTCTATCAAAATCTTTTCCTCATCATGAACAGAAACTCTGTGAATGTTAAGCAGTAATTCCCCTGCCCCCGCCTGCTTCCGTTATTTGTGTTAATAATTTGGCGTTTTCTTCTGTATGATGATGATTTTAGTTGCTCAGTCGTGTCTGACTCTTGCTACCCCATGGACTGTAGCCCACTGGGCTCCTCTTTCCGTGGAATTCTCCAGGCAAGACTCCTGGAGTGGATTGCCATTTCCTTCTCCATTTCTTCTGGATATGTGCCTTTTACAAGATGTGTTTTGACTGTCTCCTCCCAGTCTGTGGCTCACCTAGTCACCTTCCTAATGATATCACTGGATGAATAGAAGTTCTTAATTTTAATGAAGTCTGATTTATCAGTCTTATTTTTAAGGTAGTATTCTTCATGTCCTTGTAACGAGTTCCTTGCCAAGCTCAGGGGCTCTCCACCAAGAGCAGTCTTCCCTCGGGGAGAGAGACATTTTTGACTCTCACAACAGGGCCTGGGAGGCCGCCAAGCATTCAGCACACAGGACATTCCCCACAACAAAGACTCATCTGACCTATAGCATCGGGAGTGCTGAGCTGGGGAGAGCCTGGCCTGGCCAGGACCATCAGGGTGTTCTTGTACATTCGCTTCTGGAAGTTTTCCCGCCTTCCCTTTAGCAGTTGTTTGTGATCCATCTCTCTGGAACCGAGGTGAATGGGATGAGAAGAAATTGAGAGAGATCTTGATTCTTCCACATCTGGGCCCCCAGCCTTTTATTTAAAACAAAATTCAACTCATTGTCAGAAACTGTACATGGAACGTTTTCACATATAGAACTGAAGTTTCGGTGTTTGGTGGTCTAAAGGCCAGTGTTTGGAGCATGAAGTGACTGTCTGGCGCGTGAAGAAACTGAAGGGTTTTTTCCTTTTCCAACTCGATTATTAAGGACTTGATAGAGTTTTTGTTTCTGTGGTTTTTAACTTTCAGGTTACAACTGTAATGAAAACACCCACACAAAAGATGCAACTCACAAAATAAACTGACTCTCAAGTGTGCTGTTTTTACTAGACTGTTACCAGAGTCTTTGAGGGGCTTCCTGGTGACTCAACTGGTAAAGAGTCTGATTGCAAGGCGGGAGACCTGAGTTTGATCCCTGGGTTGGGAAGATCCCCTGGAGAAGAGATGGCTACCCATTCCAGTATTCTGGCCTGGAGTATTCCATGGACTGTATAGGCCATGGGGTCGCAAAGAGCTGGACATGCCTTAGCGACTTTCACTGACCTGGTTCTCTACAGATAAGTGTCATGATTAGAATTTGCCAGACAGGGAATTGTTTAGTTTCTCCATTGTAGTTCAGTGGGATTTCTACTTGTCAGGTCTTCCACAAAACTGACCACTTAAATATTCAAATCCTGGTAAAATAGGCTGTGACATTCTAGGATTGCTAGAAGGAGAACCTAACTTTGCAAGTGGTGCCTTTAACCGATGTGGACAGCTGTTCAGGAGGACAGCAAGGACAAAAAGGTTGTTGGGAGAACGTTCCCCTGTGTTTAACGGTCGTGTCCAGTACATTCATGATATTCTTTAAAATCTAATTATATATAAGAATTTGTGGCTGTTGAGTGGTCAGATGGGGAAAAGAAATCACTTTATCTAGCATATGTTGTGGACGGGTAACTGCTTGCTGTTGAAACTGACCCTGGCAAGGGGACCTAGGGGTTTTAGGGTTAGATACTTAGATCTTGCTTTAAAATTCTTAAAAATACTATAATGTTGCTCTTTTAGGGCAACACTGGTTCCCCCTTTTCTCCTTATGTGTGGCTAGTGTGCGCCAGAGAGGTGCCAGTTTGGAATCAACACCTGGGTCTGAGTCATGGCTCTGCCTGTAAGTAACCCAGGGGTGGCTCAGCTCCCCACTTTGGTAGGCGAGGCACTGGCCGCTGTCCCGTGTGGGTCCTGGAGGACTGACTGAGGAGTGGAGAGCTCTTTGTGAAGTGCAGATGCTCACAGGAATGGGGGTGGGGGGCCATTTGTTCAAGGGCTTCCCTGGTGGCTCAGATGGTAAGGAATCTACTGGCAGTGTAGGAGACTCCGGTTTGATCCTGGGGTTGGGAAGATCTCCTGGAGGAGGGTGTGGCAACCCCCTCCGGTATTCTTGCCTGGAGAATCCATGGATAAACCATGGGGTCAGAAAGAATCAGACATGACTGAGCAGCTGACACACACCCATTTGCTCGTGGGTCCACCACTTGTTTGTGATCTGTGTTGTGTTTATACTGAGGCAGCACATGAAATCAGGTGAGTGGATTTGGAAGGACCTCCCCTTCCTCGCCGGGTGACCTGGGGCTCGTTTCTTCTGGGGCGTCGTTCCTTATCTGTAAATGAGGGTGATGGCGGTACCAACCTTACAGGGATCCTGCGAGGTTTAAGTTTGTTAAGCTGTAAAATGCCTAGGATATTTTATGTGCTTGGCATATAGTAGATACTCAATGAACGTTAATTATTTTATTGTTACTGTAGAGTTGATTTGGATAATAATGAAATTCAGTGTCTGCCTCAGTCAGACCCTTTTCTGCATGGGCTGACCAGGCCTCTGAAAGCTGGTGTGATGAGTCCCTGATGTAGGGGTTGTGGTCCTCCACACTGTGAAGCCAGGCAGGGGATGATGGGCACTGAGGGCCTGCTGCGGGAAGGAACGAGACATGTGAGCCAGGATGCACCGCATTTACCCGTGTCTTCACTGCTCAGCAGATTCAGAGTTTAATTGTTCATTAATGACTCACCTGTTTAATTACACTGGTTTCTTTAATGGGGCCATTTTCAACATCAGAAGGGCTGAGAACAAACTTTCTTCGATTTTGTTTCCACTGCTCCTAGCCTGATGTTTGGCACCTGATAAATGTATGTTGAGTAAATTTTGATGATCGATTATTTGCAGGTCAGGTCCAAAACTATGTTAGGGATCCCGAGAAAAAGTCATGTGGCCAAAAGAGTCATGTTAGAGGTCGTTAAGATTGCTTTAGAGAAAAAAGTAATGTGGCTGAGTCTTTGGCCTTGGTGTCAGAGGCCTTTTTGACTTTTTTTTTTTTTTTGAAGTGGAATTATTTTTAAAATTGGAAACCATACATACATGTAATAAAAAATACACAGCGGCTTAAGGGGGAAAGTTAAGGTTTTATATGTTCTATTTGGCAGAGTTTCAATGACCTGGAGCCTCAAGTGGGCAGATCTGGACACAGATGGGGCCAGAAACCTTAGTGTGAAATGTAGCTTCTCCCACACTGCATTCTGCCTCCGTTCATCTGTGTGCACATATGTACATGCGAGGCATGGGGAGGGCTTGATCAGATAGCAGAGATCCTCACTGTCTCCTCCTTGGTGGCAGCTGGCAATACACCCAGTTCCTGGATCCAACTCGAGTGAGCGTAAGTCACCTGCAAACTTGTTAAAAACAGTACTTCCTACACTCTGCTCTCGGGGTCGGTGGGTCTGGGCTGAGGCCTGGATGTTGTGCCCAGAGAGCAGCACCCTGGACTGTAGGAGTCTGGAATAGCAGAGAGCCTGCTGTTGGAGCCTGTCCAGAGTATCTTACAATCCCCTTTATGCGTCACAGTTTTCATCTGTTTTACAGAACAAAACAGGTGTATGGAATTGAAGAGACCAAAATAAATCCATAAGCATATAAGATGGGCCTTATGGAGGCCTTCAGAATGCCTGATTTTCATGAGGAACTTTGGAAATTAAAGAGACTCAGATGGGTTTCTAAATTGGACTTGATTCTGTTTGAGGCTGCCAGTGTAGAAGCAACTGTTTATCACATCTTAACTAGCCAGTGTCTTTGTTCAGAGTACATAGCATATGTTTCAAAGAGCTTAGATGTCTGCAAAAGCTGTAAGTTTAGGATTGAAATAGAGTATTCGTTTTCAGGTGACTGAGTGAATCCTGAGCTCAGATAGGGGCAGAAGGGACCGGAAACCATATCACTGCACTTGTAATGGTCGAAAAGCTGACCAGATGCCCCTCGTTCTGAGGAAAGTCTCCGGTCTCCAGTTTGAGGTGAACTGAGGTGTTTGGCCACCTTTCGCTTCTGTGGCTCCTCCCTGTTCTCCTCAGAGTTCCGTGTCGCTTCACCCCTCCTTCTTCTGCACCTTTCGCTCCTCGTCCAGACAGCCCTTCTGCCTGTGCCCTTGGTAGCGAAATGCCCCCGTGTCCTTCTTCTGTCACTTACTCCCTTTTCTGTGCACCTTCTTCCTTTTTCCTGGTAAATATGGTCACTTCCTCTTTCCTAAAAGGCAGAAAGCTGTGAGCATTTACTGAAGACACTTGTTACTACAGCAGCTCCCAGCCCATCCTGACTTAAAAGGCATGTATGTGCTTGTGTGAACTTCCTTGAGAAGCTCTCCCAGGCCCATATTTTTTTGTTTGTGTGTTTCTTAAAGGCTTAAAACAGTGCACATTTGTCCCCTCATGGTTGGTGTGGGAATCCAGGCATGGCCTCTCTGGGTCCTCCATCCCAGGCGTCTCTCAGTGTGCAGTCAGCATGTGCTCTCCTCTGAGGGCTTGACTGGGGTGGGATCCGTGTCCCAGCCCCCTCTCATCGTTGGTGGCAGGTCTCTGCTCCTTGGGGACGCAGTTCTTACTGCTGGTGGCTGAGGTCTTCCCACCTCAGACCTATGGTTTTGATCAGATTCACAAAGTACCAGCCCCTTCCCCATACTCTCTATTTCCTTGGCTCTGTTTTGATTCATCCTTTGGTAAATTACTTTCCCTGAAGAAGACCTTTGAGTTCCCTGGTGGCCCACTGGTTAGAATTCAGCAGTGTCACTGCTGTGGTCTGGTTCAGTCCCTGGTTGGGGAACTGTGTGGTGTGGCCAAAATATTAAGTATAAAAAAGCAGCTCCAAGAAGACCTTCATCATTTCTGTTAATTTACCAACGTCTACTAAAATGAAGTCCCCCCCCCCGGAAGGATACTAACTTGCTGATGCCTCCTCAAGTACCAGCAAACCTAGGGGGCTGGGCACTGTCTTCCTGTCGTGGGTGAGGCTGCTGAGCGATGGTGGAGGCCACTGCAGAGCCAGTGCCCTGGGCCCTGACCCTCCCCTGCAGGGCCCTCGCCCCCCACCTGCCTTCCGCCTGCTGCTGCTCCGCGCGTGCGTTTCCACCCAGCACGCCTCGGCCCCTCCTTGTGAACCGACCTGCCGGTGCTGTCTGCCCAGGACGCTTCCTACCTTCCTGCTCAGAGACCGGATTCGTGTGCCCCCTCCTCCCTGAGTCACTGCCTGATCTTGTTCCCAACAGTGTCTGCAGCCCCTTCTGTGTGATTCCAGCACACGGCATGTGGTCTGCTGTGACACATCATGTTTTGCCCATCCGGACAGGCTACCTGCGATGATGTCATTGCTCTGAGTGTGGGGAACCAGTTTTACTGATTGTCCCCCTTGGGGCTTGACCCCTAACGGGAACAGGAAGTGGGAACAGTGAACCGGGGTCAGTCTGTGTTGGTCAGCTCCTCGTATGTGACGGGTTCAGCAGGGGAGCCCAGGGCTGCCTCTGCCTGCCCCTTCTCCCTCCCCACACCCCCTGCCACCTGCCTGGCTGGACCACCCCTCTGCTCTGCCTTCCTCCTCTCAGCCTGTCTGTGACCTTGTCTTACCCAGCAGACAGGAAGCTCCAGGAGGGTAGAAGGCCAGGACATCCTGTTCACTTGTTCCCCATCTGGTACAGCACTTCACTCCAGAGCAGGCACTCGGTAGTATTTGTTGAACAAGGGAGTGACTGAATGAATCAATGAATGGAGCAACTCAAGAACAGTTTAATATGGTGTGAAGCCAAATGCTAGGTGGTATTTTGCAGACTTCTGTGTTAGAAAAGCACAGGTCACTGAAGGTCATCTAACGATTTGAAATAAGAGGAATCTTAAACTGTCTTAGGGTTGGCAAAGTGAATCACTGGACGGGAGGCAAATCATTCTACTCTGTAAAGTAGTACCAAACACTAGTTGTGAAAATTGGGGAAACTCTTTTCTACGTCACATTTTTTTTTCAGGAATATATAAGATTACTTGCAAGTTTTGCAGCTTTTTTTTTTTTTTTTTTTTAGAAATTAGAAGATGGCTGAAAAAAGCAATGGTCATTTTGCTGAGCATGGAGTCTTAATTGACAAAGCTAATGATCTAGAAAAACCTATGTTGGAAAATGTCACTTTATTATAGGTGTCTGCAAGTGCAGATGGGAAAACAGATTTTTTTCTTTCTGCAGCAGATTCATTAAGTGTTTAGAAAGAGGTTCTCTCTGCACCGCCTTCCCCAGCCTGAGTAGCTTGAGACTAAACCTGAACCCTTGTTGTCTCGAGTCTGTTAGGAAGGAGGCGTATGCACTACCCTTTATAGCGGATCCCAGGCCTCCATGTCAGCCTCTCTCAGCCTCTGCTCCCAGGCCCAAGAGCATCATCAGGAGTGTCCCGGTGACCGTCAGCTCCGAGACAGGCCAACCCCCGCCTGGCCAGAGAGATGCCTCGTCGCACCTTGCTGACCATCTCATCTCCCAGGTGGTGGTTCCGAGTCTCCACAGCCCTGAGCTGCCTCCAGGCTCCCCCGTTGCTGCTTTACTACGAGAGAGCTCAGACCTGGTGACAGGCATTTCTCCTGTTCCTTGCTGTCTCGTTCTCAGTTTCTTTGTGTCTTTGCCTCCCTTGGTCTCTCTGAGGTCCTGGCCAGCAGTTAAGTCGAGCCTGATGGCCTGTGCCCGGGGCTTGTGACATCGCTCGGGGTGCCGTCTCTCCATCCCCATCTTTCCTTCCTTCCCGGGTGTAGCCCCTGGGTTTACACAACGTCCCTATGCCTCTGAGATAATGTCTTGTCCCCTCTGTCTTCACTTATGGCGTCTACCAAGGATGTTCCACACTTGAGAGATCTTCAGGCCCCTGGGTCTGGGCGCTCCCACCGCCGGCAACGCACCCTGATGGGTCCCGTCCGCCCGTCCTCCTGCCCAGGGCCTCCTGCCGCCTTGCCTCCTTGGCCTCCCCGAGCTCCTGCGGACCCATCAGGCTCTCTTCCCCGCACTTCTCTCACTGCCGTCCCTGCCCCTGAACAGGGGTGCTCCCCAGCTTTCGGGACTCTGGGTTAGGACTTAGACCTGGTTTTCAAAACCCAGTTCTAAAATATTCTCTCATCTCTGACTATAATCAGAAGTCATCTTACGTCAAAAGGTGACTTAAGCTAATATAGTCGATTCTTTGCTTTTGGTTCCAAGTGAACAATTTGATAATTGCCTGTATTATAGGTAGGGATTAAAAGCTGTGCACTGGTTAAACTGCTCTCTCACTGGAAATCCATTTTCAGATATTGACTGCTCCAACAAAATGATGTTTAATGGTGTTATTCTCAGAAAGTGAGACAGCATTTTCTCTGATAAAAACAAGAATGAAATCCATCTCATAACTATTGATCAGTAAAGCATTTAATTACGGAAATACAAGGCAAATAATTTTTTTTTTTTGATGGAAAAAGAAGTAGATTTGCATTTTCTTGCTTTTCCTGCTGGGCTCTCAGTTGGCTGGTTCTCAGAGGTGGGAGCCAAGCAGAATCTGGTGCAGACAACCCTGCACAACTTGATCAGCCCTTAAACCTTCTCAGTGTCATACCCGGTTTTGTTTCAAGGTAGACTGTAATTCTACAGAATAATTTTTCTTTATGACTTTTTTCCGTTAGAAATTTTAATGCCAGTAGAGAAATAGCTAAAAAATACCAATAACATCTTAGTGCCACTTTCTTAATTTTTATTTTTTGATAGAACAGTGCTCGAAAGAGTTATGGACTCTTGAAACGAGAGTGAATTTTTTTTTTTTTTATCAACTGAAGCGGAATATAAAATAATTTTGCTTAATCAAAAAGAAAGCTCTCAGCTACTTTTCCCAAAGGCATGGGCATTTTAAATTATATTTGGTTAGTCAAGTGAGTTGTCTTGACTTAAACTGTAATAACATTCTAGTGTGACTCTAATAAATTATAGCCTATAATTCAGTTTATTGCAATTTTAATGGGGGTATTATTTTTTTTTACCAAAAAATGTTAAAATATTTATTTTTTTTGTCAAATCTCAGGGTGATGTGTTTGCAAGTTCCCTTTTCAGGGGATACAGAAAAGGTTCTTACACTTTTCTCAGCAGTAGTTCTTTGCCAGTGACATTATATTGTTCACCTGTACCTCCTCCTCCCTTCTGTCTCGGTCTGTCTGTCTGTCCCTCTCTCCTGGAGGTGCGGGGAGCTTTCCTGTGTACCAGGCCATGGGACAAGAGACGTGTGCTCACCTCGTGTTCCGTGGCCTCTGTGCCTCTCATTTTGGTTGTAATTTTGCTCTACTGACAGGGCTGCAGAGAGACAGTGCTGGGGATTTTCTCTCTGACGGGCCCCTCTTGAGCACAGTGTAAGTGTCAGAAAGGAAGGGATGGGGGTGGTCCTGCAGTGGAGGGGGGCCAGCACCCTCACCATCGGCCATGTTCTCTCTCTCACACCCCAGCGCCGTCAGGGGTGGTGGACATGCCCTGACCTCGGCATGTGATCTCAGCCTCGCACCCTCACCACCTCCCTTGTGACCAGCAGCTGGCTGTGTGCCTCAGGGACCTTTGCCCTAGATTCTGTTATCATTGGGGTTTACCAAAGCAAACTCACAGCAGCTGGTGACAAAGTCGCATACATGATGTATGGGCTCATACAACGTGCCTCAGAGTGTAGAGGTTCCAGAGGCTTGCTCAGTTGTGGGGACCCTCCTGAATCCTTCGAATCGATGCATTACATCACAAGTTGGCCCATCTTGATCAGAATCCCAAGTCTGAAATATGTGAGTTCTCAGATTCCGTGGCACACCCCTGGGGTTCATTTCTCACTAGCTGCTTGTGACTTCTTCAACTTCCTTTAGGCTTAAAGGCAGAAAATTTAAGGGACCAAAGTTCATTTCTAACATGACAACTAGGAGAATTGAAAGTAGCCCAAAGAGATAGTGCCTGTGTAAGAACTTGGAGATAATACTGGTTTAATGATTGATTAAAGCTGTGGGGTGTCTTAGAGGCTGTTCAGAGTTATCGTGAAATGATAGGGGTTCCAGATAATGTGGTATTGGAAGTTTTCAGGACACCGATGTGGCATATGAATTCCAAATATGACCCCTGTGTTTTAAAATGTATTGAAGGAAAAGAGTATACATTTCTACATGTATTTGGTACACGTGTGTTTTCTGGAACCAGGGTTCTTCGCGTCCAGAATGACCAGGGAATTGGGCTAGATGATCTCTAAGTCAACACCTGGGTCTGAGATTTCACGACTGTAGATAATGACTTTAAATATGGTTTCCTTTCTGGTAATTTGGAAATAATAGATTCAGTCTTAGTTTTGCTAATATTGCCTGCCTCTAAGCTTTGTCATGTCCTTAAAACATCTCTGTGCTTGTGCTGACCCTTTTTAAACTTTAATACTCATTTCTTTGTTTGGCTCCACTGGGTCTTTGTCCCTGCGTGGGCTTTCTCTAGTTGTGGCTAGCGGGGGCTCCTCTCTAGCTGCGGTGCACAAGCTTCTCATTGCAGTACCTTCTCGTTGCGGAGCGCAGGCTGGCTCTAGGCACACAGGCTTCACTAGCTGGGGCTCCCGGGCTCTAGAGCACAGGTTCAGTGGTTGGGTGTATGGGCTTCCTCCATGGCAGGTGGGATCTTCCTGGATCAGGGATCGAACCTCCGTCTCCTGAATTTTGGCAGGCGATTCTTTACCACCGAGCCACCAGGGAAGCCCTCTGTGCTGCGTTTTAAGTGACAGCAATATTTACCAAGGATTTTTCTAGCATTTCAACAAGAAAAAATGTATTTACCGTATCAGAACTTAAACTTAATTTATAAAAGTGGGACAGTTGATTATTCTGTGCCTTTCAGTAAACTCCAGAAAACTGTTGCCTGGCCGTTATCCCGCCCCTGTCATTTATTAACTGGGTAATAACCTTGGACGCACTGTTGATTTCTCTGTCCCTCAGTTTTTGCAGCAGTAGAATGGGCCTAATAATAGTGCCTACTTCCTAGGAAGCAAGATGATTAAATTATATAGTACATGGCGAGTTCACAAGACTTCCTCGCACTGAGTGCTTAGCAAATGGTGGTTGTTAATAGCATCACCAACTGAATGGATATGAATTGGAGCAAACTCTGAGAACTAGTGGACAGAGGAGGACAGAGGAGCCTGGCGTACTGCAGTCCGGGTTGCAAAGAGCCAGAGACGACCTAGCAACTGGACAGCAGTCCCTCCCTCCTTCCTTTTCAGTTCCTCTGACTCTGACCTTTTCTGGGACAAGGTCTGTTCCATCTCTGAATGTCAGTCCAGAAGATGGGCTTCATCATGGTGGTCAGAATTCTCTCCTCTTATGAATGACTGGTGGCTCTGATCATGCTAGCTTGATTTACTTAGAGTCCACAGACTCTATCCTAAATTGTTAAAATCTAAAGTAGCTGACTGGGGAGGCCTTACAAATAGCTGTGAAAAGAAGAGAAGTGAAAAGCAAAGGAGAAAAGGAAAGATATAAGCATCTGAATGCAGAGTTCCAAAGAATAGCAAGAAGAGATAAGAAAGCCTTCCTCAGCGATCAGTGCAAAGAAATAGAGGAAAACAACAGAATGGGAAAGACTATAGAGATCTCTCCAAGAAAATTAGAGATACCAAGGGAACATTTCATGCAAAGATGGGCTCGATAAAGGACAGAAATGGTATGGGCCTAACAGAAGCAGAAGATATTAAGAAGAGATGGCAAGAATACACAGAAGAAATGTACAAAAAAGATCTTCACGACCAAGATAATCACGATGGTGTGATCACTCACCTAGAGCCAGACATCCTGGAATGTGAAGTCAAGTGGGCCTTAGGAAGTATCACTATGAACAAAGCTAGTGGAGGTGATGGAATTCCAGTTGAGCTATTTCAAATCCTGAAAGATGATGCTGTGAAAGTGTTGCACTCAATATGCCAGCAAATTTGGAAAACTCAGCAGTGGCCACAGGACTGGAAAAAGTCAATTTTCATTCCAATCCCAAAGAAAGGCAATGCCAAAGAATGCTCAAACTACCACACAATTGCACTCATCTCACACTCATGCTCAAAATTCTCCAAGCCAGGCTTCAGCAATATGTGAACCATGAACTTCCAGATGTTCAAGCTGGTTTTAGAAAAGGCAGAGGAACCAGAGATCAAATTGCCAACATCCGTTGGATCATGGAAAAAGCAAGAGAGTTCCAGAAAAATATCTGTTTCTGCTTTATTGACTATTCCAAAGCCTTTGACTGTGTGGATCACAGTAAACTGTGGAAAATTCTTCAAGAGATGGGAATACCAGACCACCTGACCTGCCTCTTGAGAAACTTATATGCAGATCAGGAAGCAACAGTTAGAACTGGACATGGAACAACAGACTGGTTCCAAATAGGAAAAGGAGTAAGTCAAGGCTTTATATTGTCACCCTGCTTATTTAACTTATATGCAGAGTACATCATGAGAAACACTGGACTGGAAGAAGCACAAGCTGGAATCAGGATTGCCGGGAGAAATATCAATAACCTGAGATATGCAGATGACACCACCCTTATGGCAGAAAGTGAAGAGGAACTAAAAAGCCTCTTGATGAAAGTGAAAGAGGAGAGTGAAAAAGTTGTCTTAAAGCTCAACATTCAGAAAACTAAGATCATAGCATCTGGTCCCATTACTTCATGGGAAATAGATGGGGAAACAGTGGAAACAGTGTCAGACTTTATTTTGGGGGCTCCAAAATCACTGCATATGATGATTGCAGCCATGAAATTAAAAGACGCTTACTCCTTGGAAGTAGAGTTATAAGCAACCTCGATAGCATGTTCAAAAGCAGAGACATTACTTTGCCAACAAAGGTCCATCTAGTCAAGGCTATGTTTTTCCTGTAGTCATGTATGGATGTGAGAGTTGGACTGTGAAGAAGGCTGAGTGCCGAAGAATTGATGCTTTTGAACTGTGGTGGTGTTGGAGAAGACTCTTGAGAGTCCCTTGGACTGCAAGGAGATCCAACCAGTCCATTCTGAAGGAGATCAGCCCTGGGATTTCTTCGGAAGGAATGATGCTAAAGCTGAAACTCCAGCACTTTGGCCACCTCATGCAAAGAGTTGACTCATTGGAAAAGACTCTGATGCTGGGAGGGATTGGGGGCAGGAGGAGAAGGGGACGACAGAGGATGAGATGGCTGGATGGCATCACTGACTCGATGGACATGAGTTTGAGTGAACTCCGGAGTTGGTGATGGACAGGGAGGCCTGGCGTGCTGCGATTCATGGGGTTGCAAAGAGTCAGACACGACTGAGCAACTCAACTGAACTGAAAGTAGCTGAAATAAAAAGAATACTGTGAAGCTGATGATAAATAATTCTAGCCTGCTTTTTTGATTCAGGTATATTCATCTAAAATGATAGCTGCTTTTTACCATTCTATTTGTTTCTGGTTTCTTTAGTGATAAGTTGAGAAGTTGCAAATATTGCTTTCTAGTTGTTATCTTTTTGCAGACCAGAAAAGAGGTATGATCATGGTTTAGAGTCCTTAAGTTGATCTGTAGATTAAGGTATTTGGGGGAGAGGAGTGTCAAAGGCAAATAAGCCAAAAGATTTAAGAGCTTAGAAGATAGAGGTCTCTTGTCTGGCCCCCTTTTCAGATTCACAGGCTCGGGGTCAGGTCATCTGAGGTGACCAGGAAGGACAGTGCTGTTTAAAGGTGTACCTCTGCTGCGGTGCATTGGAGTGTGCTGGAGGGACATTTGTTGACCATTTGGAACAGGGAACAGCTGGGCTTGGTCCATTTTGCTCCTCAGTGGATTCTTTTAATTGGAGTATAGTTGCTTTATAATGTTGTGTTGGTTTCTGCTGTAGAGCAGAGTGAATCAGTTATGTGTATACATGTATCTCCTCCGTTTTGAACCTCCCTCCCACCCTTCTGGGTCATCCCAGAGCACTGAGCTGAGCTCCCTGTGCTATACAGCAGCTTCCCACTAGCGATCTGTTTTACACATGGGAGTGTGTAGATGTGAGTCTCGGCCTCCCAGTTCATCTTGATCCCCTTTGCATCCTTCCTGTATCATCACGTCTGTTCTCTACGTCTGCGTCTCTGTTCCTACCCTGCAAGTAAGTTCATCTGAGCCATTTTTTTAGATTCTACAGATTTTTAAAAGTAGAGCTTTCTTGAGTAAATGTGTTTGAAGTTAGATTTGGGGGAAACAAAAAACAGAGAAGATCCTTTGGCCCTATTGTAGAAAAATACCCCATTCATAAGAGATGGATGACAGAGGCAAAGGAAACCCAGACCTGCTACTCTGGAAGCATATGGTGGTTTCCCTGGGTGGCAGGAGTGCTCACGGGGCACGGCCCTCTGAAGAGGAACGTGGAGACCAGATAACCCAGGGCTGTAATCTGGTCACAGCCAACTTGCCTGGCGACCCTGGTGCTGCCTCTTGTCTGCTCACCTGTCATGGAGGCCATGGCAGGTTCATGCAGAAGAAATCCTGTAAGCGCGATGCCAGCTCCCCCCACTGCCCAGGGCAAAGGGCATGTGGAGTGTTTGCCTTTCACTGGGGTGGGCAGGCAGTGAGGTTCCCGCGAGACACTGGGGATCCCCAAGTGGTCAGACGGGACATGGCTCCTGCCCCCCATGCCTCCTTGGGCCAAGAAACATAAACCAAATGTGCATGTATGTGCACACACACACACACACACACACACACACACACACGGAGAAGGGCGCAGGGCTGGGCCGACACAGCAGGGAAGCCTGGAGGTGGAGGAGGGTGTCTGGGCTGTAACTTCTGGCTTCACCTTTCTTTTAAAGTCACTTATCTGACTGCTGCCAGGCAGGGCCCCCTGAGAGTGGTGACCGCGTCCACCCCTCAGAGCGTTGTGTACCTCAAGACAGACAGTAAAGACAGTGTTTGTTGAGTTTCTAGTCCTGACCTGTTCATCTCTTTTTGGAGTCAGTGAATATTTGTTGAGTGAACAAATGATTGACAGTCAAAAGTGTAGATTGATTATGACTAAATTTGATTCGTGGCCGATTGCCCCTCTTCAGGGAATACAAATGGTAACCAGTAAAGTTTTTAAACAGACATATTTTTTGCAGTGTTTCGTAGATTTCAGTTTAATCTAACCTGGATGTAGGTTATAGATTTCAGTGTTTCAATAAAAGAAAACAATTCTTCCATTGTAAAGTAATTTTATAAATTTACTGAACAGTATTGATGTTTTTCCACTAATCTCATTTTCTTAATTAAATTAAATTTTTTATTTTAAGGTAATACATATTTGCTATAGAAATTATATATATAAGCAAAAAGCAAGCAGTTTAATGTGTATTGATGTATTTATTTGATCGTATTGAGTGAGTTCAGAGAACTTTATGATGAAAAATTCCCTAAAGAGTTGGATGTAATCTGTGTTTAAAAATAAAAGTCTTAAAAATTGATTTTTTTCCCTCAAGAGCCAAATGTATGAACCAAGCGTGCTTTGATTCTGATTTATGGTCATCAAAACTAAATTCTAGATTCAATAGATATTTTGCAATTTGTCATTCTGTTAAACTGTGTTATATCCACTTAGAAAATGAAATATGAGCAGGAGGGTTGACGGACCTACTAGAAATCGCTGCCTGACATGCTGCTTCTAATTAGTCTGCTTTTGGAGCTAGAAGGGGAACCTCAGTGTTCTAAGTGTACATTTTCCTTCTCCTCCCTGTCCCCTGCCTTTTAGTATATATGCCAAATACAACCTGTGACGTGTTATGTTGGAAAGTTCTAATCAGAGCAACTAGGCACAATTTCTGAATTGTATTTTGTCATTCCTGATACTGTAGAACCGTCGTTAAGTTGCTGAACTACCGTATATATTTTTCAGATTAACAATTGATAATATAGCAGGCTATAAATTTTTTAAAATACAGTATTTAGGAGTCTTTTTTTTTGAACTTTGCTACTTTCCTTTTAATATATTTAAATGCCTCATGGAAGGTGATTATTAAATGTATTCAACTCAGTTTCCATATAAAAACTGGTTAAGGTGAGAGATGAGTATTTTTTAGAAAAGTAAAGATCTAATTTTGAGAAGTGTTTATGTCCTAGAGACCACTTGTGTGTTTTAATCCTTTTTTTTTTTTTTTAATTTCCTCAGAGGATGTTGAGTCTTTCTTCCAGATAAATGTGTGTGTGTGTGTGTTTTAAAGAATTGTTTTAGGAAATACCTCTCCATGTAGTTCTGAAAGTGCTTATCTTTATTTTTGAAATGTTTACTGTCAAATGTTAAAAACAAAAACCAACCCTAACTCGAAGGTGTTTTGTCTCACGTGCAGAGCTGTTTCAGAACCGTTTCACATACGAGATGCTTTTGAATTAGGAATTCACATAGTAATGAATTCTGCTTATTTTGCTTCTCTGTGAAGGTTTGTTGTGTGAGCTTGAAATAAGACTGCAGCTGATTCGTGCAGCACATATTAACTGTTTATTTAGTTTAAGTACATGACTGTATCTTTCATTTCTGATCAACCTGAGGAGTTTGCACGCTGCACAGCAGCCACCTTCTTTTACACTTTATTAAATATCTGTCAATTATAAATATCAAGGTTTTACATTAATGTCAAGATAGTACATCAAAAATTCATGGAATATGTGACTTTTTCCAAGGGTATTTAATACTTAATGCATTTGTGTCATTTTTCTTTCTAGAGATATTGACAGGTTTTATTAAGTGTTTGTTAGGGAGATTTCATTTTTATCAAGGGACTATAAAGAGAAGCTGCATGCTAAATCAATTTTTTAAAGCCAGAATATTGTTCATTTTTTTCATATTCAAACTCCTGTAATCCATAGGTTTTTTATTTAAATTTCTTCTTGGTTTATTTTTGTTTTATGTGAGTGATAGTTCAAGACAGAACTTTAATAAGGATGAAATATGCTGACTGTAGTGGTTTTTAATTTCCTTAAGCATAGCTACCAGACCCAGGCAATATGGTAAATTCTTCAAAATGTCATACTTACATATTTAGCAATATTACTTCTTTTTATTGAAGCCAAACAAACGATTTTAGATATTAATCTTTCCCAAACACAGTGATTATTTTGTACTAGGTACAGTATTATTGTGTCTCATCTGGAACGCCTCTTCCGCTAGAAGAGGGACTGGGGAGGGCTTCCCTGGGCTGCCGGGCTTGACATAAGCAAACAAGAATCTTCTTTTAAAAGTGAGCTCTGCAGGGCTTCAGGTCTCAGCATGAGCTGCAGCAACTGTTCATATCTCAACTTTGAATATTTATAATGCATAAGAAAGTGAAAATATCAATCACTTTAAAAATCTGCAGAAAATCTATGGCTGGTTTCTAAACTGTGTTTATGGGGTCACTGTTGTCCAAGCCAGACAGCCCCTCACCATCCCATGTGTGGGTAGGCACATCCTGGAAACAGCTATCTCAGCTTAAATCAATTAGCCACATCTTCTGCTTTCATTTAGATTTCTATTTTTAAGGTACCTATTAGGACTGTCTTGTACTGGAGATAAACAAAACCCTTATAGGATTTTGCTCTATAAAGTGAGGAATGTTCAGTTATCCTCCCCATAAAGTATAAGTGTAGTAAGTTTCATCCAAGAACATTTTTAGGAACTTGCAAGTAACTTCAGATTAATATTGTAATTTTTGGAAGATGTATTTTTAAACCTTGAGACTTAATGTGTTAAAAAAAAATCTGTCCAGAGTTTAAACAGTGTCTGGAATAGACACATTTCTTATTCTTGTTTATTTTTTCAGGGTGTGTGAAAATATGTATATTTAAAGTTAAATGCAAATCATGCAGTGTTTGCACCCATGCAAATCATTTCAATATTTGTTTCAAGATTCTTGTAAAACTATTATATAATAATCTAAAGGGGCAGGTTAGATTTTTTATTTTTAACAAACCAAATTTCTCTTGAGTGAAGCTGAGCTAGTAACCACTCTGGATAAACCCAGTTTGGGTTTAGGGTAAGTTTCTCTGAAGGCCTCACACCCTGACTGTTAATTCAAGAACCCTGCAGCTCTAATGTATTCCACTATGATGCCAGTAGGTGGCACTGGTGTCACAGTAGTGAGAGCCCCATTGACACGGCAGTTACTTGCATTTCTCTATAGCCTCAAATTCCATTTCAGTCTGTTAAGTGAATGTGTTTGGCAGAACATAAATATTTTTTTAAACCAGAATTACGTACAGTGGGCACACCTTATTTTTTAAGCACATAAGAACAACTGTTTCTAAGAGATTCTGCAAATATACATAACTCTACAGCGAAAATAATCTTCAAAATTAATTTGCAGAAAGCATTTGCACATTTTTTTTTCCTTGAGTTTTCTTTACGACTTTGTCAGGACAATGAACATGAACTTGTATTTTTGGTAAGAAATGTATATAAATAGTAGGAAGGGAGACATTTTTGAGAGTTAATTTTCCATCTTTTTGGTCCTTAGGGAGGTGGCCCTTGTTTGAAGAGTTTTCGTAGAGTCCAAAGCTATTTAAAGATGTTTGAGTGTCTGGAGCATTCTTCCTCAAGTCATTGTGACATTCAGCGTTCTAATTTTGAAAACTCATCTTTCTACAATAAGTCAAATTTTTTGAGGGGGAGGGGTGAAATTTTTAATACTTAACGGTTTTAGCATTAGAATTTACCAACTTTGAAAATACCGTAGTGCATTCCACAGTTTAAGTGAACTTAAAATATTTTAAAATAACAAAAGCAGCAACGCTTTCCCACCTCCTAGAGTTTGAGGAGAGATGGGCTGTGCCACATTTCTAGTATGTCAGACGGTGAGAAACTTCATTTCATTATAAGTGAAAGGAAATTCTAGCAATAGAATTCTCTAAGTTTGGAAGCTTTTCTGTGGTACTTATCACAGTTTGGGGTGTAGGGAAGTTCCTGTCTGCTGAATTTGTACTTTTATGAGAAAAAAACGTGAGCACCGTTGTGGTCAAGTTCCATAATTAAATGGAAAGCATCTTTAGGCGTCTTGGAGCACAGCCTTAACATTTCATCTATTCAAAGAAGAGGTAATGAGAAGCTTCTCCCATCTTTGCTGTGCTTGACCATGGTATAGGGTTTTGTTGTTGTTGTTTTTAACCAGAAACAGGATTGCCTAATCTTCCTAGTTAGAAAATGCAGCAAGAGAATGCCCCCGGGCAATAGGTTATTTTTATATTAAATTGCATCTTCTTTAATTTCATTTTGATTATTATCACATTTTTATTATCACAACATCACAATATTGTGTGACTGTATTTCCTTATGTTGACTTTTCTTCCAAAGGGTTAAAACTGGGTTGAGGGTTAGAGGGGAGAAGCAGGCACCTGGGAGCTAGCACCCAATTGGCAGCCTTGTGTAATATATAATTTGCCTAAAATCGCGCGCAGAGCACCAGCTTTTGTTTTCTAATTGATTTACGGTTTGAGCCACTTTTACCTCGTCCCCCACTGTCCTGCGTACCGGTGCCAGCGAGTACATTACCGTGAGCGATGATAAATTGCCGTGCACTTGTGATGCTAATGCGTCAAGAGTAAAAACTGCATACTACATGGGGCTTCGTGCATTAACCGTGGTGCAGAGACAGTGCAGCCGATTGCATGGGTGTCTCGGAAATCACCGTTTGTTCATTTGATCACTTACTGCAATCTGTCCATCAGCCTGTAATGGAAACTGAAGATTAAAATTATACCGTTATAGCTTTTAATTTCTTAATTGAGACAAAGTTTTTTAAGTGCTCAAAAGGTCTAAGGTGTGTGTGGGGAGAGTGTTATGGAGGGAGAACCTGAGATGCTTAAAATTTTCTCCAGTGTGTGAAATTTGGGATATTTTTATCAAATGATCTTTTGTCTAGAGAAAAAAAAAAAGTAGTGAAGTTTAAATGTGCTGATCTCAATTTTATCTTCATTATATTTATTTGTAAAATTTAATTCATAATTTACAGAACTGTATTTTTTCTTGATTTTCTGTATTTGAGCTGCATCTGGCATGTGTGTGATTCATTTGCACATAACAAATTGATTTCCTTCTAAATGATTTTAAGTCAGAGGTTAATGAGAGAAGTTTCAGTTTATTCTAGTACCTTTAATTGCTCCTTTTACTGAGGTAAGAAGAGCTTTGGACTCTTTGTAAGGGCTGTCCCACACAGTATGAGACAGGATGTGGAGGCAGGTGGGACCTGACTTGGGCTCTGGGTTTCTGTGTTGATCAGATACTCATCGTGCGGGTGTGCCTACCTTTTGTAAACTCAGTCCACCTTAAATTTTATTTGTGTGCCTTGTCTGTGGGCCCTGGTATCAGAATACAAGCAGCAGATTTATGGCGGCTGCTGGGCACCACAAATTAAGTTGACAGTGATGTATGAGCACATAATAGCACGATGAGCCCTCGGTAGCGCGGCTGGACGCCTCCTGCTTCATTTGGCTCTTGTTAGGATCCGTTAGGCAGCTAAATAATGAAATTCTGCTGACTGATTTCTGTCTTCCCTTTTTCTCTTTTCACCTCTGCTTTCTAAAACTTCCTCATTCCCAGACCCATCCTCATGCCCACAAACTGCCCTTGAAGGACTCCTTCACTTACGAGGACTACAGGTTGGTGTGTGGGAGGGTGATGGGGGGGGTGTGCATGTGCATGAGGCATGTGTTGGAGGGTGGTTCCTGTGAATTTGGGGTCTCAGAAGTGCGAAGAGCTTTGATAAGAAGTGGTTTGCATGACCATTTAAAGCCTTTAAAAAAAAAAGAAGTCTTTCCCAAGTTTCTCCGGACAGCTGGGGTAAGTAGCCGCATTTTCATAGCCATGTGGAAATTTCCACTAACCTGTATTGGTGGGGATTAGTTGTTGTAGCCAAGTGTTGCCTGAGATTAACATTAGTGTAGGGAGGTCTGGAGGATCTTTTTTCTTTCTAAGTAGACTATTTTAGTGCTTTGAAGTAGGGGCTTTTTTTTTTTAAACAAAAAGATTCAGTGTAGCACACAGCATAGTAAAAAATAGCATTCCACATTTTGAAACATTCTTAGAGGATTTCTGATCAGAAAGGAGTTATATTGCTTGCTTTTCACTGAGGCTGCAAGGAGGAACAGAGTCAGTGTTTGTGTGAAAGAGGCCTGGGGTCCCCCTGGCCGCCCAGCTCGGGACCTGCAGAGGACTGGCCAGCTCTGGTCTCAGCCAGCCCTCCTACCAGGCCACTTTCTTCCCCAGAAGCACCCCCACCCTTAACTGCTGACTCCTTGATTGCCCCTGGCTTCCTTTCCTTCCATTCCCTGCCCCCCCCAACCAACCCTAAAAGTAAATTGTAAATGACGATGAAGGTGGCCACTTGTCACCTTTGCAACTTAGGAAAGAATTTTGAGAAGTCAGGTACCTCGATTTTGGTTGAACTGTGACTGCCCTGGGCTCTCTGATGTGCCGGCCCTAATCAGCCTCTTTTCTTTGGATTGTTGCAGGTGGGCGGTCTCTTCCGTTATGACTCGACAAAACCAGATTCCCACGGAGGATGGCTCCCGGGTGACCCTGGCACTTATTCCCCTGTGGGACATGTGCAACCACACCAGCGGCCTGGTGAGCACCCACTGCCCGAGTCGTGTGTAGTCGGGACGGGGCGGGCTTCCTCAGGTCACCCTCCCCACCGCCACTCTTGGGTCCTGCGTAGTCGGGAAGGGGCGGGCTGCTTCAGGTCATTCTCCCCGACCTCCCCTCCCAGAGGAGCAAACAGAACCAAACCTGCCACCTGCCCTGCCCCCCTCGAGTAGAGGCTGGGGGTTTTCTCCCTGTGTTAATCCTGAGGACGGGAGTCTTATGTCACTTTCAGAAGCCACAATGAACAGCATTTATGTGCTAAGCCTAGACATGCATTTTCTTATCTAAGGACCACAGACTAAACCCAAGTTTCTTTTTCCTGATTCTTTAAAAAATACTGATTTATTAAAAAAAAAAAAAAGAAAGAAAGAAAAAAACCTATCTCCTTCCTGCTGTTTCCCCCTGTGTTACTGGTTTTCTCTCCTTGCTGACTGATTTCCAGTTCCTTAAGCTTCTCTGATTCTCTTCTGTCCCCTGGCCCACTCCTTCACCTGATAGGCAAACACGTCCTCAGCCCCCTCAATTAACCTGGTGTTAATTGTCCTGGTGCCCCTGGCGGTGGGGCGGGGGAGGTGCACTTGGCCTCAGAGGACGCTAAGGAGACAGGGAGATGCCGAGATGATGTTTAGTCAGGACGTGCAGAGGAGTCTGCCTCTGTGGCTCAGCGTGCTTTCAGCCGTGAGCCACAGAGGAGAGTGCTGCTCTGTGCAGAGACGGTGTCCGAGAGAGGTTTCCTGAAATCAGTGTCGGAAAGGTAGTCAACTTCAGGATGTTTTGAACTTACATGTTATAATCATATACTGGTTTGGTTAGTTTTTTGTTCATCTTTTCTCACTGTCAGCTTTCTTTGTTATTATTAGCAGTATTATAAATAGATTATAAAAATGCTGCAAATGAGTATTTTACATGTAATTCCACAAAATGGCCAGAACACATGTAACATTTGCCAAACACTTAAGATAGAACACCCTAGTGCTAATCTGGGAAGGTCTAGCAACCAGTACACTCTTAAACTGTAGAGAAGAAGACTTTTTTAATTGTACTTTCGCCTTAATTTAGATATGCTTAATTAGCCGTTTTGAGGTGTTCTTAGCATATTTTATCATATATTTTCATTAATAAAATTTTACATTTTGCTCTTTTCTTTCAGAGCTGTTTTGAACTGATTATCATATTGAAGTTTTAAAATTTTTCGAATAGCTTTTAATCTTTGGCTGTAGCATTTTTGTTTTTCTTCTTTTGGATTAAGACGTTGGTTCCCAGACTTGATTGATTGTTGGGGGTTATTCTTTTCTTTCTTAAATGTAAAAAGCACACATTTATTGTAAACAAAACCTGTGAACCAAAACAGAAGCCTCTGCTACGTGAAGTTCAGGGTTCCCCGCCAGTACCGGGCCCCGTGATCTGTCCCACTCGGTGGCTCCTGGGCAGCTGGCCACTGGCTTTCTGAGAATCTCTCCATGCATTTGCCCGTTCACACAGTCACACACAGACTGGTTTTATGTTGCTTTCATGTATACTACTCACATTTTCCCCCTAAAAGTTAAAGAAAGTTTATCTCGTAATAAAATTACTGAATTGACGACGATGCTCATGCTGTCTTTTTCTACACTCTTCACCAAGTCTTTAAGCCACCGCAGCCCGGCAGGAACACTGCTGCCCTTGAGAAGGCTCATGTGAGATGTTAGTACTTTTCCTTCCAGTGGTTACTTTCTCCACATACTTAATTCTTTCTGCTGCACCTTTGTTGAACTGTTTGCCATCATAATTGTAAGGCTTCATGGGAAATTCTGTCTGGGAGGATTTCAGAATCTGTTTTAACACTGTGAAGTTGCATGTCATACATCTGAACAGGTAATCTCTTTTTTAATGTGAGGTATTTGAAATTAAGGCTTAGCTTTTCAGACAGTAGATTGCTTCTCTGTGTGTGTCTGTCCTGACAGCCATTGTCTGTCTGATCTTTGCCACTGAGGGAGGAGACAGAAATTAGTAACTGGGCAATGCTGCGTGCTTCTGACAGTGTGCCTGCACCTGGTTATGGGGGCAGAAATGGAAGAGTCAGGTTCTGTGACAGTGATTCCAAACCAGCAGCAGCGAAGAAGATCGTGAGGAAGGAAGGGGCTGGCTGGGTGGCTGCCCCGGGCTTGCCGGAGCCTGGCGCAGGGGAACCACTCCCGTCCATAGAGAGAAGCACACAGACAAGTCTGCAGGCATCGTGTTGAGCTGTATCTGAATTCTGCGTGCCTGGGTCAGAACCGGAGGGGGGGCGCCGGTCTGCCTGCCCTTCCTTGAGGGCGGTCCGTTTATACAGAGAAGGCCGCTTCCCAGCCGTCTGGGGCCCCTGTACTCGTGCCCGCAGGTGGAGCATGTTGGACGATCAGCCCTTGGGTTTGAGTCGTGCCTCTGCCAGTCAGGATGAGAATGGCTTTGGGAGGTTCAGGCAGAACCAAGGGAGGTTCTTCCCCAAGGCCTTTTTGTTTGAGTGTTGAAAAGTCTGAAACATTTAGCTGCGCGTCAGGCTTCAGTCTCAAGGGGAAGCCCAGGTGTTTGCAGTGGCAGAAAAGCGCCTGCTCGGCCCCTGACCCTGAAACCTGCACACGCCCACCGCAGGGCCTCTGCACTGACTGCCCCGCTGCCTCCTCAGGCCATGATTTCATTTATCAAGTGTTTAAGCTGTTCTGTAAGTGAAAATGAGCCAGGACAGCTGGCTTCACGACATGCTTGTTGCTTTCCTGTTTCTCACTGGTCTTTGCAGATCACAAGTGTACGGATTTCTCGGTGTGTGTCTACTCAGCTATTGGTTCTGAGGATGCTGGGTTTAGAGAGTAGTGTTGTCTGGCCTGCCTTTCCCTAGACTCAGAAGTAATCTTTTGAGCTGTTGACACCTTTTTTAGGAAATAGCACGTGAAGCTGTCTTGAATTCTGATTCTCCGGGATAAAATGGGGAGATCAGACTTATTAATGAGCATTTACAGACACTCTAGGGCTTCCCTGGTGGCTTAGAGGGTAAAGAATCCACCTGCCAACGCAACAGATGCAGGTTCGATCCTTGGGTTGGGAAGATCCCCTGGAGAAAGAAATTGCACCCCACTCCAGTATTATTGCTTGGGAAATCCCATGGACAGAGGAACCTGGCGGGCTACAGTCTATGGGGCCACAGAGAGTCGGACACGACTAAAGTGACTGAGTTTACACGCACAGACCCTCTAAGATATGGGGGCCTGCCCTGAGGGACCGTATTCTTCCCCTGCTGGAGGTTGCTTTGTCAGGCAGATGTTGTCAAGGGCAGGGGCAGTGTCGGGTGTTAGGCACGGTGAGCCAAGCTGCAGGCCCAGAGGTGGCTGCAGGTCTGGCTGGCAGGGGCAGGTGCACAGATAAATGCCCTGCTGTGGAGTGGGAGAGGCTTTGGGGGGCATGGAGGGAAGGTGGGATGAGGGGAGGCCTCCAGAGAGGCCAGGGCTCAGGCTGAACAGGGGCTGAAGGCAGCTGCAAGCACGAGGCAGCGGGGACAGTGGCCAGGGTGGCAGGTCCAGAGGCCGTAAGGAGGCACAAGGCTTCTTGAAAACTGGCCTTGCTCCAGAATTTGGATCTTTTTTTCTGAAGGCAAAGGAGAGCACCACTGAAAGGCTGTAAACAAGAAGTCAACAGTGTATATCCCCAGGGATGCAGGAGGGCCGGTGCAGGAATTTGAGACCAGTTGGGAGGGTTTTGCACATGATAAGCCAGGCACAAACAAGCAGGGGGGCGATTGGGCAGATGGAACCCAAAGGGCGACCTGGAAGGTGACATGCTGACCAGCTGAGGCCCAGAGAATTAAGTGGGGGTGTAAGTGCTGGGACTGCAGTGTTGCTTCCCCCGCCCCCGCTCCCAGTACAGGAGCGATGAGAGATGCAGGGTTTCCATGTAGTCAGTGATTGGGGGGTTTAGAAACTCACAGTATAGCCTTTAGCATAAAGAAAGTGGATAGGATGCACCTAAGCTGTTCTCTTTTTCTTTTGCTTGTCTGAAAGTTTGAATTTCTCTAGTTTTAGAGTAAAATATGTATATAATTTGGAAACAGGATTTTTCTTTTCCCTGATTCTTGATCCAGTAGAAGACTCACATTGGGTTCTTAGTGGCCAAATAGGAGAAAAAGATGCTATTTCCAAGTCAGTTACAGGCTTCCCTGGTGGCTCAGACGGTAAAGCCTCTGCCTACAATGCTGGAGACCCGGATTTGATCCCTGGGTCGGGAAGATCCCCTGGAAAAGGAAATGGCAACCCACTCCAGTATTCTTGCCTGGAAAATCCCATGGATGGAGTAGCATGGTGGGCTACAGGTGGGCTACAGTCCATGGGGTCGTAAAGAGTTGGACACGACTGAGTGACTTCACTTTCACAATTCTCCTGGGATCCTGCTTCATCCTTGGGGAGCGCTTGTCCTGTGTTGTGGGGTTGGGGGTGGATGGGCTCAAAGGCAGTAACTATGTAACGAATAATTGTATTTGGTTGAGACCAGCAAGGGATAATGTGTACATTTTCCGAAGGGTATGTCCCTCATTGCAGGTTTGGGGTCTTGCAGGAGGATGTCTGGTGTGAACAGAATTAATGAAAATAACTCTGCTCAGTTTGATGAAGCAGGGCCGAATGTACCCCTTTAAGTAGCTTTGGGTGTTTCTTATCCTCTAATGGCCAAAAAAAACAAAAGGCCCTTCTGAGCCAGAGCACTCAGACGCTGTCCTGTCCCCCTCCCTCCCGTGTGCAGATCACCACCGGCTACAACCTGGAAGATGACCGCTGCGAGTGTGTGGCCCTGCAGGACTTCCGGGCCGGAGAGCAGGTGGGTTCCGTCCGAGACCCTCAGCTCACACTGTGCGAGATTTGTGTTTAAGGCTTGTTTGAGGAGCATGTTCTAGGACCCAGAACCAGGATAAACACTTCGTGCTCTGCATGGGACCTTTGGGCCCGCCAGGGAGAAAGATTTGCACAGCTGCCCTACTGTGTGTAACACTGTCCACTGAAAACCAGCTCTGTGTTACGACAGTAGAACAGATTTCTTCCATTATATAAACTGCATTGCTTTCATACCTTTCTCTGTGGATTAGAACCTTCTTTATATGAAGGCTATGTATTTAAGTGGCAAAACCATAAGGGAAGCGGGACCCACAAGAGCTGTCTTCTTATACTTTCTCTTGAACCTGTTTTCAGTAATCATTGGGGTGGGGGTGGGCGGGGCTCAGCCTCTCAGTCCGCTTGCAGATATGCAGGTAAGAACACCTATATTCTGTCAGCCGTGAGCAAGATCTGACACAGGCCACTGACATTCTCGCGGAGACAGAGTGAAAAGTGTCAGCCTAACCAAGTGTCTGGAGGAGAAGTTCATCACCCCTCTGCTACTTGCAGAATTGCCGCAGCCTCTAGAAATGGGTTTCCACCAGACACTCTGGTGGTCAGAGGAGGGGAGAACAAGATGAATTGTAACGTGCAGTTGTAAAGGGACAGTATCGGTGAGCCTGCCGGGAGGGGTTATGATAGAGACCAGGTCGGGGTCTGGCTCCTCTGTGTGCTGGGAGGCCTGGGGGGGCGCTCTCCTCCCCTGGCTGGCCAGCCCGGCGCACGGGGCCTTCAGAACAGGGTGTGGTTCCTTCAGGGCTGTCCATCCTTAGTGTAAAGTCCCGCTAAATGTATGAGAACTGACCCTTTGCCCTGCTTTGTACTGAGAATGGATGTTAAGTTTCTTTTATATCCCTTTATTTTTTCTTTACTGCATCTCAGATTTACATTTTTTATGGCACTCGGTCAAATGCAGAGTTTGTGATCCACAGTGGTTTTTTCTTTGACAATAATTCACACGACAGAGTGAAAATAAAGCTTGGAGTGAGTAAAAGTGACCGGCTCTACGCCATGAAGGCCGAGGTCCTGGCTCGCGCTGGCATCCCAACGTACGTAGACAGTCTGTCAGCTCTCTCCTATGGTCCTTGAAATACTTCCAGTTGCAGAGTGTTTAATTGGCGAGTTAACGCAACTCCTCCGCTGTAGTTTGTCTTAATCCCTTTATCCCTATTATACTGCGAATTTAAACCGTTAGATGTATGGTGATTTACCAGCGTTTTCAGATCAACATAATCATGTCGTTGAAAGCATCCCACAGTCAGTTCCAGGGGATGTGGCCTGAAATCCTCCTTCAGTTAAATCGGTGCCTCCATGTCATTAATGCCTTTCACCTTGAAAAGGTTAATGACCTGGATCAATTTGTTTCATTTAATTCTTTGCCACCATTAGTTTCTGTAATGAAGTCACGATCCTCAGTGATTTCAAGAATTTCTGGTTAAATTTTTTAAGATTTTCTTGCATTTGAGGTGCAAAATGATAAAGAAGACAAGAATTATGATTTATTGGTTCTCCAGGGAATGGAGGAACCATTCTTAATGAAAATGGATTATCTAGACCTTTTTTTTATTGAACTTGTCAATATTTGATGAATGATTAAAATGTGAACTCAACATAAATTATCGTTACCCTCTTGTTAGGAACCGTGGGTGTGCTGGGTTCTCCAGCATGTCGTGTGCCCCGAGGTGAAGGCTGTCAGACCGGCGACCGACCGCTGGCAGTGGCGGTCCCCGCCGTCCTCCCGGGCCAGCCCAGCCCTGCCGCATCTTGCCAGGACTGAACGCTGTGTATTTAGAATTGGGGGGAGAAGCACGGGGGCCTCTGGGTGGCCCGGCGCTCCCTGAGGGTCACCACACCGAGGGCAGGCTTAGAGATCTCCCTGAGGAGCGGGCGGGCAGGAGTGGGCTCCCGGGACTGATGCGGCCTCTTCTCTTGTCAGCTCCAGCGTCTTTGCCCTGCATTTCACGGAGCCGCCCATCTCCGCCCAGCTGCTAGCTTTTCTCCGAGTTTTCTGCATGACCGAAGGTAAATCATCTCAGGGAAAAAAAATGTTGACTTTTTTTTTTTTTTAATTCATGAAGTGTGAGGCAGAGGGATTCAGATTAAAGATAAAACTGCTTAAAATTAAAGCACTTTGGGGGAGGAGGTAAGATGGTAATATTGGAAAAAGAAGAAAATGATGTTTCATCCTGGAAGTTTTTTGTTAAATCCTTGATGTGTTGTCAGTATTCGCTTGTAATAAACAAATAATTCTCTACTGCCTTAGGAAGAAACATATAACATCTTGGACTATCTAACCGTATCAGATTCTACATTTGTAGACGGGAGTTTTTGATGTGTTTATTTACCTGGAATGACAGAGCCTCGGTGTCTGGACGAGTGAGGGGGCAGTTGTCACTGAAGCTGTGGGGTCGGCTGGGGCCTGTGTGGGCCAGAGGCCTTCATCTGTTAACCAGCTCTGTGGTTTGGATCCAAAATCGCCAGCAGGCCTTTTAATGCCAGGCATCCAGTTGGAGTACATAACACTGCAAACAGAACCTGTTTACATTGCAAAATATTCTCGTCAACAGCCTCTTACTACAGGCACAAAAAGAGTTTCATATATATATATATATATATATATATATATATATAGTATTGAGCATTGATTTTATGTTTCTGTAAGATAAGCCACTTGGGGTTTCTGGTACTGAGATGTGACCTATTGCGGTCATGTTTCATTCTTCATTGGAAAATACACTCCTCCAAATCCCCTGGTCCTGAGGTTCCATTGTTAATTGTGTGTGAGTTTGCTCTTGTTGTAAAGCACCTTGGATCCTGTGCACAACAGATTGGGTGGGAAAGAGTGAGCAAGCGAGCAAGTGCCCCCTGATTGAACAGACAAGTGTGAGGCTGTCTGAGCATTGGAGCGAGGGCAGCTGGGCCGGAGCAGAAATGCCGGCCCCTGGAGGGAGCCTGCTGGGCTCTGCCACCCGGCTCCCTGTCTTCATGTCCGCAGCCAGAGAAGTGCTGCCCGGATCTGGCTGGTCATCGGGATGGAGGTGGGAGAATCTGAGTCCCAAAGCAGAGAGAGGTCACTTGGACCCCAACTGCAGAGCCCAGAGACATGCATGATGGTCCTCATTCCTTGTTCATAGCCACACTGCTCTGGACTCCCCGTCACTTGAGTGAGAGCTTGTGCTTCTGGGTGTGGTGGTGAGCCATCACTCCAGCTTAGTGGACACGAGTTTACGGTTAACTGTGGGCTTTTCTTGCGTATCAGGTAGGGTTACAGAGTTGAGTGTCACATGTCACAGTTCATGGTCTGAAGAAGCTTATAACTAAGATCAATGATGACGATGACGACCCCTGGAGTCTGGGAGCCCCACTCTGTGCGGGGCTCTTGTAATAAACAAATAATTCTCTACTGCATTGGGAGAAAACTTACAGATAATCTTGGATTATCTAACCGTGTCAGAGTCTGCATTTACAAAGGACTATGGTGCAGGCTGTTCATTCTCAGCCACCTTGTAGGAGGGAGGCAGGGCTTCCCACTTGACTGACATAGAAACTCCTGTGCCATGAGGAGAGGAACTTGGTCACTCAGCTCACAGGCAGTGACCTGGACTTGAGAGCCTGTGCCCAGGCCCCCTGTGGCTCCTGCTGGTTTGCAGGAGTTGCGTCCATGGAAGAGGTCCTTGCGCTGCGGGGCCTTTGACACGGAGCCAGACTGGGGGCCACCAAACCACGCTCTCATGGTGGTTGGGGTGGGGGAGAAGCGGGGTGGTGAGGAGCCCTGTGAGTGCAGAGAATCCAGGATGGGTCTGTGAGTCAGGGAAGAGGGGAAAGAAGCCTGCTCCCGGAGGCTGTGTTCATTTCCCGAGTGTTGCGGAAAGGTGGATGGCCTTTCCTAGGTTTCATCTCCAGTGTGTGAAGTCAGGTCGGTTTCACTGAAAAGCAGCAGAGAGAAAGCTCTGCTTCAGCTCCTTGGCTTCCCAGCATTCATTAAAGGGTGAAACTCGAGTAGCTTGAGGAAGAAAAAAGATAGGAACCTTAGTATTGGGGACTTCTAAAAAGATACCTCTTCCACCCAAGAAGTTTATATTCTTTATACAAAGAATAAAACTATAGGCTCAAAAATGTAAAAATCCTGAATTTTTTCATGATCTTTTGCTAACAAACGCAACTTAATAAATTTGTTTTTGAATATTAGATTAACTTCTATTAAAAAACCCTGCTTTTGAATCGTTTTAGGTTCGTTGATTCTCTTTAGTTTCTCTGCAGTCACAGACAGTTTGTCATGTCAAGACAATTGATGCGTTCTTTGAATCATTCTCACTAATACTAATAAAAGTTTGGTTTGCTGGCAGCAGAAGTTCTTCCATTTGAATTGTAAATAGTGACAGCTGTGGGGCATTTTGCTCTGAAAGAGACACTGTCTCATAATTACATAAGAAGCACGGGTGTGCTTCTTGAGCGTGAATAGGATCGGCACGTTTTGGTCTTTTGAAGATAATGTGCCAGGAGATAAAGTGCTCAGAGCAGTTGCTGAATTCTTTCCTCTTCTTACATGTATTTGAAGGTAATTGAGATGTGCACTTGTGTTTATTTGTAATTCCTATTTAAATGCCTGACAAGTGAGGGGTATAGGCACATTTTTTTCATTAAGATTTTTCTGGTCCATTTTCTTGTTTCACTTTGTGGTTTACTTGTTACAAGATGAGACAGATAGCTTTGTCAGGTCAGCCACTGGAACTGGTACCATGAGATTTCAATCTGGAAGGGTCACTGGGCCCTTGTGCTGCTGTTTGTCTTCCCTGATTGCATTGCTTACCTGGATGTCTCTTCTACCCAGTAGGTGTGACTGGGCTCACAGTTTGTGGGAAGGGTGTTCTCAGAATAAGGGGTGTGTCTCTCCAGATGGTCTTTAAGAAGCATCTTCTGAAACCATCTAAAGGCTCTCAGGACCCCTCTTAAAAGCAATGAGACTCGGAGTGCTGGCCAAGCAAGGCTTGATCTGGATGCCGATCAAGGAGACCTCCCCGCTTTTTCCTTCCCTGAGACAGGGCAAGCTCTGACCCTGCTCTGACTGACCGGGGAGAAGGGAGCACTTCGCCGCGGGCGAGGACGCTGCTGGGAGGCTGTTTGGTGAGGTGGCCGCTGGTTAGTATGAAAGGAGTGCTGTTTCCCTAACAGACACTGTTTGCTTCCTGTAGAGGAGCTGAAAGAACACTTGCTGGGAGACAGTGCCATTGACAGAATCTTCACCTTGGGGAACTCTGAGTACCCCGTCAGCTGGGACAACGAGGTCAGACTGTGGACGTTTCTTGAAGACCGAGCCTCGCTTCTTCTGAAAACATATAAGACAACCATTGAGGTGATTCAGTTGATCAAGCAAGGATTTGTGCTTTGTCATGTTTTAAAAGATTTTTCATGAGAGATTCTTTTTTATTAAAAGTTTATTTATTTCAATTGGAGGCGATTTACTTTATAATATTATAGTGGTTTTTGCCATACATTGACATGAATCAGCCATGGGTGTATATGTGTCCCCCATCCTGAATATCCCTCCACCTCCCTCCCTATCTCATCCCTCAGAGTCATCCCAGTGCACCAGCCCTGAGCACCCTGTCTCATGCATTGAACCTGGACTGGCAATCTATTTCACGTATGATAATATACATGTTTCAATGCTATTCTCTCAAATCATCCCACCCTCGCCTTCTCCCATGGAGTCCAAAAGTCTATTCTTTACATTTGTGTCTCTTTTGCTATCTTGTATATAGGGTCATTGTTACCATCTTTCTAAATTCCATATATATGCGCTAATATACTGTATTGGTGTTTTTATTTCTGACTTACTTTACTCTCTGTAATAGGCTCCAGTTTCATCCACCTCATTAGGACTGATTCAAATGCATTATTTTTAATGGCTGAGTAACATTCCATTGTGTTTATGTACCACAGCTTTCTCATCCATTCGTCTATTGATGGACATCTAGGTTGCTTCCATGTCCTGGCTATTGTCAACAGTGCTGTGATGAACACTGGGGTACACGTGTCTCTTTCAGTTCTGGTTTCCTCGGTGTGTATGCCCAGCAGTGGGATTGCTGGGTTGTATGGCAGTTCCATTTCCAGTTTTTTAAGGAATCTCCACACTGTTCTCCATAGTAGCTGTACTAACTTGCATTCCCACCAACAGTGTAAGAGGGTTCCCTTTTCTTTGCATCCTCTCCAGCATTTATTGTTTGTAGACTTTTTGATAGTGGCCATTCTGACCGGCATGAAATGGTACCTCATTGTGGTTTTGATTTGCATTTCTCTGATAATGAGTGATGTTGAGCATCTTTTCTCATGAGAGATTCTTAAATGTAAATTACTGTAATTATTTAGCAAAATCATTGCGTATTTGACATTTTTCATTCAACTTATTTGGAGAAGGAAATGGCAACCCACTCCAGGATTCTTGCCTGGGAAATCCCATGGGCAGAGGAGCCTGGTGGGCTACAGCCCACCAGGTTGTAGAAGAGCTGGGCACGACAGCGACTAAACAACAAGAGCCAAATTTAACTTACTAATGTTTTTCTACTTAACACGTTTACCCTCACCAAAAGAGCCACAAGGCATTATTGATTAGAAGATAAATTTTTAAATTCTTTAATGCTTTTTTATAATTTGTGATTCATACGATACAAGCAAATGTAAGTTTTTATTTGTGCTTTCAAAGTTTCCTCCTGGGTCACTTGACTTCAAATACCCATCATTCATCCAACATCCAAGCACTGTGTGATTTAGGCTCCTCTTTTTTGTTTGACCATCATTTATTTAGATATAATTTACATACAGTGAAATTCATACTTCTGAAGTGTATGCTTGGGTGTAAGTATACAGTCATGCAGCCACCCCCACAATCGAGTTCCCGAACCTTCTCCCCTCCCCACCCCCCAGTTTCCCGTGTGTGCCCTCGTCCCCGGCAATAACTGACGTGCCTTCCGCTGCTATAGTTTACCAGTTCAGCGACTTGTGATAGTTGATTTTGCTGTTTCCTTTTCCAGGAAGATAAGTCCTTCTTGAAAAACCATGACCTTTCCGCCCGTGCCACCATGGCCATCAAGTTGCGCCTAGGTGAGAAGGAGATACTGGAGAGAGCTGTCAAGAGCGCGGCCGCGAACCGGGAGTTCTACCGGCGGCAGATGGAGGAGCGCGCGCCGCTGCCCAAGTACGAGGAGGGCGGCGCCGGGCTGCTGGAGGGCGTGGCGGACTCGCAGCTGCCGCTGGTGCTGAGGAACCTGGAGGGGGAGGCGGGCGCGCAGGAAGCCTTGACCCTCAGCGAGGCCGTCCGCAGGGCCCAGGCCGCAGAGCACGGGCTCGTCAACGGCGAAAGCTCTATCCCCAACGGGACCAGGTCAGAGAAGGAAACTTTAACTCAAGAGGAAAGTAAAAGAGCGGCTGGAGACGCCAAAGAACCTTCTTCCGACAGCGCCGAGGACGTTGCAAAGTAGCCCCGGGTTCGGCCGAGGTTATGAACAGGCCCGTTTACATCGCTGTGTTTCCCTGTTCACGGTTTTCTTTCTGCTGAGAGAAAAATATGTTTTTGCTGCTTTATATAAAAATGATTTTTTTAAGTTATTTAAAAAATCTAGCTTCCCTTTCTGATTATGATTGCCATCTTGCTTCTAGGCCAAACCAACCAGTTGCCCAAGCAGAACACAGAGGGGAGAGGCACCTCGGAAGGTTCTGCAGGCCCTCTGCTGGCAGACACCTTTTCTTCCTGGGAAAGGATGCCGCTCCCGGTCCGCTGTGCTGCTGTGGGCCTGGCCTCAGCAGCCAGGGGCAGGCCCGCCCCGCCTCCTGCTTGACGGGGGCGCTCGGGGGTGCCCAGCGGAAAACGGGCTTGAGGTTAGGGAACCTGGGAGCCTGGGCAAAAGAAATGAAATCCTTTCATTTTTTTTTTTCCCTAAAAAAATAATGCCCCAGTACCAAAAGAAAAGGAAAGGTGGCAACCTTATTTTTAATAGTTTTAAGTGTTGATGATAATCCTAATGATATAAATACGCAGAGACACACACACACACACACACACATATCTAGTGATTTCTAAAGATTTGTTTACTTTGTGTTTTGTTTTACTGTGCTAAGAACTTGTCCTTCCTCCTGGAATCAAAGTAGGACATGCGTATCCTGCCCCTGAATTTCCGCGTTGGCTCTGATTGTGAAGCGGTGCGTTCGCCCTCCATCCTGGCTCGGAGCGCCCGTGAGGGCCCCGCTCTGTGTTCAGGCGAGGCCGCTCCGGCTTCTCTGGTTGTCGCAACAAGCTAGAGATTTTCAAAGCTACACTTTTGAGTAAAAAGCCTTATTAAAAGGAAAACGTGATTAATATTTTTGTCTATTCCTTTTCTTTGGAGCGTGACAGGCCTCTTGAGTCGAAAGTGAAAGTGTTAGTTGCTCAGTCGAGTCCTGCTCTTTGTGGCCCCAGGGACTGTAGCCGGCCAAGCTCCTCTGTCCATGGGAGTTCCCAGGCAAGAATACTGGAGTGGGTAGCCATTCCCTTCTCCAGGGGATCTTCTGGGCCCAGGGATTCAACCCAGGTCTCCTGCATTGCAGGCGGATTCTTTACCTTCTGAGCCACCAGGGGAGCTTTTATGTAAACCCTGCTGCTCGCCAACGGGCAGGTTGTGAACCTGACCTGTGCTGCGTGGGTTTGCTTCCCCTGGAGACTTAAGATGGGTGAGAAGCCTGTGTTCAGCACCCTCCCCTACCCGCAGGGGGAGCTCGGGTTCCGGCAGCACCAGGAACACTGGAAGGGGGTTCTTAGTGTCGGGGGAGGTAGAGGCTTGGGGTGGTGACTGGGGGTGTGGTGGGGTCCCTCCGCAGAAAGCCACCAGCCTTCAAGTTGCTCACTGCCAGTCATCCTCAACTTCATGTTGATATTTTCACGTCTCTGAAGCCCTATTAAGTACATCACTTATTTTTAAAAATGCCAAGTGAACTCTTCACCCGACCGTCTCAGTAGCATCACTGCACACAGATGTCTCCAGGACGTTCTCAGGGTTTCTCCTTGGAGAAGACACAGCTCTGTCAACCACTTGCTTCATTCTCTACTGAGGACACCCTGCCTCCCCAAGCTTGGCGCATCAAGTGTACCTGCTGCGTTGGACACTCAGGGCAGGTTTCGTCTTTCCATGAGGTCGGCACCCGTTAACGTCCTGCGTTGTTCATGCGATCACGGTTTCAACTTCCTCCTAAGAGGCTGCCTGTGACACCAACTCTCCCATCAGCCCTTTACCGAACTCCTTTACCAAAGTATGAGTCTGGGAGACATACGTGGCTAACTTCCAAAAGGCAAAAGCACAGTGGTATTCAGGGAGTTTCCTGTCTGGAACAGAAGCCCCAGAGACAGGAATGCTTATGACTGATTGTAGATGAGTTTCTCATTGGATAACAGCTTTCAAGTCTAATGTGAAGTGTATCCTCTGAAAGGTGCATGTCCGGTACAGACAGACTAGCTTCATGAGATGGGATGGTGTCAAAATACTCCCTGGAGAAGATTCCAGTTGAGGTGGAGCTGGACTGGAGTAGGGACGTGCCCTGGTCCTTAGGCACCAATGGAGGGTGTGTGGGGGAATCCCACGCTCTGAGCTCAGTCCCTTAATTTACTTGGGAGGTGAGAGAATGGCACTACATTACCAGCAGTCCCTGCTTAAAAATTGGGAGACTGCTCTGTCCACTAATTCCACCAGGGTCTGCTTGTTAAGGATATTGGACAGAAAGCAGGTTAGGCTCCAATGGAGGAGACTCTGTAACAAAAATGGTGCTCATAGAACGCTTTCGATGTCGGAAGACGGTGTGTGAACAACGTGATTTCCTAGGTCGAGGAGAATCGCCCTGGCAGGACCCCGGCGGGGTCAGCAAGACCACAGTGCATGTAACCAGCCCCCTGTGCCCGAGAGGTAGGCAGCGCTCCCACACAGACACTTGGATTCACAACTGAAGGAAAAGTGATTAAATTGGCACTGAAGAGCCCTCACTGCCATCTGTCATGGAAATAGACCTTTCTCTCAAATCATTTTAAAGTTTACTTTCTTCTTAGTGCTTTTGGATAAGAGGCTGCTCAGGCTAGTCATTGGAAAAACGCCAGCTTCTGCTTCTGTTTCGTTAGCTCTGTGCGTTATTTGTGTAAACAGCAATTAAATTTCACCAGCCCTAGAAAAATCACCCCGTTTTTCCACGCAAGCTGGCAATCGATGGGTGATTTCCCCCAATAGTTTCTAGAATAGGCTCACTAAAAGATGTGTTTAATTTTTCTGAGAGATGGGGTAAGACATTAAAAATATAATATTCCCAGGTTCCCAACATACAGGGTTGTACTAAGTCAAACTTCCACTTGAAAAGGAGGGAATTTGTTTTCTGTAAATCCTCACTTAACTATATTTTTGGTGGTTAATGCATACATGTTTGAGTGAAAGAATTAAAAAAAAAAAAAACACCCAGAGAAAGTACCTGCAACTTGGGTTCAGAACTAAAATAGCAGTGTCTGTAAAGAAAATCAGGAATCATGGTTACTGGGGGTTGGTTTAGGGGGTGAGTTTCAGAAAACCCAGACCGTGAAGCGTTGGCTGTAACCATGGCTACAGTGAGAGGCTCTTTCTGTGATATATTGTGCCACGTTCCCATTATTATCGATCTGGCAAAATGAACGTGTTTGTTAACAGGCTATAGCCAATCACCTGACCAAAGAATTGGGCTCACTTTTAAGTTTCAGTTAAGTGTAGAGTAGAATCCAGCCACCTCATTAAGGGTCACCCTACGGTTTCTTTTCATCAGTGGCACCTCGTGTAGTGTAAACCTAGAATCATGTGTGTAAATGGAATTTGAGGAACTCGGGTTGCATTCAGATGCTCTGTCGAATCTGTTATTTAAATGAAGCTGCAGGGCTGGTCCTGGGTGTGAGGAGCCTCCCTGGAAGGAGGGATGGGACTCGGCACAACCCTGGCCAGTGGCCGGGGAGGCAGATCCCCGCCGAGGGAGGCTGCTGTGCCTGTGGACCCGGACAGACCGCTGGCCATCGGAAGGGGTGCCTGACATGAGGGGCGTGTTCTAAGTGCCGGGGGCTGGTTTTATTCATCACAGTACAGGTGGTCCGTGCTGCCTGAGAGTGCAAGCTCTGGGGCCCACAGTCCCAGGCTGCTCTCCCGGGCCCTGCAGACAGTCCCTGGGCATCTCTGTACTTGTCTTTAGGGTATCTTGTGCCTCCTCCCTCCCGAGGGGACAGGGAAGACCGGATGAGGTAATGGGGATAAAAGCTTCTGGCACAGTGTTGGCTGCGTGCTAAGCATTCAGTGGATGTGAGTTATTACTATTTTGTCAGTCTGAGCGGCTCCCGGGAGGCAGGAAATGTTCGTGGGACTAGAGGTGGGGGGGCTCAGGGGGTGGGGGGAGCACACGGGTCCCTGCTCTGCGGGCAGGCTGCTCGCATCTGTCCAACTGAGACAGGAACTTCAGACCCGGGCGGAGCAGCGGTCGTGTTCCTGGTGCGACACCAGGTTCTGTGTAACTCAGATTCCTAAGAAGCCTGGGCTGCCCCCAAGGTGGCAGGGCAGCCATTTGAACAAATAACCATCAGCCCGGGCAGAGCTCGCCGAGCTTCAAGAGAAGGAGGTGCTCTGTGCACTTGGGAACTCGGGGAAAAGAAGCGCTGGAGGATGTGGGACAGGCACATTCAGGGCTTCCCCTGGGGGCAGGGCAGTGCCTGGCGAACCCCACAGGAGGCTCCTGAACTGGGCTGGGGCTCAGGGACCCCCAGGAGAGCACCTGCAGAGTTTCACCCCCCTTGCAGCAAATGAACTTCAGATGGAAAAATGGAGTGGTGGCCAGCTGGTTTAAACACAAATGCCACCATCAGTATTTCCTGTAGAAACACAGGAGAACTGCAGAGAAACCCGTGTTCATAGCCTCAGTCTGACTGTGGGGTTGGGAAAGTTAACCCAGATGCTCACACTCATTTCAGTGCCAACTCCCAGGCTTATTTACAGTCTCCTAGTGCCCTCTTACGACTCAGCTGTACCTGTGTGTGAGTCCATACACACACACACACACACACACACACACACACACATATATATGTATATGTATATACATATACACACGCATTTGGGCTTCTGAGGCAATGGCACCCCACTCCAGTGCTCTTGCCTGGAGAATCCCATGGACGGAGGAGCCTGGTGGGCTGCAGTTCATGGGGTCTCGAAGAGTTGGACACGACTGAGCGACTTCACTTTCACTTTTCACTTTCATGCACTGGAGAAGGAAATGGCAACCCACTCCAGTGTTCTTGCTGGGAGAATCCCAGGGACTGGGGAGCCTGGTGGGCTGCCGTCTATGGGGTCGCACAGAGTCGGACACGACTGAAGCGACTCAGCAGCAGCAGCAGCAGCAGGTGGCGCTAGTGGTAAGAAAGTGAAAGTGAAAGTCGCTCAGTCGTGTCTGACTCTTTGCGACCCTATGGACTATACAGTCTATGAAATTCTCTAGGCCAGAATACTGGAGTGGGTGGGTAGCCTATCCCTTCTCTAGGGGATTTTCCCGACCCAGGAATTGAACCGGGTCTCCTGCATTGCAGGCGGATTCTTTACCAACTGAGCTATGAGGGAAGCCCAGTAGTAAAGAACCCGCCTGCCAATGCAGGAGACATCAGAGACGCAAGTTCCATCCCTGGCTCAGAAAGATCTCCTGGAGGAGGAAATGGCCACGCACTCCAGTATCCTTGCCTGGAGAATCTCATGAACACAGGAGCCTGGCGGGCTACAGTCCATGGGGTCGCAAAGAGTCAAGACACGACTGAGCGACTAAGCACAGCACAGCTCCTCACGTGAGACCCCCAGCTCAGAAAGCCAGTGCTGTCATAGACCCTGTGCCATCATAGTTAGGCGTGTCTGCCCCTAACTGCCAGCAGCTCGAACAAAGGTGGTGTTTCACAGAAAAGCATTTCCAGTGTGCATTTTGGCGGACTCAGGTGCCAAGGGTTCTGAGGTGGACAGCAGCCTGGTTGGGTGTGTTCCTGCCACTTGTTGAGAGGCCGGGGGAACCGTTAACTCGTGGGTCAGCAACACTGACAAAAGCTCCCGAGTGTTTCAGGCGGCGGGCCTCGCTCTCCCCTGTAAGATACCTGGGTGGAGTCCTCAGAGTGCCAGGAGAGCCTGACCTTCCCACTTGTCCTTGTGGGGGCAGAGTGGCTGTCTCCTCCAGATACTCAGCCCTGCGACGTGAGTGGGGGGCGCTCCAGCCAGGCTGAGCAGGGCCCCACGGGACCCAGCGGTTTTCCAGGGCTGTCTTCTTGGAGCTCAGACAGCCTTCAAGATGCAGGTTCTTCTCCACGGGGACCCAGGCAGCCCCGGCCTGCTGCTCCCCCCACTGCACCAGGTGGCCAGGGCTGGGACAGGGAGGAAGCCCTGTTTTCCAGGTGACAAAACGCAGGTCCAGGCGCCACCAATGGCCACAGGGTCTCATCCTACTTTCTCTTCCTTAATAAACTTTGATTCAGTGACACCCGTAGCTCAGTTGGTAAAGAATCCGCCTGCAAGGCAGGAGACCCCGGTTCAATCCCTGGGTTGGGAAGATTCCCCTGGAGAAGGGAATGGCAACCCACTCCAGTATTCTGACCTAGAGAATTCCATGGACTATAGCCCATGGGGTCGCAGAGAGTCAGACATGACTGAGTGATTTTCACTCAGTGACACCCATAGATTCGCCCACAGTTGTTTGAGTATCTGATCGGGGCTGGGGGGACAAAGAGTGCAGGCCCCAGGTCCCTCGTCCACAAGGAGCCCCAGGAGGAGCAGGCCCAGCGCCTGCCTGTGTCTGGAGGGTGCAGGGGGCCTTCCAGGGGAAGTCACCCCCAAACCAGGTCTTCAGGTACATACCCATTGGTGTTTTTTTTTTTTTCCTATTCCTAACATAAACGAGACTGGCCAGGGCTTTTAATGCCACAATCTACAAAATGGTAGATTACCTTAGTTCTCTCTTAGCCTAATTTTTATTCCTTCTCTCTCCTCCACCCCAAAGGTTCATTTCTATTACCAAGTAGTAGAGAGTTTAAGTCTGATTTCTTTTCACAACTTACATGCTTTGAACGCATGCCTCAGGGAACTAGAATCTTCTTCATGTTTATTAGATACTACATTTCCAGGTTTTCTAACATTGTGGGAATGATAAGAGGGGACCCCAGCATCATAGCTTTGGGGCGACTTGATTAATAACAGTTTTGAAATCCCTGTTTCCTTTGCTGAAACAGAAACAACAGAACCTGTTACGAGACCGGTGTGTGTGAGTGTGAATGCAGGGCATTAGCCCCGTTTCCTCAAACTAGTCTGCAAACACCCATCCCCGCATGATAGCATCTAAAAGACCACTGCTCGCTGCTTACAGTAGCCAAGACATGAACACAACCTAACTGTCCATCAGCAGAGGGGGGATGGACAAAGAAGATGGGGTACGTATACACAGCGAAGTATCCCTCAGCCAATGAAGAATGAATAACGCCATCTGCAGCAACACGGATGGCCCGAGAGATGTCATACTGAGTGAAGTAAGTCAGACAGAGAAGTATCAGATGATATCCCTCATATGTGGAATCAAAAGAAATGATACGAATGAATTTATGAAACAGAAACAGACTCATGGACTTAGAGAATGAACTTGAACTTATCTTTACCAGGAGGGAAAGCGTGGAGAAGGATAGTTACAGAGTTTGGGATGGACATGTACTCACTGGTATAATTAAAATGGATAACCAACAAGGACCTACCGTGTAGTATGGGAACTCTGTCTCAATGTGACAGCCTGGATGGGAGGGGAGTTTGGGGAAGAATGGACACGTGCATGTATGGCTGAGTCCCGTTGCTGTCTACCTGAAACTATCACAATACTGTTAATTGGCTATATTCCAATTTAAAATAAAATGTTTAAAAAAATAGAAAAAAAATTAAAAACCACCTGTTCATCCCATGGAGTTTGACTAATCCACACCTACTTCATTCCATCTCAACCTGACAATTAACAAGGAAATGAGAGGCTCCAGCCTCAGTGACAGACCGCATCTGGGCACAGAATCTTGTCTCCTGTTTCCCCATCATTCCTGTGACAAGTTTTGCTGTTCACTGACCAAGCTGCCTTTGGCCAAAGTGGCTAGGCTCTTTGTCCAGGATATCTCAATCTGTTAGAAATTCAAATGAACAAATATACTCCCCTGGAACAAATATAAAATGACTCCTGTAGGTATCAAAAAATTCTTCAGGCTATCTCTTAAGGAAGCCAGACTTTCCAGCAGCAATTAAATTGCATAATTGGATACAGGAAAAATGTTATAATTGCTCACAGCAGCAATTTACTAGGATAGATGTTACTTATGACATGTGTCAAAAAGGTCAGAGTTTATATTTCCTTGGACATGAACCTAATCTTTGAAACTCTAAAAGTTACACTTTTTGGTCATTAATTTTTTTTTACAAGCAGAGATTTTGACAATTAACCCAGTTAATAAAGGTCAAATTTCATTTTTTCCCCCAATTTCTGGAGCACTTATTTCTTTCTGAAAATGGGAAGATAGAGGATGATAAATAGTTATTAAATGAATACAGGGATGTAGTTCCGCTGTCAGGGTGATGATTATAAAACAGCTGATCCTGGAAGAACAGAATCACCGTGTATCTGATGGGAGGGAAAGTAAGATTACAAGCCGGGGAAATAGAAAAATTAAGCCCAAATACCGTGCGCTGTTAGTAGGATAATATGAGTATAGGCGCTTGTTCACTCACCTCAGGATTCCAGTCATTCAAATTATGCAGACTTCAGGCTTCAAGTTTCCAATCTGCCCATTTTAAAATAAGTAATTTCTGCAAACTTGCAACAAAGTACAACGTGAGTTAACCAAAAGGTTCACCCTGAATCCCTGTAATGACCCACAGGCAGACGAGCAAACAGAGCCATCAGGCAGCTAGGTCACCGGCGACCAGAGGCCAAGGGTGAAGCTGAGCGATGGGCAGCCTGCATGCCCTTCCCCCGCACCACCGCCGCGGGCAGCACCCCAGAGCCCTGTCCACGAGGGATGGAATTCTATCATCTCTTCCCGGCACGGGAAACCACAGAGAAAGGACCTCAAGGCTTCCTCCGCCCCAGAACAAAAGACAAACCAAGCCTCCCTTTCCACTCTCAACCCAACCCACGCCCTCCCTCCAGCCCTGCCTGGGTCACCTCCCCGCGGCCTTTGTAGGTGGTCCTACCGGGGCCATCTCCCTTCCCCTGCTCCGCGTGCGCCCCCTGGTGGCAGTGCTAGCTAGGACAACCCGCCCACCGGGAAGCCGCCGGGGGAAACCGCGCTGAGCCCTTGCATTGCACCGCCCTGCGAGCAAGTAGCTTCCCAGACCCAGCCAAGAACTTAATTCTAGAGGTGGGCTTTTGCTGGTGTTGGGTGTCTGGGGCTTGCTGGTGCTGCCATTGTGTTGTGTAAATAAACGCTTCTCAGCACAGAGATGCTCAACATTAAAGGAACATTTAAGACCTACAATTACACCTATTTATCCAAAAAATACCGATGATAGGCATGGAGCCAGGACCCGGCCTTGTCCACGGGTCCCTGTGGCCCTGGATTTCCACCCCCGCCCCCCGCTATCCAGCTTCTGGACCCTTAAGCTGTGACTGAGGTCCTCCCTGCATGCCCACTGCCGCACTCCCGCCGCGAGATTTCACTTTGCAGTTGATCCCTGACACCCCATTTACAGCTCCGTGTGCCCACTGCTCCTTTCAGAGAGTAGGTGCCCAAAGAATGCCCTAGAAGAACAAAGTTCAAGCCATTTAGCTCAGCAAGAGGTGAGCTAAAACTGAAACTGTAAACAGCCAAAAAAAATAAATAAATAAAATAAATAAGAAACAGTCTTTTACGCTTTTACAAAATATAATTTGGCAAATGATTAGAATGGTGACTTGCACTAGAATGCTTTATTCCGAACAATTCCACAACATTCCGCCTGCAGGCAGAGGGGACAGATGGACGGATAGGAGCTCACAGGGTGACCGCATACTTTCAGGAAGGAAAGGTCACTTTCTTGGAGAACTGTGGTCTGCAGGCAAAGACACAACTGGGTTTACAGAATTCCTGGGAGCAGCCTGTCCTCAGGGACACCTGCCGCTCGGAGGGTGCGGAAGGGAAACGCAGGAGCACAGAGCAGCATCTGCCGATCCTGAAATATCCCTGCAGGCTGCGAACCTGTGTTAAATCTGAGCGCACCTGATGCTCTGGGCCCTTCACGGGGCCTGGTTAAAAGACACCGTGGTGTCTTAGCCACGGAACTGTAGGAAGGTGACTCTGGCCTGCGCTGGTTTCCTGTTGAACTCCCGGGCCGTAAGGGACCTGGTCCAGTCCTCTCCCACCTGCCCACTCCTCCTGCCCCTCTTGCCTCCCCGGCTCCAACCCCCTCTTTCCGCCCCATTTCTCCTCCTCCTTGTCCACAATAGCTTGTTTCAGACACTTTATTGGATCTATAGTCTGCCCAGTACCTATAGGGGAAGAGGGAAAGTGAAGGTCGCTTGCTGCTGCTGCTACTGCTGCTAAGTCACTTTGTCGTGTCCAACTCTTTGCGACCCCATGGACTATACAGTCCATGGCATTCTCCAGGCCAGAATACTGGAGTGGGTAGCCTTTCCCTTCTTCAGGGGATCTTCTCAACCCAGGGATTGAACCCGGGTATCCCACATTGCAGGCAGAGTCTTTACCAGCTGAGCCACCAGGGAAGCCCAAGAACACTGGAGTAGGTAGCCTATCCCTTCTCCAGGAGATCTTCCCAACCCAGGGATCAAACCCAGGTCTCCCGCCTTTCAGGTGGATTCTTTACCAGCTGAGCCACCAGGGAAGCCCGCCTACAGGGGAGCAGACCCCTAAACGGGATGGAATCAGGGTTGCTCTGGGCACATCAGAGGGACGCAGGGGGCTCAGGGGAGGTGGCCTGGGAGCCTGGCCGCAGCAGACAGCAGTACTGTCCCAGTGGACAGGGAGGCAGCGGGTGCCCGGCTGTTCTGCGCTGGCGGGCCGGAGCCAGGGATGGGGCTGAGATAAAGGAGGCGTCCCTGAGATGGCTGGAGGCTGGTTACAGAGCCGCCCACGACACCGACCACCCCCCACAACCTGGTAGGAGAAATGGGGATTTTCTCCTGCAGGGGGCGCTCTCTGAAGTGCAGACAGATCCCCATGGCGCTCTACACGGTGCTTGGGGGTTCAGGCTGGAGTAGGGAGCCGCCCGGGCATCTGCAGCATAAACCTCAGGGCAGGCAGAAGGTTCAGGAGGAAAGGCAGGTGGGTGGGAGCACCTGTGGGGGAGGGGTGAGCCCAGGCCCACAGCCCGGGGCCTGCAGATGCCATTAACCGAAACTGCCCTGGGGATGGGTCGCGGGTCTCCTGGGGGACAAATAAGCCCCCGCCCCACCTCGGCACAGCCCTTCCACCACGTGACCGGGTTACCTAACTGACCTCCAGTTTCTCCACCTGGACCACAGGTCAGCAGCTAAAGAACCCACTGGTAGTACACCAGCACCGACTCTCCACGCTCAGACGGTCCCCTCCCAACCCCTCTCCACGCATGCTCCAGAGGCACGGGACCCTGCCCTTGACTCTGCTCTCACTGTGAAATAAATCAACGTCTTCAGGAAGCATGGTATTTCAGCTCAATTTCAGCAAATCTACCGGAATCTGAAGTGTTTGGGGAGCTACCTGTTTAAGTGAGTCCCTTTGGAATCCCTTCGAGCTCCACACTGAACTGGCCTGTCTTCTATTTCCAGCAGAGCTCTCCACCTTCCCATGCCTGTTCCTCCTCCCATCCCCATTCCCCACTTTAAAGGATGGCACTCAGGGGTAGGTTGAAGACTCTAACTTGCCCTCAAAACCCAGTAGCAACACAAGATGGATAGATTTGATGGAACACATAATTGAAAAAAAAATTTTTATTGGATTACAGTTGAGATCAAACCAGTCAATCCTAAAGGAAATCAACCCTGAATATTCATTGGAAGGACTGATGCTGAAGCTGAAGCTCCAATACTTTGGTCACTTAATGACAAGAGCCCACTCATTGGAAAAGACCCTGATGCTGGGAAAGATTGAGGGCAGGGGGAGAAGGGGAAGACAAAGGATGAGATGGTTGGATGGCATCGCTGACTTAACGAACATGAGCTTGAGCAAACTCTGGGAGATGGTGAAGGACAGGAAAATCTGGCGTGCTGCAGTCCATGGCTCACAAAGAGTCAGACACGACTCAGCGACCGAACACCACCACACAGCTGATTTACAATGCTGCGTTAGTCTCAGGCACACAGCAAAGGGAGTCAGTTATACATGTAAGTTATCACAGAACACTGAGTAGAGTTCCCTGTGCTGTACGGTAGGTCCTTGTTGGTTATCTATTTTGTATATAGTGGCTGCTGCTGCTGCTGCTAAGTCGCTTCAGTCATGTCCAACTCTGTGCGACCCCATAGACGGCTGCCCACCAGGCTCCCCCGTCCCTGGGATTCTCCAGGCAAGAACACTGGAGTAGGTTGCCATTTCCTTCTCCAATGCATGAAAGTGAAAAGTGAAAGTGAAGTCCCTCAGTCGTGTCCGACTCTTAGTGACCTCATGGACTGCAGCCCACCAGGCTTCTCCGTCCATGGGGTTTACCAGGCAAGAGTACTGGAGTGGGGTGCCATTGTCTTTTCCGTATATAGTGGCATGTGTATGTTAATCCCAAACTCCTGATTTATCCCTCCCCCCAGTGTTTCTCCTTTGGTAACTATTAGTTTGCTTTTGATACTTGTAACTCTGTTTTGTAAGTAAGTTCGTTTGTATTATTTTTTAATTAGATCCCACCTGTGCGTGATGTGGTATGGTATTTGTCTCTGGCTGACTTCACTTGGGTTCATAATCTCTAGGTCCACCCAGGTTGCCGCAGATGGCATTGTTTCACTCACTTTTGCGGCTGAGCAATATTCTATTGCATATGTAACACATCTTCTTTATCCACACCTCTGCTGATGGGGATTTAGGTTGATTCCATGTCTTGGCTATTGTAAATAGTGCTGGGGCGCCGGTATCTTTTCGAATGACGGTTTTCTCTGGGTACATGCCTAGAAGTGGGATTGTTAGGTCATATGGCAGCTCCATTTTTAGTTCCTCACTGCCTGTATGTAATTCATCTCTTCAGTGTCTGTTTTTATTCCTGTATTTCCTTTGCATAAATGCGTGTATTAGACTGCCTTCTTTCTCCCGTGAAGGGCAACGTGCTGTAGGAACTCTCTTGCACTTGGCGTTTTTCACTTCACTGCATGTCCTGGAAATCACTCAGGTCAGCTCACGATCTTGCTCCTCCACTGTGCGGAGGTAGCAGAGTTGATTCAACCCCTCTCTTATTTATAAACTTCTAAGCCGTTTCCAGTATTTTGCAGCAACAAACACTACAATGAACGATTCTGTGTGGATCTGTTTCACACGTTGCAGCTGTGTCTTCAGGACGGATTCCTAGAAGGGTTGCTGCGCCGACAGGTACTCGCATACGTAGCTCTCTGGAGTATTGCCACATTTTCCTGCAAGGGAAGCACTAATTTGCATGAGTGCAAATGCAGAAGTGCCTGAGAGCACCTGTTACCCATAGTCTCACCAAGAATACATGGTTGAATTTTAATTTTTATTAGGGGGAAAATGGTGTATCGGTATTGCTTTAAATTGCATTTCTCCACAATGAATGAATTTGGACACTGTTTGCATGCTTGAGGACTTTATGTGTGTGAATTGCACATTCATGCATTTCCCCCATTTTTCTCATTGCTCCCAGGAGTGGGGAATGGAACCAGGTGGCAGGGAGGGGGCTGGGGCGACTGGGGTCTGCAGTGCTTCCCAGACTTTCACTTGTCCTTCACCTGGCCCCCAAAATCAAACAAACTGAGATGTGAGAGTAGACCCAAATGGAATAACCCCCACCAGCAATGAACCAAGCCACGCTGTGCATGAATAGTACACCTACCCCTGTAGGGTATGGGGAAGGAACTAACCTAAGTAGCTTTGGAAATCAGTGTCTTGACTAGACGCTGTAAGGTCACAGGGGAAAGATCCAGTCAGGAAATGAGTCTCTTGAAGGGGAATGGGTCAGCAGGCAATCCTGAAACTCCTCTCTTCAGCCACGAGAACGGAACTAATAATCATTATATTGCAGATTCCAAGAGCTGGTTTTCTCACTGTTGCAGAAAGAAGTTACAAAGAAGGAGGAGAGGAAAGCTAAAATGATTCCTGTGATCTGAATGAATTCATGGTTTTTACTGTGTATGATGAGACAGGGAGACCGGGATCATGGATGTGTGTGCCTGTGCTTAGCACATGTAGAACACACGTGTTTCCCAGCTCTGTCCACTGAGCGGGCCTGGAAGCAAGTACGCCCCAGGAACAGTGAGCTCCCCTAGTGTCTAATCTTGGTTTCTAAGCACCATCCTCCAATAAAGATTCCTGGGAGAATTGGTCTCAGGACTGGAACAGGGAAAATACAAGATGAGCTTGGATTGGCCATCTTGTGGTGTCAGGACATTAGGAAGTGATAAAAATGATGGGCCAGTTTATGCAATAAAAGAAATAATGGTAGTATTGGATCATAATACATAGATTACAACATCTGCCCATGAGTCCATACTGATACAATCAATTCAATAAATAAATGGAGCAAAGGGAAAGTTCTTCCTTACAGTCAAATTCCGATTTATTAGCATAAAAGAAAACAGAAAGTGATCATTTAGCAAACATCACACTATTAGTTGTTATGGACAAGATCTTCTAATGGATGCTAAGATTAATGGGTGAACGTTCGAGAAGAAACAAAATTTGCATGGCCTCAAAGTACCTTCCTCAAGACATGTATTAATTAGAAAGGAAAGATAAGAGCTTGACAGACAAGAGAGAGCCTGGCAAACAGCGCCTTAAACAAGTGACCAAGGTCAACATCACCAGTGAAGAGACACAGGCATCATGAACTCCTGACATGAGGCAGCGAGCAGGACACGGCATCACCTCTGTGGGATTTTCGCCAAAAATGGACAACCTCAATCCAATCCTGACGAAACAATCACACAGACCCAGATTGAGGGACCTTTTACAGAACAGCTTATCGATACTCTTTGGAAGTGCCAGGACCGTGAACAAGGGAAGTCGGAGGAACTGTTAACAGACTGGAGAGGACAAGGAGCCAGGAAAACGAAGGGATGCGGGATCCTGGGTGGGACGCTGGAACCTGCTAACATCCGAGGAAGGGCTGTGTTCATTGCTTGCCTTTGCTCGATACACTCCAGTCATGCAAGACGTGAGCCTGAGGCCAAGCTGCATGACAGATACATGGAAACTTTGCACTGTTTTTATAGCTTTTCTGTGAGTCTAAATTCAATTCAAAAATACAGAGCAAGACCCTGTGTTCTGGCTGAGACTGCCTGGGCCTCACCCCGCCCTGTCACTTCCCGCAGGGCACCGGGGTCCCAGGCCTGCCCGCATGGACAGGGTCTCCACGAGAGAGTCCTAAGGACCGTGCCCAGGGGCGGCCCTGTGTTCTCGGCACTGTGAGGAAATCAAGCTGCCAGGCTGCATGAAAATTTTTTTTTTTTAATTTCTTTTAAAAAAGTACAGCAAGAACCGCAGACAAATCTGTAGCAGCACATAAGGGTCCAAGTGGTGCTTTTTTGTTTTTGAAATGAAATGCTGAGAGACTGGTAGCCCACACAGAGGAAAAAGGACAGGGTTTTTCAGGCAATTGAAAAACTCAGCCAATAGCAACACATGCTGGTGCTCATCTCTAGGGGAGAGGGTCGCATGCACGGAACACTTACCTGTCTGGTGGGCTTCCAGGTGCTAGCCCACTGTTCCCAGCCAGCCAGGGAGGGCGGGTCATGTCGCCACCTCACCGATGCTTCCTCCAGGGCCCTGGCCTCCCTCCCCCTGGCCTGGAACCTCCCGGAAGGCCCTCCCTGCCACCGTCTGCCTGAAACCCCCCTCCTTTTCTGGCTCTCCTTGTCTGCCACCCACCTGTGCCGTCCCCCATCCCATGGAGCTGAGCCCTCGCCCGGCCGGGGGAGCAAGCCTGCCCCCCATCCCGTCATCAGGACGTGGGTGCTGCTCGGGACCTGGATTATGGTCTGCCTCTGAGGCCATCTGAGTCCCCCCACCCCAGGGACTGGCAGAGACGGAAGAGCTAATGGGAGGGATGCCGAGCGCAGCCCCAGGGCACTCCCTGCGTGTCAGTCACGTCCCTTCGAGGCTCCGGGGCCACCTGGCTTGATGACCCGGGAAGCTGAGGCCCAGCGAAGTTCGTGCATGGGTGTGCCTGCATGCGTGACCCTGCATATGTGAGTGTGAGTGTGTGTGTGAGTGAGTGTGCATGAGCACATGTGACTGGGACCTGGGCAGCCTGGCTGCAGCCCTCCCCCCACGACATGACGAGCTGTGATGACCACCTTTGTCCAGACAAGGAGCTGGACCCAGAGAGGCCTGGGACGCCCCCCACCCCTTACCCACCCCATGGGCACAGCCAGGGGGAGGCTGACCAGGGCTGCCCGCTGAGCCCACTGCCCTGGCCTCAAAGCCTGTGGCAGCTTAGGAGGGGCCTTCGGACCTCAAGTGACGAAGAAGCCTCTTGCAATGCAGACAGAGACCCTTTGCCTGCAGGACATTGCTCCAATGGTACCTCCACAAAATCGGGGAACCCTTCCTGCTGCCTCCCCCTGTGGCCTTCTTGTGTGCGTGCCACGTGCACGCCAAGGCACTTCCGACTCTCTGTGACCCCATGGACTGGAGCCCGCCAAGCTCCTCTGTCCATTGGATTATCCAGGCAAGAATACTGCAGTGGGTTGCCATGCCCTCCTCCAGGGGATCTTCCTGACCCGGGGATCCAACCTGAGTCTCTTACATCTCCTGCGTTGGCGGGCAGGCTCTTCACCACTAGTGCCGCCTGGGAAGACCCCAGGGGTCTTTAATGATTTGTTTCTACGTCTGCCTTCACCACTAAAGTGCGACCTCCTCAATGTCAACGGTTCCTCAAATTCAGCCTTCAGTTCAGTCACGCAGTCATGTCCGACTCTTGAGACCCCATGGACTGCAGCACGCCAGGCCTCCCTGTCCATCACCAACTCCTGGAGTCTACTCAAACTCATGTCCATTGAATCGATGATGCCATCCAACCATCTCATTCAGCCTTCAGATGTTCCTTTTTCTAAACCCTGCTACTGCTAAGTCACCTCAGTCGTGTCCGACTCTGTGCAACCCCATAGACAGCAGCCCACCAGGCTCCCCTGTCCCTGGGATTCTCCCGGCAAGAACACTGGAGTGGGTTGCCGTTGCCTTCTCCAGTGCATGAAAGTGAAAAGTGAAAGTGCAGTCGCTCAGTCGTGCCCGACTCTTTGTGACCCCATGGACTGTGTAACCTAGTGCCAGCCTTGAGAACACTCAGTTCTTTACCCAGGGAGACATAAAGATAGTATTAATATAATGGACCTCACAGTACTTCCCTGAGTCCTTGAGACTCAAAACCCCTTCTACTTTCTCCACCAAATTGCCAGGGTCCTTCCATCCCCGAGGCCTTGAAGGATGGTAATGAACCTTGACACCTGGGAAGAAGGTGGGTTACCCCCATTTTCTAGAGGAGGAAAACTGAGGCCCCGGAGGCCAAACGGACTCCCTCACACTTGCCGGGAGAGGATGCTGCGACTTGGACTCAGCTTCGGGACTCTGGTCCCGGCCTCTTCCCACCACTCGGTGACCAGCTTGCAGCACCCCTCCCGGGGCTGTGTGTTTCCTCTGTGGGCCTCGGAGGCTCTCCTGCAGGGACAAGGCGTCTCACCTCTCTTTTCTCTTATTTAAAAACAAACTAAGCTATTTTTCACCACCCACACGCCGCATCCAGCTATATTAAAACACTCCCTTCCTTGACTATATTCTATTATGCGGTATTACTTTTCCACCAGCTATTTATCTTGCAAAAAGAAACCCGGAAGCAGCTTTGTCTCCATCACAGTAAAGAGGCTCAGCCTTTATTAGTCTAAGTGCGTCCGAGGGACTGAGATGGATGGTGTGCCCGGGTACCTCGAGGACCAGTGAAGGCACTTCCGACATTGGGACAGGCGCGTGGATGCTCCAAGAAATAAACAGGCCCACAGAGCATGAAGTGGCATCAACTGGGCATTTCTCAGCTTTCAGTGAGCCGCTCAGTAAACGGCAAACGGGTGGGCCATCTTCATACCCTACCATCTAGAGGTGACTTGCAATCCCATCTGACCTTCCCTGTGGCCTGAGATAGGCGGGTACGGGGGCTTGTCTGTCTCATGGATGAGGAAACCAGGTCAGAGAGAAGAGCTGGGAGAGGAACACAGGACCTAGGCTCCGGCCAAGTTCGGTTCCTAGCTTTTGGGGATCCTGGGCTGCCGGGGACCAGCCCCGGCTGAACCAGGGTATTCGAAGGAGAGACGGCGTAGGCGAAGGTCAGGAAACAATTGCTTAATTAAATGTTAATTAAGGATATAAAGAGTAATAGAATGAGGATAGCTCAGTAGGAAAATTCAGTGGAGAAAAGAGGCTGAAATAAGGATAGCTCAGTGAGGAAATTCAGTGGAGAAAAGAGGCTGAATAATTCAGCCAGAAGGTAAGAGAAAGAACGACATGGTGAGACCAAGTTTCGGTGAACAAGGCCCGCACTTTATTTTCCAAAGTAGTTTTTATACCTTAAGTTATGCATAGAGGATAATGGGGGAAGGGGTAGAGTCAGGCAGCAAGCCAGGCTTTCTTCCTGCAAACTTATCATATGCAAAAGCTTAGGTGATTTGCATCATCTTCTGGCCCAGAGGCCTGTTAACATTTTAAGACCTTTTCTTCAGAAAACTTATTTTTCTCTAAAGGTGATTGGTCAGGAGCCACCCTCCAAAAGCATTAGATAAAGTTGCATTCCTACAGCGCAAAGGTGTGGTGGGCTATAACAAGAAAAAGAATTAACTCAAGGGTCCCAGGTTACAAACATTAAAGCTACTGTTTACACCAACTATATTAATCAATACACTGCCAGGGACACAGCAGGTAAGGAATATGGAAACTTAGCAGCAAACATTGGCCCAACAAGTGAAAATCCCTTCACCAATACAATTTCTAATCAATCTTTTAACTACTCAAAAGAATCTGTGTTTAGACAGTTTAGAACATCTCCTGCCTCTCACAGTTGGGAGGCTCCGAACAATCAATGAGGCCGGAAAAACCTATTCAGGCAGGCTAGAGGATTTCCAAAGGAGTTTGTAGGTTAAACACTGTCACACCCAGGAATTATTAACTGGAGCTGTAAGCTAACTTTTTTCAGAGAGGTAGTGGGGGACAGCCCCCCGTAAAGTCAGAGGTGTAGGTGAAAGCACAAAGCAGAAAGTAGGCAGACTCTGGTTTTGGGGGTAGATTGCTCGAGAATTTCCAGGGAGACTCCTGAGGCTTGATCCCGCCTTTGCGTATGCCAAGCCTCCTTCCTCATGACCTTTGTCATGGGTGGAGTTCCTCACGCTGGCTACCGGCAGTGATAGAATTCCAGTTGAGCTATTCCAGATCCTGAAAAGTGCTGCACTCAATATGCAATATGCACTCAATATGCAATATGCCGGCTCCCGGCACTGGGCCACGTGGGTCCCCTTTCAGGAAGGGAGGAGAGGGCCTGGAACTCCTGGGGGGCTCCCGTTCTGGAGGGAGAATCCTATAACACTCCAGGACACAGCTAAGATGGTGCCAGAGGCTGGCAAGGACCTAAAAGAAAAGGAAGCAGGTAGGCAGGGGGCCAGAAAGGGAAGGTCCTTTGCCCAGCGAGGGGGGTTGAGGAAGGTCTCCCAGGAGGTGCAGCCCACAAGAAGCTGCAGCGAGTTCCCCAGGGAGGGAAGGGACTGGGAAGCTGTGTGGTTTAAGGCACGGAAAGGCCATCTTGGCCAGGGCGGGGCGTCCCCACAGCTTTGGGAAGGGGTGTGGAGGGGGGCCGCTGGAGGAGGGAGGGGGTGCAGAGAGGGCGAGCTGGACTTGCTGTTGGGAGGGGTGATGAAGGTCAGGGTGTGGCCGTGGCCGCGGGCCTGAGATGAGGTGGACGGTGAGACCACAGGAAGCAGGAGGTCACAGCGCTGGGCAGCTGAGACCTTGTCCCCCGGTGGCTGCAGGGGTCCAGGCTGGGGTGCGGCTATAGGCATTCCAAGCATGGTTCATTCTGTGTGCACCAAGGACATCGTTCATGGCTTGGCCAAGAGCAAGGGACTCCCCAGCCCGCCCCAGGAAGGAAGCCCCTTCTCTTACCAGGAGGTGGAACACTGCCAACAGAGCTGGTCACCCCAGCTTTATTGAAAATACTCAGTAATTTCTGATAATGACCAGCTAGAACTGAGAACAAGCTCTCCTGAAAGGTCATTTCTCCAAGAGAAGAAAATTACTCCTTTTCCTGGAGGCTGTCATCTTTCGCTTTAATTAATATCAAACGTGTGCACGCTTGGCAGTGACTTCAAACATTTGAGTGGACTTCCTGTGACATTTCTAACACACAAAAAAAGAATGTGAGTCCTCCAGGACTAACTGAGGTATTCATCAGAGCCTTCTGGGTTGCTAGGATGCTGGCATGGCCAGCAGGTCAGTGAGGGTCATCGCCACCCTCCCCAGCCCACTGCCCCAGGGGACCACATCACCACGACAAGGACTTCCCTGGTGTGTGTGCTGCTCTCCCCATCTATTCTCTGGGCAACGATATGAAAGGATAGAATTGCCTGCATTCACATAATAGCTGCCTGGGCAAGTGCACTAACCCCTGCCTCAACTTCTCCGTCCATGAAATGGGGCAGTAACAGCACTTTTTCACATGGTTGTCTCCTGGATTATACCAGATTCTCTATGTGGGCTGCTGAGCACAGAGCAGACTGTGACCGAAGCTGGAGTGACTTGTCACTGATGCTCGTCCCCACACGCCCCACTGTGTAGGTGTCAGGATGACCTGGACGGATGAGCCGAGTCTGGTGGTTTTGCTTTCCAAATCCAGGGTGGCTACTGGCCTCTCGTTCCTTCCTGGGGGTCCCCTGGCATCTGCCCCACTGTGTCGTGGTTGTCAATGTGCCTGCGATCCTCACCAGACTGAAGGCAGCTCACGTCCGATGTATCCTGGTCCACGGGCATCCAACTCCAGGACTAACCGATCACAGGGCCCCAGGAAATAGGAGTCGGCATGAACCAGAACTCTGAGGGGGTAGGAAGGGTGTGGTCCAGGGGTCCAGGTGAGGATGCCAGACCCCCTGACCGAGACTGGGACTCCAGCTTTTCTACATAGCTGCAACTGACTGTCCAGTCCAATTCTTTTATTATTATATCCATTTTGCTAACAAGAATATTGAAATTTGCCCAAATCACAAAGCCAACCTATTCCTTAAGGAATCGAGAGATGAACACAGACCTAGGCACAGCCCTTCTCTGATAGGCAGGCTGCCTTTGTGATCCCCAAACTCCCCCTTTGAAGACCATCAGTAGGCACTTCCCTGGCGCTCCAGTGATTAGGATTTCATCTTGCAAGGCAGCGGTGCAGGCTCGCTCCCTGGTCAGGGAGCTAGGATCCCACACCCCTTGTGGCCAAAACACCAAAACATAGAAAAAGAACAAAAACAAATGTAGTAAATTCAGCAAAGACTTTAAAAATGGTCCATATTTTAAAAATTGTAAAAAGGACCATCTACATAGTGCCTACCATGTGCCGGCACTTCCTTGGTGATTGAGACAGACCCAGCCCCGCTGCTGGTACTCGTGGTGCAATGATGACTCCCATCAGCTACGACCACAAAGGCTCAGGTAGACAAGGCTGCTGCAGAAACCTTTCTTTTTCTGAACACTATTTGAAGATGCCCACACATGCACCACCAACACTGAAGCCTCCCCCACCCCGCCAAAAAGCAACAAAACAAAGCAAAAAAACCATAGTTTGCATTTCCTGCAAACAAGGACATTTTCACCTAATCATGTTACAACCACCAAGGCAGGAAATGAACGCTGACACATTATGACCATCGATGCTCAGAGTCCATCCAAGTTTCACCAGGGGTCCCAGAAGGTCTTCTATAGCAAAAGGATCCCAGACCACGCCTCATGTTTAGCTGTCACACAGGTGGCACTATTGGTAAACAGTCCGCCTGCCAATGCAGGAGACGCAAGAGACTCGAGTTGGATCCCTGGGTCAGGAAGATCCCCTGCGGGAGGAAGTGGCAATCCACTCTAGTATGCCTGCCTGGAACATTCCATGGACAGAGGAGCCTGGTGGGCTACAGTCCAAGGGGCTGCAAAGAGTCAGACCTCACTGAGCAACTGAGCACACGCTCATACCCACCCACCTACATACACAGCATCTTTAACTGTCTTCATCTGGAGAGTTCCTTGCCTGTCCTGATCTTTTCACTGCCAAGGAGCACAGGCCTGCTCTTTCCCATAATGGTCTCAGCTGGGGCTTGTCATGTCTAGATTCAGGTTCTGCAGCTTCTCAGGAACCTACAGAAGTGATGCTGTGTTCTGCTCCCTGCATCATAGGAGGTGGGACAAGATTTCTATTGTCGCAGAGCCTGCCAGGCTGACTTTGTTCACTGGACTGTGGTCATTTCTGCCAGATTTGCCGACTGTGGCGTTACTTTCGCCACAGTGAAATAGGTGCTGTAACGGTCCCATTTTATAGATGGAGAAGTTGAGGCAGGGGGTTAGCTCATTTATCCACATCTCCTGTGTATGTGTGTTGGGGGTTACATTTGTATCTGTGTATGAGTGCTAAGTTGCTTCAGTTGTGTCTGACTCTTTGCGACCCTGTGGACTGTAGCCTGCCAGGCTCCTCTGTCCATGAGATTCTCCAGACAAGATATTGGAGTGGATTTCCATGCCCTCCGCTAGGGGGTCTTCTGGACTCAGGGATAAAACCCATGTCTCTTAGATCTGCATTGGCAGGTGGATTCTTTACCACTAGCGCCATCTGGGAAGCCTTATGTATGTGATATGCAAACAGCCCTTTCCTCTTCTATTACTATCATTATTATTATTTATATATATTTTGCTGTTGTTGTTCAGCTGCTGAGTTCTGTCCAACTCTTTGTGACCTCATTGATTGCAGCCCACCAGGCCTCCCTGTCCTTCACTATCTTCCTGAGTTTGCTCAAACTCATGTCCATTGAATCTGTAATGCCATTCAACCATCTCATCTTCTGTCATCCCCTTTTCCAGAATTTTTTTTATCATTATTTATTTTGATATTCAACTTGGTCCTGATTTATTGGATTCCCTGGTGGCTCAGACAGTAAAGAATCTGCCTGCAATGCAAGAGATCCGGCTTCGATCCCTGGGTTGTGAAGATCCCCTGGAGAAGGAAATGGCAACCCACTCCAGTATTCTTGCCTAGAAAATCTCATGGATGGAGGAGCCTGGCAGGCTACAGCCCATGGGGTCGCAAAGAGTCGGACACGGCTGAGCGACTTCATTTTGGTCCTGATTTGGCCAGCAGGTTAGCCTTTTAGGCTGACTCTGGTCCTTATCATTCTTTGAGTACTTCCTTACCCTCTGTCACAAGACACTCCAGCTGTATCTTGTTCTTTCTCCGCCCCAGCCCTGGAGCATGCTCTGTCTCTGTTTAGTGGGGCGTGGTGTTAGCAGCCAAGATCTGGACGGGAGGTGTGCTCCTTGCTGCTGGGATGTCAGTCTCCGGGCTCTCTCTGTGGACAGAGCTAAACACACATATGCTTACACGTTCATCTGTTGCCATATTTCTCTGTCTGTATATAATTCATTCCTCCAGTTCCATTCCAACACCACTGAGTTCATCCGAGTGTTCTACCTTCCACATTTGTAGCTCCGTTTCCCAACAGTGAGATGCTAGGCCCCCATATCCTCAAAATAATTGCTTATGGGATCAATCCCCCCTGGGTAGGTGATCAGTCTCTCATTGCCACCATCATTACCCTTGTGTATGGGGACCCTCCTCACCTCTCTCTCTGTTTTGGCAGCGATACCCTGTGCTCAGCTGCCCGGGCACCCTCTCACCCCTGTGGAGTCTTTGATTCCCCATGTCATTGGCCCTCAATGTGGAAAATCTTGCCTGCTTGGACCCATTCAGTCTCCTACAGCAAAGCTGAGCTGCTGTGCACTCCTTGCCTCTGGTGTGGGTACCTACCCTGCTCAGCCTTATCTAACAGCTTTTGGTCTGACTAGACAAGAAGAAAAGAAGTCAGGCAGGCTGCCTGTAAAATTTTCAAGAAATATTTATTTGACTGCACTGGGTCTTATTGCTACGTGTGGGATCTAGTTCCTGACCAGGATCAAACCCAGATCCCTTGCATTGGGAACACAAAATCTTAGCCACTGGACCACCCGGGAAGTCCCTGAAATTTTAATAGATCTTGACAAATTGGTCTCCAAAATGGTCACCAGCAGTGTAGGAGAGGACCTATCTCCCTACACTTGATGTTGACACATTTAAATATTTGTCAATCTGATGGGGAAAATGTGAAATTAATTTGCATTTCCCTCTTTTACTAAATAAGGTGAGCATCTTTTAACATGCATCTTTTTAAAATTAATTTCATTTTTGACTGCACTGGGTCTTCTTTGCTGTGCTCAGATTTTTCTCTAGTTTTCGGAGGGCTGGGGCTCCTCTCTAGCTGCAAGGTACAGGCTTCTCATTGCGGCGGCGTCCCTTGTTGCAGAGCACAGGCTCCAGGCGCATAGTTGTGGCCTACAGGCTTAGTAGCTCCACTGCACGAAGAATCAGGGATCAAACTGGTGTTCCCTGGATTACAAGCCTGATTCCTATCCACTGTACCGCCAGGGAAGTCCTAACATGCATCTTAACCCTTTATAATTTCTGTTCTGCATCTTATCCTTTCAGAGCCTTTTCCTATTTTCTTATTAAAGAACTCTTTGTATATTTTGGATACTTATCCTTAGTTTGTTATATACGATGTAAATCTTATTTGCTACTCTTCTTTTAACTTACATTATCTTTCTTCATAGAGACTTAAATCCTACAGTGAAATTTATGAATTTGCTTTTCTTTAAATCTAGTTTAAGATTACTCAAGATCATAAATACATTTTACGTTTTTTTATTCTATTTTTCTTCCAGGATTTAAAAAAATATGTCTTTATTTCATTAATTTTTGTTAACGGAATGAAGAGAAAATTTAATTTTAAGTTGTTCCATTATTATTGACTAATCCATCTTTTCCTCATTGATTTGAAATGCCACGTTTCTTCATATCCTAAAGTCTTTTATTTTTGTTCCAAGAATCTATTTATCTATTCATGTGCTAATATCACATTATATTTATTTAAATGACTCTATAATATACTTTGACATCTTGTCGGACGAAATTCCCCTCTTTGTTCTTTCTTTTTTCAAGCTGTCTTGGCTATTCTTGAACATTTACACTTCCATCTGAATATTAGAATCAGCTTGTCAAATCCCATTAAAATCTTGATCAGGTTTTGATTGGGATTGTGTTGAATTTATAGATTTATTGAGGGGATTAAGAGGGAGCAAAAATATTAATTCTTGGCATTGTGATATGGCCTTGAGACAGTGAGCGCTCATAAACAGGCTCCCTGGACCACCGACGCCAGCTCTGGGCCTGGGGTCCCGGGGCCTCGTGTGTGGCCCGGGTCACACAGGGTCAACGGGGCCCCCTCCAGGGGGTGCTGTGGGGCCCTCTCTGGGACCCAGAATCCTGGTGTGGAAGGACTGATTCCAACACCATTCACCCTCCTCAAATGCGCACTGAGCACCAGCTGGGGGCGTCCAGGGGCTAGGTGTTGAGGGTGACCAGGGACCAGGCAACAAAGCCCTGCCTGTGGGACAGGGAATGGGGCTCAGAGCCACCAGCTGTGGCCTCGGGAGGACAGGCTGTGAGGTCAGCTTTGCAGACGGGGTCAGCTCTCGAAGTGGGGGGAATGGGGTGGCCTGTGCTGGGAGGAAGGGCAGCTGGTGATGAGGTCCCTCAGCACAAGGTCGTATTGAGGTCTGCCTGGGCATCGTGGGTGCCATGCAGAGGGCTGCCCAGGGCAGGCACCAGGTGGAAGCCTGGGGCTGGAGGCAGGAGGTCTGGGCAGAGCATCCTGTCCATGGGAATTGGGACCAGGAGGAGACCATTGGGCCAGCCCAGGGGTAGCTGAGTCTGTATGTTTCAAGTGCAGATGGAATTTACTTCCATGTAGATCTCGATGTTTATTGAAGGTAAGTAATAAAAATACTTTAAAAATCATTAAAATTCAACAGTAACTGTAGTCATTGTTTATGCATCAGACCAGCAGAAGATTTTTTTTTTCCCCCAGAGAGGGTTATTTATCACTGACATTGTATAGAATTGCAGGCACATGGTGATAATAAAAAGCAGACCGACTTTCAGTCAGTTTTATTATGTTTTAAATTCTTTACAAACAATGTACCTGGTGACCACCCCTACCACCCACACCTCCAGGACAGCGCCACCCTGACCCCGTATGTCCCTTCAGCCACCTGCTCCTGTCTCTGTTCCCTTTCACAGTAAACCCCTGGGTCCTCATAAACCACATTCTCTATGAAATGCTTGCTGAGTTCAATAGTGGGACTCAAAAAAGAGCATTTATGAAAATGCATGAGTTATAAGGAGTAACCACCAGGAACCCCAGGGCTACCCGGGGTACCCAGTTTAAGAAAGTGCATTGGGAGAGTGCGTTGACCTGGAGGCCCTCTGTTTACTGTCCCAGGCCCCATTCCCTGCCCATTTTCCCTCGAAGCCATCACAGGCCTTAATTTCTGCCCATGTTTCATTCTCCTGCTGTTCTTTATTGTTTTACCACACGCATGCGGCCCCAAACATGACATTGTTAGTTTCGCATGTTTTTGATCTTCAGGTAATTGGGTCATTCTGTGTGGATCCTTCTACCCTCTGCTTTTTTCCCTTTTCATGATGTCCCCAGACTATCTGCACGGCGCAAAAAGCAGGTCATTCTTTTTCACCACTGTATAGCATTCTGTCCTGTGAACGGACCACAATTTATGGATTCATTCTTCTGCTGCTGAAATTTGGGTGGTTTCCAAGGATGTTTTTTTCCTTTGCTCTCATAATAGTGCTGCTTTAACGAGGCCAGGCTCACGGTGCCCCTGGGCTGGAATTCTGTGAGGTTCATACCCGGGGCTAGAAGCGCTGGGTCATGGGGTGTTCTTTTCCTCAACTTTATCTCATAATGTAACAGTGGTTTAGGTAATTTTTGATTTCCACCAGCGAAGTTCCCAATGTTCCAAATAGTTGTCAACAATTGATATTGTCACTGGCCACAGAGTAAAACCTAAAATGAAGTGTGGCACTCATATTTCGGTGATAGGAACGATCGTCACAAACGCTGGTCTGAAGTCACTACCTTTTTTTTTGCCCCCTCTCAATGGAAACGCAAACATTTTCAGATCCAGAGGGCACCCCAAGTTTCAGGCAGGATCAGTCTGTTGAAATTCCTAAATTCTAGGGAAAACTTTTTTTTTTCTTTTTTAAAGCTTTCAAAATTCCAGGTCGAGGAAAAATGTTTCTAAGAGAATCTAGACCAAAGTCAGACTTCTCATTTGCTGTTCTGGAAGTCTGAAGACTGAGGAATAATGTAATCATTGCAACAAACGTGTAAGGTCAGAACTGTTATTATCCCCTCTTTATAGCTGAGGAAACAGAGGTTGAATAAGTTCTTTAAGGTTGCATATCTAGTAAATAATTTACAGTTCAGACTTACCCTGTCTGACTCCAGGATACACACGTTTAACTACAATGCTCTCCTAAGTAAGAAGGAAGATACTAAAACTTGTTAAACGTGTAAAGTCCTTTTGCCCAAATTGATCGGTGAACAGAAATTTTAAAGCCACTGTCATTAAAATTAGGACTAAGAGAGGACGCCTTTTATCACCACTGGTTTTGTTTTTGCTGTTGTTCAATCGCTCAGTCGTGTCTGACTCTTTGTGACCCCATGGACTGCAGCACGCCAGGCATCCCTGTCCTTCACTGTCTCCTGGAGTTTAACACTCAAACTCATGTCTATCGAGTCAGGGATGCTCTCTAACCAGTCACCAGTATTACTCAACACTATCTGGGCTAAATGTACCGTTATAGAAAATAAACAAAGACAATGTAAATATGTGAAAAGAAGTTATAAAATTCTTTATTTTCAGATTATAAATTATGTGTCTAGAAAATTCAACAACAGCAACAAAAGGCTAAGGTGGCTGGATACTAGATAAATCAGCAACCACAGAGTAGCTTTTCATCAGACTAGCAATAAACAAAAATGGAAATGGAAAAACCATCATATTTATGATGGGAAAAAACTATTTTTTGTAAATATTTAAAAAACATACTTGAAATACTCTATTTATGATAGTATCAAAGTGAATAAAATAGTGAGGAAGAAACAATAGCACAAAATTTACACTCTGAAACTACAAAACATCGTTGAAAGAAATTAAAGGTCTAAATAAATGGAAAAGCATCTCATATGCAGAGACTGTAAGACTTAAAAGTGTAAAGATGGCTATAATCCCTAAATTATCCATAGATTCAATATAATCCTTATCAGAATCCCAGCTGATTCCTTTGTAGAAATTACCAAGATGATTCTAAAATTCAAATGGAACTGCAAGGGACCCAGAATGGCTAAAACAATTGTGAGAAAACAAGAAATTTGGAGGACTCACAGTACTGATTTCAAAACTTAGTACAAAGCAAGCGTGTAATGAAGACTGTGTGGTATGGGCACGAGAACAGATATACAGATCAGTGTGACAGAGCTGAGAGTCTAGAGATAAACTCATGTGTCTATGGTGAACTATTTAAAAAATTTTTTTAAAAATTGAAGTACAGTTGATGTACAGTGTTATATCATTTACAGGTGTACAGTATAGCAATTCACAAGTTTTAAAGATTATACTCCATTTAGTATTATTACAAAACTTGGCTCTACTCCCCATGTTGTGCAATATACCTTTGTAGCTTACGTGTACCTCCCACTCCCCCTCCAGTATATGCGCCTCCCCCATCCCTCTCCCCCCTGGTAACCACTAGTTTGCGCTCTATACTTTTGAGTCTGCTTCTTTTTTTGTTATATTCACTAATTTGTTGTATTTTTTAAGTCTACATACAAGTGGTACCATACAGCGTTTGTCTTCCTGTCTGACTCGTCTCACCTGCACAATGCCCTCCAAGTCCATCCGTGTTGCCGCAAACGGCAAAACTCCCACTCTTTTTTATGGCTGAGTAGCATTCTGTTGTACGTCATATAAATACATCTTCATCCATGATGGACTCATTTTTTTACAAAGGTGCCAAGACCATTCAGTGGGGAAAACGACAGTCTTTCCAACAAGTGGTGTTGGGACGATGAGACAGTCACATGAAAAAGGATCAGATGTGCCTTGGTGGTGGTTTAGTCACTAGGTCCTGTCCGACCTCTGAGGCTCCATGGACCCTAGCCCCCTGGGCTCCTCGGTCCATGGAATCTTCCAGGCAAGAATACTGGAGTGGGTTGCCATTTCCTTCCCCAAGATTTGCCTGACACCGTACAAAAAACTCAAAATGACACAATGAACTAAACTAACCCAAAGCAGAGCTTATAAAACTCTTAGAAGAAAATACAAAGGTAAATTTTTTGAGAGTTTTTTTCCTAAAGGATAACTGCTTTACCATATTGTGTTGGTTTCTGCCATACATCAATGTGAATCAGCCATAGGTATACATATACCCCCTCCCTCTTGAACCTTCTTTCCAGAGGTAAATCTTGACGATCTCAGTTTTGTCAGTGGATTCTTGGATATGACACCACAAGCAGAGGCAGCAAAGGAAAGGATGGCTCAACTGCGCTTCATCAAAACTGAAAATCTTTGTGCTTCAAAGGACATTGTTAATAAAGAGACAGCCCACTACAGAGTGGGAGCAAATATTTGCAAATCATTTATCTGAGAAAGGGTTTATATCTAGAATACATAAAGATCTCATAAACTCAAAAAGACAAAAAATCCAGTTTACAAGCGGGCCAATCACTTGAACATTTCTCCAAAGAAAACATGCAAATAGTCAATAAACAGCTGAAAAGATGCTCAACTTCATTCATACTTGGGGAAATGCAAATCAAACTACAATGAGATATCATTTCATACCCACTAGGATGGCTAAATCAAAAACTCAGATAATAGTTTAAAAAAAGAGTCAATAATAGTAAGTGATGACGATACAGAGAAACTGGAACCATCACACACAACTGTTGGGAGTATAAAGTGGTGTAACCATGTTTAAAAACAATTTGGCAGTTCCTCAAATGATTAAACACAGAGTTATCACATGACCCAGCAATTCTACTTCTAGATATATGCCCAAGAAGAAGAAAACATTTGCCCACATAAAAAACTTGCACAAAGATGTTTATCTACATGATGTTTATTGCATCATTATTCATCATACCCAAAAGGTGGAGACAAACCAAATGTCTATCAACAGTTGAATGGATTTAAAAAATATGGTACGTCCATACAATGCAATACTATTTGTCCACAAAAAGGAATGAAGTACTAACAATTGCTATGACACGGATGAACCTTGAAAATATGCTCCGTAGAAGACGCCAGTCACAAAGGATCACAAAGTATAAATTATTCCATTTATAGAAAGTGCCCAGAATAGGAAAATTTATGGAGACAAAAATTAGGTTAGTGGTTTCTTAGGACTGGGGAGGATGGGATAATAAAGGGGTGAACAGTAAGAGGGTAAACCATAGCTAAATGGTATGAGGTTTCCTTTTGAGGTGATGAAAATTTTATCAAATTAACTGCAATGAAGATTATGCATATCTGTGAATATACTAAAATCCATTGATTTATATGCATTCAGTTCAGTAGCTCAGTTGTGTCTGACTCTCTGTGACCCCATGGACTGCAGCACGCCAGGCTTCCCCGTCCAACTCTTGGAGTTTGCTCAAACTCACGTCCATCGAGTTGGTGATGCCATCCAACCATCTCATCTTCTGTCATCCCCTTCTCCTCCTTTCTTCAATCTTTCCCAGCATTAGGGTCTTTTCCAGTGAGTCAGTTCTTTGCATCAGGTGGCCAAAGTATTGGAGTTTCAGCATCAGTCCTTCCAATGAATATTCAGGACTGATTTACTTTAGGATTGACTTGTTTGATCTCCTTGCAGTCCAAGGGACTCTTAAGAGTCTTCTCCAACACCACAGTTCAAAAGCATCAATTCTTTGGTGCTCAGCCTTCTTTATGGCCCAACTCTCACATCCATACATGACTACTGGAAAAACCGTAGCTTTGACTAGATGAACCTTTATCAGCAAAGTAATATCTCCACTTTGTAATATGCTGTCCAGGTTGGTCATAGCTTTTCTTCCAAGGAACAAGCATCTTTTAATTTCATGGCTGCAGTCACCATCTGCAGTGATTTTGGAGCCCCCCCAAATAAAGTCTCTCACTGTTTTTATTGTTTCCCCATCTATTTGCCATGAAGTGATGGGGCCACATGCCATGATCTTAGTTTTTTGAATGTTGAGTTTTAAGCCAACTTTTTCACTCTCCTCTTCCACTTTCTTCAAGGGGCTCTTTAGTTCTTCGCTTTCTGCCATAAGGGTGGTGTCATCTGTGTATCTGAGGTTATTGATATGCCTTAAATGGGTCCACTGTATGTTATGTGAATCATGTCTCAATCATGTGCATGTGTTTTTAAAGAATAAGTTGGGGCTTCCCTGGTAGCTCCATGGTAAGGAATCCACCTGCCAATGCAGGGGACATGGGTTCAATCCCTGATCCAGGAAGATCCCACATGCCACGGGGCAACTGAGCCCTGTGCCTCAATGACTAAGCCTGTGCTCTAGAGTCCGCGGAGCTGCAACTACGGAAGCCCAGATGCCAAAACCCGTGACCTGCAACAAGAGAAGCCACCACCATGAGAAGTCCACGCTTTGCAACTAGACAGCAGCCCTGCATGCCACAACCAGAGAAAGGCCCACACAGTCACGAAGACCCAGCACAGCCAAAACCAAAAAATAAACAGACAAAATGTTAAAAAAAAGAGTAAGTTGGAATAATGACCTGGAAAGATTTTTTTTATAAGTGCTTAAGTGAAAAAAGAAAGTTGCAGAGTGTTATGAATTGAACTGTAACTCTGTTCTCCTTGCCCCCCGCCATTCATTCATTTAAGTCTTAACTCCAAGAGCCTCAGAATGAGACCTTGTTTGGAAATAAGGTTGCTCCAGATGTAATTGTTAAGATGTTATATTGGATAAGGGTGGGCCCCTAATCCAATATTACTGGAGTCCTTATAAAATGAAAAGAGGAACAACACCAAACCGAACTTTAGTGTAAATTGCAGACTTGGAGTAAGTATGTTGTGTCAATGTAAGTTCAGCTGGTAACAAATGTCCCATTCGGTGTGGGGTGGTGATGCGGGAAGGATGTGTATTTGCAGCATATATGGAAAATCTCTGTAACGTCTGCTCAGTTCTTGTGTGGACCTAAAACTGCTCTAAAAAATAAGGTCTACTGAAATTAAAAAAACAAAAAAGAAACTTGGACACAGACATGCACATACCGGGAGAACAGCAGGTGAAGATCAGACTTCCACTGTCAGAAGCCATGGAGCCACCACAAGTTGAGACGGGCCTGGAACAAATCCTCCGCGGGCACATTTAGAGGCGACACAGCCCTGCAGTTACCTTGGTTTCAGATTCCTAGTGACGTTAGATTACTGGGAGAGAATAACCTTCAGTTGTTTAAGCCACTCTGTTTGTGATACTCTGTTACGGCAGCCCTAGTGAACCAAAGAGCCTCTTAATGAGGGTGAAAGAGGAGAGTGAAAGAGTTGGCTTAAAACTCAACATTCAAAAAACTAAGATCATGGCATCTGGTCCCATCTCTTCATGGCAAATAGATAGGGAAACAATGGAAACAGTGACAGACTTTTGATTTTCTTGGGCTCCCAAATCACGGCGGACGGTGACTGCAGCCATGAAATTAAAAGATGCTTGCTCTTTGGAAGAAAAGCTATGGCAAACCTAGACAGCGTATTAAGAAGCAAAGACATCACTTTGCCAACAAAGGTCCGTACAGTCAAAGCTATGGCTTGTCCAATAATCATGTATGGATGTGAGAGTTGAACCATTAATAAGGCTGAACGCCACAAGAATTGATGCTTTTGAACTGTGGTGTTGGAGAAGACTCTTGAGAGTCTCTTGGACTGCAAGGAGATCAAACCAGTCAATCCTAAAAGAAATCAACTCTGAATATTCATCTGAAGGACACATGCTGAAGCTGAAGCTCCAATACTTTGGCCACCTGATGCAAAGAGCTGACTCATTGAAAGACCTTGGAAAATGCTAGGAAAGACTGAAGGCAAAAGGAAAAGGGGATGGCAGAGGATAAGAGAGTCAGATAGCATCACAGACTCAATGGACATGAGTTTGAGGAAACTCCTGGAGACAGTGACAGACAAGACATTTAATTAATTAATTACTCAATTTTTGGTTTCGCTGGGCTCTCACTGCTGCACGCAGGCTTTCTTTAGGTGCGGCAAGTGGGGGCCGCTCCCTAGTTGTGGTGTTCGGACTTCTCATTGCAGTGCGTGGGCTTCAGTAGCTGTGGCACATGGGCTTAGCTGGCATGTAGAATTTTCCCGGACCAGGGAGGGAGCCTGTGTACTCTGCATTGGCAGGAGGACTCCTCACCACTGGATCACCAGGGAAGTCTGGGCTAGACATTTTAACCTCCTTGTGTAATGGTCTTCCTTTCCAGCCCCCGCATTTCTTGGGCAAGCATACTCTCAGAAGCAGTCAGGAGAATTTCACAGCACACGGGGGAAGGTGAAAGCAAGGTGGGAGTGCAGCTCCTGGCGTTCTGGCTTGAGGATGATGGTGATGGTGGAGGTGATGGAGGAGGATGGGGAGGAGGGGGATTAAGGCATGCTGAGAATTCCAGTTTGCATTTCCCCATCCAGCCTCATTTAATGCTCCAAGGCAATGGCTCCCATTTAGAGATTTGGAAACTGAGGCTCAGCAAGGTTACGTGACTTGAGCCTAAGTTGTGGAGCCTGGATTTGAGCCTGGATTAGCCCAGCTCCAACACCTTTCTCCTTCCAACTCAAAGATGCCTCAAACACCACAGAGGTCAGCAATGGCACGGTGCCGCTGGATGCCTCTTGCCCCGACCTTGCCCCACATGTCAGGCCTCATCCCTCACCTCGCAGGGACCTCCTGGAGTTCAAAACAGCCATGGACTGGAATGAAAAATCAGAAGCCCACCACCCTGTCTCTCTGCAGTTTCCTAGCAGCCCCAGTTGACTCACTTGGGGTCTGCATTATTCAAGCCCATGGAATATTCAGACTGTTGGGCAGAGAAGCTGAGCCTGTCGGGGCTGGCTGCGCTGCTCTCTCTCAAAAGGCCCCTGGGGGCTGGCGACACTGCAGGGCTCTGGGAGGCAGCCTGCGCCTTGTTGCCGAAACAGATGTGTCGTCCCAGCCCGACGCAGGCGGAGGCGCGGGCCGCCGCTGCCACCTGATCGATGTCCCCATTTGGGGGGAATGTATTATTGAGTACCCGGGCTCGTTCCAGCCACACTCCTGGACGAACTGGCTCAGCTGTGTTCCTCGCTGGTGGGAGCCCCCCAGAATCCATTCCCGGGGAGCTGGCCCAGTGTGCTGGGCACCTTCAGGGCTGTGGACACTCTTTCCTCAGTCCCTACAGGGAGCTGACCTCCAGCAGGAAAACCCGGAACTCAGGATGCCCTGTGGTTTCAGCACTGTGTCAGCCATGTGACTGCAAACATGCCAGACCGTCAAGTTGAAAACCCTTGTGTATGCTCAGGCCGTCCAAGATGGCTGTCTTCTTGCTCAGCCTGCTTCAATCCCCTGCTTGACCACGCCTGCTCCCCCTAGACCCTACTCACACGACTAAGCTTCCTATGTACTTGCCCCCACTGCAACTAGTGGAGATCAGAACATCTCCACTACGACAGTTTATCAAAGAGGCAGTGAGGGGCAAGCCCCTCTTGGTAGTTCCCCTGGTTACCGATGAGCCAACCCAACATCAGCTGCCCCTATAACTGGAAACCTCCTCTTCCCCCCGGGAACCAAGACTACCACCACGTCCTGCCCACTGTCGGACACACACGGTGGCATGTTGCTCCAGGACCTCGATTCAGAAGTGTAAGATCCCCCATGCATTAAACCACTGATGTCTCTATTGCTAACTCCAGGCTCCCTCTTGGGTCTTGACGCTGGGCAAGTACAGGCCTTGCTGGTCTGCGGGATGCAGCTCACCACCCTGGTTGACTGTGCTAGCTGGGCTTCCCTGAGGTCAAGGCGAATGGGGTCCCTAAGCTGGAGGTGGAATACCAAAGCCCATGCTTCCAGAATCATCAAGGCACATGTCTTCTTGAGCCTTGGCCTTCTTGCACACTTGGCTGTGGAGCTAGTGTCAGAAAGTCAGGAGCCCAGTTCCAGAATCCCAGAACCATTGGCTCTAGAGTCCTGGTGGGCAGCTCTGGAGGCTTGGGGGTGGTTTCTTGAATCTCAGAGTCGGTGGCTGGAGAACTGGGGATGGTTCCAGAACCTGAGCTCCCAGTCGCACTGCGCAGAGCTCACCAGCCCCCTCCCGAGCTCAGCTTTCTGGGACAGAGCCTGTCATGAAAAGATGGTTTATGGCGCACCTGGCAGCAGTGAATGCCAGGGTCTGGGGCTTGCTCTTAAAGACACGATTAAGGAAGAAATCCTGGAATGTTCTCTGAACTTTTGACACAGCTCTCTGGCCTCAATTAGGGCTGCCACTGCTCCTACCTTCCTGGGCTGATTTACATGCGTGGAGAGAGACCCTGGAGGCCCCTTGCTTCCTCCGGCATTCAGGGGAAGCCCGCTCCCCAGGAGGGCCCCCCCCACCCACCCCCCTGATGCTCACAGCTCCCTCTGGGCACTGGCGGGTTTGGGGGCTTGGAAGACTCTGACTCGGTGGAAGTCTGCCCAGGCTGTGGTCACCCCATCTGCGGTTACAGACAGGGACTCTGCAGCTCCGGATGCCCTCCTTGGTCTAGACCCGGGTTTCTCAACCTCAGCACTATTGACATTTTTGGTTTGGGTAATCCTTTTGTGGAGACTGTTCTTTGCACTGTAGGCATTAAATAGCACCCTCGGCCTCTGTCCATTAGATGCCAGCCTTCCTCCAGCGTGACAACCGAAAATGTCTTCAGATAGGAACAAGGGTCCCCTGGAGGAGAAAGTCTCCTCCAAGTGGGGAACTTTGGTCTATGGAAAGGATTCCTGAGCCCGGGTTGATACTGAGATGGGCTTCATAACTGCTCTGCCAACTCTGCATGATGCCTGATGACCCTTCTTCCCAACTTGAGATACCCCATTAGGGTCCCAAGAGAATAGTCCCATTGTCCCTATTTTTGGAAGAGGAAGCAGTGGTCCCGAGTTTTAAAATGAGGTTAAATTGAGTCCTGTGGACTGCAAGGAGATCAAAATAGTCAATCATAAAGGAAATCAATCCTGAATATTCACTGGAAGGACTGATGTTGAAGCTAAAGCTCCAATACTCTGGCTACCTGATGTGAAGAACTGATTCATTGGAAAAGACCCTGATGCTGGGAAAGACTGACGGCAGAAGGAGAAAAGGGCAACAGAGGATGAGACGGTTGGATGGCATCACCGACTCAATGGACACGAGTTTGAGCAAACTCTGGGAGATAGTGAAGGACAAGGTAGCCTGGTGTGCTGCAGTCCATGGGGTTGCAAAGAGTCGGACACAAATTAGCAATGAAAAACAACAAATTATTCAAGGTCACACAGCAAATCAGCGGCAGAATAAGGATTCAGACTCATACCTGTTTCTTTCAACTTTACCACACTGTCTCCTTGATTCTTGCTGAGATTCTGAGCTCACACAGCCAGTCAACAAACATTTACTGAATACCTACTATGGACCAGGCTTTATTCTAGATGCTGAAGCAACAGTAGTCAGGAAACAAAGACTCTTACCCTCACATAGCTGATGTTCTAGTGGGGAAAAGTCAGAAAATGAACAAATGCCCAGCTTGGCATCAGGCTGGAAGGCAAGTGAGAGAACCCCCGCAAGGCGCTAAATGCCCCCTCCTCAGTGGGGTGGAGACTCAGGGCTACAAAAGCCACCATCAATAATAAAGCAGGTGCATTCCCCCCTCACCCACTGCCCCCAGACAGTGGAGCCCAGAGAAATCCTAGTCCTAGGCCTTCTCTCCAGCCCCCAGAACATCAGATTTCTACAGAATAGGGCTGAGAGCCAGGCCAGGGCAGCCGCTCTGGGCAGGCTCTCCTCTGGGAGCTTTTCCCTTCTCCCACATCTGTCCAACAGCGAGCAAGCGGCGCCCAGCCTGGTAGCACAGACCCAGACCCCCATAAATTATGCACATCGCTCCCATTTCTAGGCGGAGGCACTGGAGAAATTATAACTCCCATTAACTCACATTGCACAGGCAGTCCAGCTGTTTCTCCAGCTCTGGCCCTCCTGGGCTGGAAGGGAGAGGTTTGGCCATGGGAGGGCCGGAAATGCTCAGCTACTCTGGGCCTTAATGCGTTGGGCTTGTAACTCCTTGGCAGCGAAGAGCCTTCCGTCCACAGCAGGAATGGTGTTGGTGCCCCGCTAGCTAGCCCGATGCTCGAAAAGTTAGATGGAGAGGAAATGGTCGTGGAGAGGCCAGGCTACGTGTCGCAGGTGCTGTCTGCACGCTGTGCATATAAGGGGCTGGGGGCTTTGGGCTGCCTTCCAGGGGCCATCTTCCTCTTCTCTCCCCCTCCCCACTCGCATCCTCGAGGTATCATGCATGTAGCAGCTGGACTGACCGCTCCCGAGTGTGGCGGGAACTGGCCAGGAATCACTCCCGGGGTGTGTTGTAGGGCGATATGAACAGCACAACTAGGGGATTCCACTGGACCCATTTTGCAGATAAGAAAGTAAGTGACTCCTCCAGAATGTCTGTGTCTTTAGGGGCGGTGGCAGCCAGGTTGACCGAACACTCCTGGCTGCAGGGCCCTTGGCGTGGCCACTGCCTCTACGCCAGACAACAGCACCAGGTGCCCTCCCACATAGCTGATTGGACCAGGGCTTGGGGGCGGAGCCAAAGACAAACAAATGGGTGGTGGCAGACGTAAGCTCTGTCCAATAGGAATGCTCCATCTAGAAGTGTGGCAACCTGAGCCAATCAGAGCCTCTCACGGAGAAGCTATAAAAGCTCAGTGCGGCCTGCTTTGGGTGCCACCACGCTTCTTTCTAGGAGGTATCTGTTCACCTGTACCTGCGTCCCTAGCAGCTTGGGAGCCCTGCCAGTGCCCCTGGAACTGAACTCCCAGGTGGTGCCAACAGCCCCAGGTGAGAACTTGGAGGTCTCCGGCCCATGCCTTTGGAGATTAGCAGAGGCCCTTGTGGTAGCAGCCGGCTGGGCACGGGTTTCAGTGATGTCACCACTGGTGATTTCGTGTCTGCAGATGGCCTGTTGAAGTTATCAGTGGACAGGCCTAGGGACATTGATCCGCCCTAGGATCATGTTTCAATGTTTCATACAGAAACATGTTTCAATGTTTCATACAGAAACAGCTGAAAGACGCAAATGTTTCTGTATGAAGGGTGCCTGTCTGCTGTCCTTTAAAGATATTAATTCTTAGGCCCAGAGATATCAGAGCGGAGGGCCTGGAATACCCAGACAACCCACTTTGCAGGCTGGAAAGCTGGCCCTGGCAGGAGCAGAGTTCAGCCCCTACCCAGTCTCGGGCTCTCTGTTTTCTTTGCGCTGGAATTACTCTAAGGTCTCTTTCTGTGTCCCTGGTCTATAGGTGGCGATAATTAGAGTACGTTTATTGTGCTGGGCACCTTATATAAATTCTTTCTAGGTAGGTAAAGCTCTCAGTGTAAGCTTTCTTGTCTTAACCAAGGCCTGCAGAATTAAGTGATTTACTCAAGATCATAGCTCTAGAAAGTGGTGGCAGTGCAGCTCAGCCTCAGCTTCCAGACCCTGCCGTCAGCTGCCTGGCTGGCCCTTGAGTGGGGTCTTGCGGGAACATTCATTCACTCCCTAGTGTACCCATTCATTCAGCATGCTCATTTCACAGTTCTAGTATTGTCCTTCTTAGGCTTCATACTGTCATTTTTCCAGTTTCTTCACTCGCTTTCTTGTTTGTGTGTCTCTCAGCTAGACCGTGAGCTCCATGAAGGCAGAGCATATGTGTATTTTATTCATTCCAGTATCCCCAGTGCCAGGCTTAGCACTAGTCCTCAAAAAATGTTGGCTGAATGTTGAATGCATTATAGGAAGTTATATCAAGAAGTCGAGGCTTATTTAGTTGTTGACTGAAAGTGCAAGTGATCAAGGCTGGATGGATACTTGAGAGAATGAAAGGACTCATGTCCTCTCTCGTAGGCTCAGCCTTTTCACCCTGAGGTGAGGATGCTACTATCTACGACCCTTGGAGAGGGTTAGATAACACATGTGTGATAGTTGTTAGGGCTCGTCACAGATTTTCCTGATCCTCCGTGGGGTACACATTAGGAATGCAGGTCCATGCCTCTTTGAAGTTGGGTGTGGCCAAGTACTTACTTTGGCTAGTGAAATATGCATGCTAAGTGATGAGTGTCCCTTATGCATAAAAACTGTAAGTGCCAGTGAGAGACTGAAAAATTCACTCTACCCCCTGCCCCCCACGACAACCATAAAGCACGTAGCCAAGCGGACCCTCTGGATATCTAATGTGACTGAGATGTAAAGTTTATGTGTTGAGTCAGTGAGAGTTTGGGTGGTTGCTGCAGCAGGACCTGGCCCATCCTGGCTAATGGAGTGTGGGTACACAGTGTGTGTTGCCAAGAGCAGAGCAGGGGTTCCGCGAAGGGCACCGGTGAGCTTCCCCTGCTCATCACGGCCTAGCAGGTCGCCTCTCCTGGATGCCTTGGACGCTGGCTAGGGACAACGGAGACATTTTCTCCCGCTCTTTCCCAGTTGGCTCTGCCGCAGGAAGGCAGAGAAACCCAGACATGAAGTCACCGCTTGTTTTCGTGAGAGAGCAAGAAAAAAGCCGTTGCAGTATTGTGTTTGCCTTATTAAGGCTCATTTTCTCATTACAATTTTCCCTCCTAATTGCTAATTTTTCCAGCTTCTACAAGAGCCATTCGACTTCCGCCTTGTTCCTTCCCCCCTTCCAAGAGAGCTGGTGCTTCGAGAAACTGCCACAGATGGGCCAAGGAGAAACACACATGCTTGTTTTTAATTTACTTGAAATCCTCTTTTCTTGGTGCTACTGGGACGGGTGGCTGCCAGGCTCTCCCGGCCGAGCGGCTGGGGACTCGGCCCCAAGGACCGACTCGCTGCAGCGGAGGGATGAGCTGCTTCAGGCCCAGTCCCTTCCCGGGGGCCCTCTCCTGGCCAGGATCTCTCCGTCCTTGGATTTGGTCCTTGGGCTGTAGCACCCCCTGAGCCCCCAGGGCTGTGCCCGGAGCTGCTCCCCTGTGCCTGAGTGCAGCCACTGTCCCTTAGCAGGAGGGAGCAGGGGTTCCCCATTTTCAGATGGGGCGACAGGCTCAGAGAACCGAGGAGCTTAGAGCAGTGGTACCGCAGGACTTCCCTGTAGGACGGTCTGTCTGTTGGTTCCAGGGGCTCCTTCCACACGGCTGGCCTGTCCAGATCAGCAAGGAGCTAGCTGGTTGCAAGTGATAGAAACGTTTCTCCCATCTTCCCTGAGCCAGCTCATGGCCTGAGGTACTGGCTCACTGGCGTGGCACCAAGGTCAATCCCTTCCCTCCTTGGGGTCTTAGCCTCTACCTGCTGACTGAGGGGATGGATCAGATGATGCCTGTGGGTCTGATATTTGGACTCCATGAATGATATGCTCTCAGGTCTCCTGATCTTGAGAAGCCGGGAGGATGGGGACTTTGACGTGAGAGGGAGAATCAACTGAGAGTTGTGCAGTAGAGTGGCTTGAACTTGCCATGGTGGCCTTGCTGTTGGTGGGCTTTGTGAGTTGGGGCAGGTTGCTTCACCTCTCTGAGCTTCGGCTTCATCGGCTATTCAAAGCAAGGTAATGATCCCGCCCTCACTGATGGAAACACAGGCATCGGCTAAAGCTGTTGGTGTCTGGTGACAAGCAAACACTCTCCAAACGGTAGTTGCCACGGCTGTTTATCATTCTCATCCTTGTTGTTACACGGTTTTTTTTTTTTTTTAATGAATTGGAGAAAGTCCCAGCTCTTACATACCAAAAAGGTCTCCGGTCCAACTTCTGTTTTTTACAAACTGGGAAACCAAGTCAAGAGAAGGGAAATGCCGCGCTCAACCTGGGATCAAAAGAGACTTGGAAGAACTCTGTTTTGCCCTCTGCCTTCTCTTCCCCACAGATGGAGAAATAAAAGCACATGCATTGAGGACTTCCCTGGTAGTCCAATGGTTAAGAATCTGCCTTACAATGCAGGGTATGTGGGTTTGATCCCTGGTTGGAGAACTAAGATCCCACGTGCCGAGGAGCAGCTAAGCCCATGTGCCACAACTAGGGAGTTACGTTGTACTGAAAGCTCCTGCCTGCTACAACTGAGACGTGGGAAGATCCCATGTGACACAACAAAGATCCTGATGCAGCCAAGTAAATAAATATTTTTTAAAAAACACCTTAATTTGAAAACAACTGCCGTGACTTGTCAGGTCCCCGTGGAGAGGGACCTCTCAGGGACACTTCCTGCTAAATAATGAGTGGTCACCAGAATGGGGGAGGCCTGCACTCCATCAAGTTACCCAAAGGCTGGGTAGCGGCAGAGGCCCTGGGAGTTGGCCCCAGTGGTCACTTCCGGGAGCTTTGGGGTGGGGTTAATGTCATGGGACATGAAAACCCCCAGCCCAAGGTGTCTGCCTAGGACCCCTGAACTGCTCAGAAGCAGCTGTTCTCCAAGGAACATGAACCCACATCACCACCATTGTTGACCAGCCCTGTTTTACTGCTCGTTGCACTTGGCGTGGTCATAGCCTGGGATTGAATGATTGAAATCAAGCCCTGCTTCCCAGGCCAGCTGTGGGCCACAGGACTTGGAGTTCAGCCCTTTATCCCGTAGGAAGCCTTGGTCCAGAGGACCAGCGGCCCCTGGTGCTCCATCAGAATCGCGCTGCTTGGGGCCGTTTGTGAGACCACGTCCCTTTCTCAGCTGCCATTCCCTTTTCCTGCCCTGGGAACCGGGGAGTCCTGATTTACTGCTTTATACCACCCTTGGGGCTTCCCAGATGATGCAGCGGTAAAGGATGTGCCTGCCAATGTAGGAGGTATAGGAGACGCAAGTTTGATCCCTGGATCGGGGACATCCCCTGGGGTAGAAAATGGCAACCCACTCCAGTATTCCTGCCTGGGAAATCCCATGGAAAGAGGGGCCTGGTGGGCTACAGGCCATGGGGTCACAAGGAGTCGGACGTGACTGAGTGACGAGGCGTGGACACACACCCATCCTCAGGGAGAAGGCGCAGGCACCTCGGCCCTTGGGACAGAGAGCTGCTCGTAACCCAGGTGGATCTCCGCCACCTCTCCCTAGAGCAGACAGGAGGGTGATTTTTAGTGTACTTGGAGGGTGGTTTGTGGAATTTGAGTAAAGTTTTCAACTGCTTAAAACACACAGACTTGGAAGTCACTGGTCTTGTCCATTTCCTTGTTTGATGGATGGCCATTGGAGTGCCAGAGCAGGACAGGGTCTTGTCAAAAGCTAGTAGTGACTTGTCAGTGCCCCCTACTAATACTCAATTAGGACCGAATCACTCCCTGGAGGTAGGGAGGGGGTTGGGGGTGTAGCCTCCCCATCAGGGCTATATGGGTAGCAAATAGGTTCTACCCCACACACTATGTCCCATCAGCCTGGAGCATTAAGCCTTAAGAAGGATCCCGAAACCATATCCCACCTCAGTGAGGAGTCGGGTCAATAAGATCTGCCAGGGGCCTGAGAGGAAAGAGCAGCCTGTGTGTGGGGGGTGTGCGTGCTCTCATGGTTCCCTTCCATAGAGAAACATTTATCCCTTAGGCTAGCACTTAGACCTTTTATGATCTGACCCTGCCCACTTCCCTGGTGTTTTCCCACCGTTAACCGTGTACATAATGCAGGCCTGTCTTTCCCACCTCTGTGCTGTTGCTCACTCTGCTCCTTCATGGAGCATCACCCTGTTCACCTGTTCAAATCTCTGCCCTGTCCCTCCTGTCTCTCCTCCTCCCAGAAAGTGTTCACACTGCCCATCAGAGTCGACCTCTCCCTTCCAGGGTGCCCACCGCCCTTTATCTCAGCCTGCCTACGACCCTTCGCGGATTCTCCCTACTGTTACTGTTAGAAGTGCGTGCTGTCTCCTCTGCTGGCCTGGGGTGGACGGACAGGGCCTTCTGGTCGAGCCACTGAGCTGGAGCCAGCTGAGGCAGAAAGAGGTCTATAGCCAGGGTGGACAGCTGAATCGTGGGAAGGATGAGGGTGCTGCAGAGATGCAGGGAAGACCAGAGAATGAATGGCCCTGGGGTTTTCTCCCCATCTCTCATCTCTGCCTCTCACTGTGGGCTGGCCTCATCCTCTGTCTCTCCCGACCACCTTCTCCAAAGGTTCACAGCTTATCACCCGACGCAAGGTCAGCCTCTCTCTCCCTCTGTCATTAGAAAAACCTCAGGACAGGGATCTGATTGGTCTATTCTCCCCTGGACCGCTTGGCTGTGGCTAGTAGGTGGTCTAAGAACACAGCCACAGGGCAGGTGATGGAGACCCCAGGGGCATTCATTGTAGCTGCCCACTCCTCCCATGTATCATGTGGCCATGCCCAGCGCGGACCCGGTGCACAAGGTGTGGGGCAGGGAGGCAGGAAGTGGATTGAGTGGGTGGGTGAGGCCAGCCACAGGGGGTGGTTTTTGAGAGCCTGCTGGGAGACAGGGGTTGCAGGGGCTTCTTTCCATATTTCCTCTTGGATTTAACCTTCACAATAATCCTTCCGAGTGAGTGAGGATTCTGTATCTACTTGGGTCATGCAGGTAATAACAAGCCAAGAATGCTGAGCACTTAAGTGCCCCCCAGGGAGGCAGCCTCACTTCCCTCCTTACAGATGGGGACAGCTGAATGACTTCTCAAGGGCACATGGGCTGGTGGCTGAGACTGGCTTCAAACTCACACTGTTTGACTCCCTGGCTGATGTCTCAAGACAAAGGAGCTAAGAGATTTTTTTTTTTAACCCTGCAGCTCTGTGGTCCTTCAAAAATCTTGGAGGGTAGGGGTGGGGCTTTGGGAAGGCATAATGGGGACTTTTCTCCAAATCTAGGGGTCACCCTGGCGCTCTCTCCTTCTCATTCTTGTTTCTGCTGCCCTGAAGTTTTCTCTGCCTCCGTATGTTAAAAAGAAAGAAAACAATTTAACGACAACAACACAAAAAAACTTAGATCATTTGAAAAAAAAAATACAAAAAAGTCTGACTTATGTGAAATTTAATTTAATTTATTTTTATACCAGCAGCTGTCAGTTCAAAGAACAACAACAAAGTAGCCATCTGTGCTTAATTTCATCAATCCGCTGCCGATGGTCACGTGAGCGTGGCTTTTGGACTGAGGCAGAGCACGTGGCCAGATCCCAGCGCCCCCAGGCCCCTGCCCCCCACCCCTGAGCCGTCGGTCCCGGGCAGGAGTCTGGTGGCGTGTGCGGGGAGCCAAGGGGCACGGCGCCTGGGCGCTCAGGCCAGACTTGTCACCAGTGGGGCAAAGCCAGCAGTCTCTTTGCTAGACACAGAAGCCCCCCTGACTTTTCACGTTATTTCTGCTAGTGCTGAGTAGGCTTCTCAGCCCTGCCGAGCAGATGGGGAAACTGAGTCTCAGAGGGGTCTCTGGCCCGGGGTCACATAGCTGATAAACAGATCCAAACGGTGGCTTGTCACACTCCAGAACCCATGTCCTCATGAGCCAAGTGGCTTCCTGCAAAGCTACTGAAGCTCCCGAGGACTTAGGGGATCAAAGACAGCAGGGTCCTAGGTGGGGAGCCGCCCTCCCGTCTCAGACCCAAGACCCCGCAAGCCAGGAGGCACGTGATGGTAGTGGACGGGATCTCTCTGTGTGGCTCCTTCTCCGGGGGGTGAGCACATTCATTCCTTGGGGCTGTGAGGAGCGTGGGTGCTGTCACCCTTCCCTAGGCACAGCTCAGAGCTGAAGACTTGGTCCCCCACGGGGGGAACTTGCCTGAGGTCACGTAAGGAGTGAGTAGTGGAGGCAAAAACATGGTGCTCATCCGAATCACCAGCAAATCTGTCCAGAAGAATCCCAGCCTGCACTGTTGAGCTGCAGGACCTGGGGGATCCTCCTCCTAAGGCCCCAGAACCCGAGGCCTGAGGGACAGAGGGACCCGCCCAGGGTCACACAGGGTCAGCGGCAGAGCCCACCTGGACCAGTGCAGCCTCAGGCTTCGTCCACACCTGTGCAAGGCCAACTTGTCACCTGCCACGGCGGGCTGGCCCCTCGTGAGTGGGCTGGGTTAGGAGGGCTTTCCTGGGCCCCCATCTTTGTGATTCGTGGAGCAGACCCTGGGATTGAACTTGGCCTCTTCTAGTGGCAGAATCAGGAAGGGTGTCACCTGGCCAAACCCTCTTACTCAACCCGCTCCCCCCCACCAAAAAAGACCCAAACCCCCAAAGCAAAATCAGAAGAAACCCCAGTAGGGATTCCTGCGCAAATCACAGCTTTATTTACTGCTGAATTAAGAGAGGTAAGAGTGAGCAAGTCAGAATCATTAAAATATAGATCAAGAAAGTCACATTTCTCGATTTGCCATATTAAAGAGAAGCGGGGGAAACACGCCAACTGGCTTGTCATCTTCTCATTAAGTAACAGATGGTGGCTGAGTCACTGCTCGTGGCAGTCAGGACGCTGTGTCTGCCGGCTCCCTCGCTGGGCCCAGCCGCTCGCTCGGGACTGAGGGGGCCGGTGGCGGGGAGGGGACAGAGGAGGAGGAAGCCCACCTCCTTCCGCCTCTTTGTCCATCCAGCCCCCATCCCACCCCCTACCCCTCGACTCCCAGAAGGCCCATCTATTCCTTCTCAATGATGGTGTGAACATGTAGAGGACCCAGCCTGCGAGGCAGACAGAAAACGGCAGCAGCGTAGTGCCCTGAATTCAGGGTTATGGGAAGGATGCCCAGGGGCTGTGGGGACCCAGCAGCTGAGCCTGACCAGCCGGAAGGGAAGGCGACCAGGCACCACATAGACCGTGGCCAGGGGTTCTCGTTTCTGAAGATCGCCCAGGCAGCCACCCCGGGAGGTCTGCGACGCTGACACGGATTCTGCTCTTCCCAATGCCTTGACCCTGGGGCCTCCTTCCTTCCCTCCTCCATTCTCCCATCCCTCCAGCCCCCTACCACATATGCCTGCCAGAGCCAGGGGTGGGCACGTGAGACAGAGACCCTTTCCTCCAGGGGCATTTCTGGCCCATAGATGGTCATTCCTGGGTCCCTCTCCCTGACGAGCTAGCTCTCATCATTGTTATTTTTGGGGGCTGGCGTGTAGACCCCACTGCTGTCGGGATCTCACCCGGGCGGTGTGATTCAGACCACAGGGCTCTTGATGGACTGAGCAGAGAAGTAGCATCCCTTGGAGGACAGGCCAGAGGGCTGTGATGGGCTGATGACTTAATGAGGCCCCTTTCAAGAGCGATCTGGGCCCATCAGAATTTTGATAGGGATTGCACTGAATCCATAGATGACTTTGGGTAGTATTGGACATTTTAGCCATATTGATTCTTCCAATCCAAGAACATGGGATATCTTCCCACTTGTTTGTGCCTTCTTCACTTCCTTTTATCAAAGTCATGTAATTTTCATTGTACAGATCTTTCTTGCCTTTGGTTAAATTTATTCTTGAGTATTTTACTGTTTTGATGCTCTTGTGAAAGGAATAGTTTTTAAAATTTCTTTTTCCAATGTTTTTTGGTCAGTGTATAGAAACACAACTGATTTCTATGTGTTGACTTTATATCCTGCAACTTTACTGACTTTGTCGATTAGTTCTGACAGGGTTTTCTTTGACCCTAACAGTTGTTAGGAATTTCTGTGTTTAAGGCCACATCATCTGCAAATAATGGCAGTTTCACTTCTTCCTTTCTGATTTAGAGGCATTTTTATTTATTTTATTTTATTTTATTTTTTTGCTTAACTGCTCTGGCTGGGACTTCCAGTGCCATGTTGTAGTGGTGAGAACGAGCGCCATCGTCTTGTTCCCGATCTTAGGGGAAAGACTTTCAGACTTTCACTGTTGAGTATGGTGTTTTTGTGTGCTTGGCATAGATGACCTTTATTATTTGGATAAGTGTTCTTGCCTGGGAAATCCCATGGACAGAAGAGCCTGGTGGGCTGCAGTCCATAGGGTCGCACAGAGTCAGACACGACTTAGCGACTAAATAGCAGCATGTTTCGTCTGTTCCCAGTTTGTTGGGGATTTTATCCTTTATCATGAAAGGATATTAAATTTTGTCAAATGCTTTTTCTGCAACTATGGAGACAGTCACATGGTTTTTATCTTTCCGTCTATTTCTGTGATGTATCACATTGATTTGTGTATGTTGAACCATCCATGCATCCCGGGGAAAATCCTGCTTGCTGTAGGATTCTTCACATGTGTCGTTGAGAATAATTTGGGCCTTGGGGACTCCCAGCTCACATTCCCTGGTCTCTTCTCCTGTGTTAGAAGTCTCAGTTGGAGTCCAGGCCTCACCAGCTGAGAGGTCCTGTGTTTGCAGGACTTGAGACTTTGCTGTGACTGATGGTGAAAGTCATGACTCTGGTTTGTATTTTATTTCGCAGGAAATAACGAGCAATTCTGCCCATGTAAAACACCCAAGCACCTCTTACACACCATCATAGGTATCTTACGAACCAGTCCAGCTAAAAAGAAGGAGCTTGGTTTGGGAGTCCAAGTCGGTTTGAACTGATCAGACATTCATTCTTTTTTTGTCTTTTAATTGGAGTGGAGTTGCTTTCCAACGTTGAGTTAGTTTCTGCTGTGCAGCGAGGCGAATGTGCTGTACGTGTACATATATTCCCTCTTTGTTGGATTCCCTTCCCATTTAGATCACCACAGAGCACTGAGTAGAATTCCCTGTGCTATACGGCTGGTTCTCGTTAGTTAATTATTTTACAATGTAGTGGGTATATGTCAGTCCCAATCTCTTAATCCATCCCACTCCCTTCCCCCCTTGGTTTCCGTATGTTTGTCTCTCTTTCTGCTTTGTAAATAAGTTCATTTATACTGTTTTCTAAGGGCTTCTCTGGTGGCTCACCTGTAAAGAATCTGTCTGCTAATGCCTGCCTAATGCTGGAGATCTGGGTTCAATCCCTGGGTTGGGAAGATCCCCTGGAGAAGGAAATGGCAACCCACTCCAGTATTCTTGCCTGGGAAATCCCATGAACAGAGGGGCATAGCAGGCTGCAGTCCACAGGGTCACAAAGAGTTGGACATGACTTAGCGACTGAGCAACAACAACGCCACTTTCTAGAGTACACATATGTTCATCACAATGAGCTACTTGGATATCTGTTTTTCTCTTTCTGACTTAATTCACTCTCTATCACAGTCTCTAGGTCCATCCACATGTCTGCAAATGGCACAATTTCATTCCTTCTTATGGCTGAATAGTATTCCATTCAGCCATACACATATTCATGTGTATATATGCACCACATCTTTTTTATCCATTCTTCTGTTGTTGGACATTTAGGTTGCTCCCATGTCTTGTAAGTAGTGCTGCAGTAAACATTGGGGAAAATCTGTCTTACTGATTATGGTCTTCTCCTGGTGGATGCCTCAGAGTGGGATTGCTGGGCAGTTCTATTTCTAGTGTTTTAAGGAGACTCCATACTGTTCTCCATAATGGTTGTATTAATTAACATTCCCCCCAACAGTGTAGGAGGGTTCCTTTTCTCCACACCCTCTCCAGAATTTATTGTTTGTAGAGTTTTTGAGGATGACCATTTTGACCAGTGGGCCTTAGGAAGCATCACTACGAGCAAAGTTAGTGGAGGTGATAGAATTCCAGTTGAGCTCTTTCAAATCCTGAAAAATGGTGCTGTGAAATTGCTGCTCTCAATATGCCAGCAAATTTGAAAAAGTCAGCAGTGGCCACAGGACAAAGGTCAGTTTTCATTCCAATCCCAAAGAAAGGCAATGCCAAAGAATGCTCAAACTACCGCACAATTGCACTCATCTCACATGCTAGTAAAGTAATGCTCTAAATTCTCCAAGCTAGGTTTCAACAGTATGTGAAATGAGAATTTCCAGATGTTCAAGCTGGATTTAGAAAAGGCAGAGGAACCAGGGATCAAATTGCTAACATCTGTTGGATCATAGAAAAAGCAAGAGAATTCCAGAAAAACATCTACTTCTGCTTCATTGACTTCGCTAAACCCTTTTACTGTGTGGATCACAACAAAGTGTGGAAAATTCTTAAGGAGATGGGAATACAAGAGATCACCTTACGTGCCTCCTGAGGAACCTGTATGCAGGTCAAGAAGCAACAATTAGAACCAGACATGGAAAAATGGACTGGTTCCAAATTGAGAAAGGAGTACGCCAAGGCTATATATTGTCTCCATACTTATTTAACTTCTATGCAGAGTACATCATGCGAAATGCTGGGCTGGATAAAGCATAAGCTGGAATCTAGATTGCCAGGAGAAATATCAATAACCTCAGATATGCTGATGACATCACTCTTATGGCAAAAAGTAAAGAGGAACTAAAGAGCCTCCTGATGAAGGTGAAAGAGGAGAGTGAAAAAGGTGGCTTAAAACTCAACATTCAAAAAACAAAGATCATGGCATCCAGTCCCATCACTTATGGCAATAGATGGGGAAACAATGGAAACAGTGACAGACTTTATTTTTTTGGACTCCAAATCACTGCAGATGGTGACTGTAGCCATGAAATTAAAAGACACTTGCTCCTTGGAAGACAAGCTATAACAAACCTAGACAGCGTATTAAAAACTAGAGATGTTACTTTGCCGACAAAGTTCTGTATAGTTGAAGCTATGGTTTTTCCACTAGTCATGCATGGATGTGAGATTTGGACCATAAAGAAGGCTGAGCACCAAAGCATTGATGCTTTTGAACTGTGGTGTTGGAGAAGACTCTTGAGAGTCCCTTGGACTGCAAGGAGATCAAACCAGTCCATCCTAAAGGAAATCAATCCTGACTATTCATTGGAAAGACTGATGCTGAAGCTCCAATACTTTGGCCACCTGATGCAAAGAGCTGACTTGTTAGAAAAGACCCTGATGCTGGGAAAGATTGAGGGCAGGAGGAGAAGGGGACGACAAAGGACAAGATGGTTGGATGGCATCACTGACTCAATGGACGTAAGTGTGAGCAAACTCTGGGAGATGGTGAAGGACAGGGAAGCCTGGCGTGCTGCAGTCCATGGGGTCACAAAGAGTCAGACACAACTGAGGGACTGAACAACAATTTTGACCAGTGTGAGGTGATACCTCACTGTAGCTTTGATTTGCATTTCTCTAATAATTAGGGATGTGGACAGACATTCATTCTTTAAACGTTTAAGAAAAAGAACTCACTCAATCCCAGTCCTAACTCCAAAGCTTGTGTGGAAATGTGCCGTGCTGGCCCCAGCAGTAGGAGCTGGGCAGTCCCCTTTCTTCTCCACCCTTCGGGGTCCCCTCCCCACCGCCCCCCACAAATGGTGGAAACAGCCCCTGTGTCGTGGTGCGGATTCAACCACACGGGATGGGCCTGGCCCCGGCTAGGGGACCATAGTGACACCGAGGTTTCAGGTCAAGAGTACACCAGAGGAGGGGTGTTGAGACTGTCAAGGTCATCCAGGCTCGCTCCAGGAGCCCAGCGCTGGGACACTTGGATCCAGAGGCGGCCGCTTGTCCATGGAGACTCTTTGCCCACAGTGCTGGTGTTCACAGAGGTGTGTGTCTGACACCGCCTGGCATCAATTGGTAACGGGCGATCACACTTCCCGCCCCCACTGGAGAGTTCCCGGCTGACCTGGAACTCCAGGCTGCCTGGCCCGACCTTAACAGGCTCTTCTTGTCTGCAGGATAAATTATGAAATTCTTTGCATTTTTTTTGTCCAGCAACATCTGGTCTCCTTGATCCGCAGCCCCTGATGAATGGGTATCGGGGTCTTTTTCCTGTCTTCCCTCGCCGGCTTGGATTTTCCACCTGTTTGAAATCAGTATTCTCGGGTGTAAATCATGACCTATCCCCCGAGCTGCACCCAGCCTGTCTCCCTCTCCAGACAGCTCCGTGGGTGCGAGTGTGGGCTGGTGGCCCCACGCCCTGCTGGCTCGCTTTGTGAGATGACTTCTGCGATCTCGGCTGGCAGCCCACTGGGCCCAGCAGTCCCATCACCTGGATGTCCCCTGACACCCACAATTCAGCAGGTCCCGAAAACTCACCGGCCTCTCCGTATCTGCTCCTCCTGGCTCTCTGATCTCTACAGAAGCCCCCACCACCCACCCAGTCACTCAACCAGGAAACCTGCACACCTACAACCCCACACAGAAGTTTTGTGGCATTACCTCCTAAAAGGGTCTAGAATCCTCCCCTCTTGCTTCCTGCTGGTCAGAACTGTTGAAGAACTCTTTTGTTCCCTGGCCTCCAATCTTCCTCCTCTCTAAGCCATCCTCCACTGGCCATAGGAATGACCTAGTGGGTTGCCATTTCCTTCTCCAGGGGCTCTTCCCTGCCCGGGGATCGAACTCGTCTCCTGCACTGGTGGGTGGATTCTTTACCACTGAGCTGCCTCTGCATCCTTGTGATCTATAGTGCATCCAATCGCCTTGCTCCCCATCTTGTTCTCTGTTGTCTTAGAGACGAAGCCTGGGCTCCTGGGCCTTGCCAGTGAGCCCCCTTCCTCAGGCTCAGCCCTCCCCGCCCCTACCTGGTTTCACTCCTCTTCCTCCTGTCCTCAGTGAAGAAGGAGCTCTCTTTTCACCCCCAGCAGGTTGAGAGACTTCGGTGACTCTTAAAACCTCAGTTCTGTCCAGACTTAATCTGCACTTCTGAGGCTTAGAAACACGCCTGGTAATTTCCTTGTCACTTGTCTGCTCCCCACTTCAGTGAGGAGTCAAGGTTGGAAGGGCTTTCCCCAGGAACCCCTGCATCTCACTGGAGACCTGGGATTAGTTCTTGCCCACAGGACCCGAGGATAAAGCAGTGTGTGTTGCTCCAGCAAGGAGCCCAAGAGGCAGGTCCCTCATCCTCTCTATCATCCCTTCACAGGGCGATGCTCCTGAGCACAGCACCCTCAGAGCCACACGCATGTAGAAAATGTTGGAGCCACATAGTGGTAGGAGCCTGAGGCTCTGAATTCAGACGTAGAGGGGAGCTGCCAGCAGAGCAGAAATCAACATATAACAGCAGCTAACACACGGTTTACTCTAAACCATAGCCCAAGGGCTGGATCTGGCCCACCACGTATTTTTTATAAATAAAGTTTTATTGAAACACACGCCCATTCACCTCCACATTGTCTAGGGTGGCTGTCACACTGCACACAGTGGCAGAGTTGAGTGGTTGTGTCACAGACTTGTTGTTGCTGTTCAGTCGCTAAGTCGTGTCTGACTGTTGGTGACCCCATGGACTGCAGCATGCCAGGCTTCCCTGTCCTTCACTGTCTCCCAGAGTTTGCTCAAACTCATGTCCATTGAGTCAGTGATGCCACCCAACCATCTCATCTGCCACCTCCTTCTCCTCTTCAACCTTTTCCCAGAGTTTGCTCAAACTCATGTCCATTGAGTCAGTGATGCCACCCAACCATCTCATCTGCCACCTCCTTCTCCTCTTCAACCTTTCCCATCGTCAGGATCTTTTCCAATGAGTTGGCTCTTTGCATCAGGTGGCCACAGTATTGGAGCTACAGGATGACCTGGAAAGACCCACATAGTTCTCTGGCCACTTGCAGAAAAAGTTCGCCAACCTCTCCTCGAAACTAATGTGCTTTTCTGAATGATTTATTGCTGTGTTTGATTCCTCGTGAGTCTAATTCATCTACCTGAAGCACCTAGCACGGTGCGGGTCCAAAGATGCCCCTTCAGTGAACAGATGGATGCTGCTTAGATGGTCATTGTTAATTTCCACTGGTGTGTCGGCGGTGAGCAACCTTGTGAAAATATCCACTTCCTTCATCGGGACTTTAGTCATCAGAATATCAGATAATGCAGATGAGGCCTGGGTCCACAGACCTCCAGTCAGGGGGAAAGGTTAACAATAGCGTGGAGAGAGCCCTTCTCCCACTTCTGTCCAGAACTCCGAGAAGCCTGGAGAATCATTCACGCTCCTGGTCCTCATGGTCCCAGCATGCAGGGACCTTGGTCGGGGCAGTGGGGGTGGCGATTAGCAGTCAGTGGTGCTCCAGGAATGCGGGGTGACCTTCAGGAGCAGTGGGTGCTTTTCTGGGGTGCTAATATCAGGCAGTGGGGGTACATGTGATGGAAAAGCTGGTCTCAGAGGGGAAAGGTGGGCCCGCCCATGCCTGTCTCACAGTTACTACTCTTGAGTGTAAGGCTGCCTAAGCCCCTTCAGTGGGAGACCCCCAAACCCTGAGCTGGTGTGTGTGTGTTTATTGGGGAGATTTGTAGGGAGCTGTGGGCCTTCGTTAGTAGATAGGAGCAGGAAACGGTGGCACGTGGGCCCTGTATTTGTTCATTAAATGAATACATTGGTGGAGCTTTCACCAGCCTTTCCCCTCGTGAGCGAGGCCTCTTGGGGGGTCAGTGAGGAAGTTGGGGCTCCCTCAGTCCTTACTCCAGGGCTCAGCAGGTGAGGCCACAGACAAACATCCGTGGTTCCCTTTTGGCTTCGCCCACCTCCCTCCCATCAGGAACCCCATATTTTGGGAAAAAATGTCTATTAAACACAGAACATTTTAAGGTGATATTTGATTTGTTCTCAGGTTTTTTTTTTTTTTTAACCAAAGATGCGTAGAACTACTGATGTAGCCAGACTGATGGATGTCCTGTAAAGAAAAGTCATGTGCTGTTTCAGTTTGAGTGAGACTGGCACATGGGTTCCGTTGAGTTTCTCTTCATACCCTTGGACACGGAATAACTTCCCAGTCCCACGGTTACTGTCGTGGGGGTCTTGCTTTGCCAGCCTTTTCCGTGCGGCCTCTGTGCACAGGGCTGAGTTCCTGGGGCAAGAAGAGGCAGAACAGGGGAGGGAGGGTCCCTGAGTCGCAGTGGGTTTAGAAGTTGAAAGAATTAAGAATAAAAGGCTAGTATTAGGAGATTCATGTTTCAGGGATATACTAAGGCATGCTTTTCCTTTTATGAGCCTAACCATCCAGATGCAAGCACATTTTCTACACGTCACTCCCTGGCTTGCTCCCTGGTTACCTTTGGAAACGTGGGGCCTGGCTTCTCTGGCCTGGCCTGTTAAAGCCTCTCAAAGGCAGGACCTCTTTCTTCCTCATCTTCTAGACAGGCTCTCCTCTGGGCCCTGCCTCCTCCTGGACCCCGCACTTGGATGGCTCTGCCCTTCCCTTGGGTAGTTGGTCGGGGCTCGCCCAGCTCTGCACGTCAGCACACGGAGCTCTCTGCACCTACCACATCCTTAAACTTGATCTTCTTGGCTTCCCAACCCAGTTCCATCTAAGATCTAGTGGGATCTCTCCCCCAACTTGTGACATGACCGGTGAGCCTTCCCCAGCCTTCCTGGAACTCCATCAGGACTTCTGGAAACCCCACAAATGTTACCCAGAATGTTGCATAGAACCCTATCAAATTCCATGTGGCCACTCCAAATGTTTGAGACCCAGGCAAAATTCCACAGGGTTTTTACAAAGTCTTTTTCTGCATTTTACCCCCTGAAGAGAGCCCTCAGGCCTTAAAAAAAAAAATACATTGCTTGCATGGAGCAATGGAGTCAAAATGGGTCTATGACATAAGATTCGCTCCTTCCCCTCTACCTAAAATGGTTTACGACTCAAGCAAGCTGAGATGGACATGTAAACGAGCTAAAGCCAGGATACGTAGGACAGATGCCTCCTCTGGGAACGTTCACTCATCAGTGTGGCATTTAGAGTCAAATAAAACCCAAGTGTAATAATGTAGTGTGTGTGTTGTGTTCGTCGCTCAGTCATGTCTGACTCTTTGTGACCCCATGAATTATAGCCCACCAGGCTCCTCTGTCTGTGGTATTCTCCAGGCAAGAATACTGGAGTGGGTAGCCATTCCCTTCTCCAGGGGGTCTTCCTGACCCAGGGATCGAACCCTGGTCTCCCGCATTGCAGGCGGATTCTTTGCCCTCTGAGCCACCCGAGGCCCTTATACATGGTGTTTGTGCTGTGCTTAGTCGTGTCCAACTCTTTGCCACCCCATGGACTGTGCCCACCAGGCTCCTCTGTCAGGATTCTCCAGGCAAGAACACTGGAGCGGGTTGCCATGCCCTTCTCCAGGGGATCTTCCTGACCCAGGGATCAAACCCTGGTCTCCTGCATTGCAGGCAGATTCTTTACTGTCTGAGCCACCCGGGGCAGTCCTAAATACTACAGTACAAGTTGATCCTGCCCCTGCAGGATTGGAGACAAGGAGTGGTCCACGTCAGCCATCAGCAAGCTCAGGGCAGGCTTTGGAGTCGGAGCACACGGTGCGGTGCCTGCCCCGACTACCTCCTGGGGTGTTGGAGGCTCAGGGAAGACAGTACCTGGTCACAGAAAAGATGGTACTTGAAGTCAGGAGCCTTGGGACTCATTCAGTGGACCAGTCAGAAAGAAGAGGCTCACCCAGGATCACACCACAGGTGTCTACATCTCTTGATTCTCCATCCAATTAACTATGGATACAAATTTAAAAGTGCCCACCTGTGCATGGCACTAAGTGTCTGACAGTTGGCAAAACATTATGCTTCTATCCTCACAATAATCCTATGACGTGGAGGGCAAGGATTTTCATTTTCATTTTGTTGAGGAGGAAAGAGGCACAGAAGAGAAAAGGCTGCCTGGAGACTGAGGTTCAGACACACGAATGCCCAGGGGCTTCCCTCCTGCCTCCCCTTCCCATCCTTCCTTTCCCAGGGAGGCTTGGGTCCACCTCCCTCCCTGCACAGAGAGGAACTTGCAGAGCTGTGATGGGACTTGGAGATCAGCTAGTCGGGAGCCCCGCGTGGCAGCTGAGGGTACAGAGTCTCGGGGACATTGTAGGACCTGTTCAAGATGCCTCAGGGGTCCAGAGGGAGGTCCTTGGGTGCAAGGCAGTGTCCTTCCCATCAATGCACGTGTCTAACTGCATCTCTGCCCCCTCAGGGCAGACATGGAGGACTTAGGGGCACCTGGCTTGGCACTTTTTCAGCACTGGTTAACTTGCCCTGTAGTCACACATGGTTCCACTTCATCACGCCCCTCTGCTTAGAAAGCTAGGTGGTCTTGCTTGAATCTTGGCAGATTTTCCCATTTGCTGAATTCTGACCTGGGTTCCGGGGATCAGAGCGAGCCTCATGGTGTGACGGTCATCAGAGAGTCCCTTGCTGGGCCCTGCTTCCTTGGGGACTGGCTTGTCTGTCTTTGGAAGAATTATCTCCACCCTAGGTCAAATGGCAGTCAGTTAATTGCCCCATATTTCTGACTTTTGGGCAGTCTCCTCACAGTTACCTCCTCCTTGGGTTACCTCCTGACAGCGGATTCCATCCTGGGCCAAGTCTTTCCCTCTCTGGCCTCATTTCTCATCTGAGAAGGAAGGCTGTGTGTGTGAGAGTGTGTGTGTGTCTGTGTGTGTGTGAGTGTGTGCCTGTGTGTTTATACACATGATCTGTAAGTGCCTTTCCAGGCTCCATTCTTTATGGCACCGGCTCCCTGCTTATCCAGGATATAAGTGCTAGGCTAATGGATTCATGTACAAAGTCTGACACTGTTTTCTCCATCACAGCCTCATGCTTTTATACCTGAGGATCCTCTAGCAGAAAAAGGGGTTCAGGTCCCATGAACACTGAGACCAAGCTCTGCATTTTCATGTACAACTGATCCTCTTTCAGCCCTTGGGAGAATTAACACACACACTTTTACTACTCAAGCTGATCAGCCTCAGAGCCCGTCACCCTTGTGGATCCTGGAGTGAAAGGTCGGGGTTCCCTCCCTAAAGTCTCCTTTGGTCATGACCCAAGGACTTTAGGCAGGGACTCAGCAAGACTCTGGTCCCTGTGTCGCCACTGAGTCCTACTCGGACAATCCCCCTCGAGGCTGGGGGTCTTTATCACGGCCACTAGAGAACCACGGTCCTAACATAGATAGGCTGGGACTCCCAGGTATGGCTTTTTAGATGCTCCTTTTTGTGCCAGGGTGACCAATCAAACTGCCTTCCAGCAACAAGTACCGCCCCCCTCCAAGAAACTCGAGTCACCTAATAAGATCTCTTATTCCTTACCATGCTTTCTCCTTTCAGGTGTCCCTGGAATCTTCTACCAGCTGACCTTACATGGGGCCATCTCAGTACCTTGATTTTTAGCTCACCCATTGCTGACCATCCCAAAGACTGTTTCCCAGCTTCCCTTGTAGCTAAGTGAGTCATTTATGGGCAAATGGGATATGAACAGCGGTGTCCTATGGGACTTCCAGAATTCATCTTAAAAAATTAGGAACATGCCCTTCTTGGATCCTTCCTGTGCCTGGCTGTCTGGAACATGGGTGTGATGGCTGGAATGCTAGCAGCCATCTGAGATCACAAGGGTCACATTTTAGTGATGGTAGAGCAGCATGCTAGAGAGAACCAAGGTTCCTGATGGCCTTGTGTCCTTCGTATCAGTTCTGTATTTCCTACTTCTGGGTCTCTTTAATGCGAGAGAGAAATAAAGTTCTCTTGTGTTTGAGTCACTGTTATTTTGAGTTTTCAGTCACACGTGGTTGAACGTGATCCTTACTGATACACCAAGCAAGCTTGATTTCTAAACAGAGAGGAACTCTGAGGGTATTTGTGGACCTCACATGTTCCCTTCTCTGTGGCAGCGATAGAGCCTGTCTTCTGTAAGGGGACACACAGATCCTTGTGTACCTCGCTTAAGAACAAGAGACAATAGCGACAATCTGTTAAGCCCATCTGTTTCCCGGAAGAGGGGATAGTGGTTACATGATGATGATGGAAATTCTTAGGCTGGGTAGAGGGGATTTTCCCTGAGTGTCCCATGACAGGGATGTCCCATAACAGAGGGGAGGGGACAGAAAAAGGAGGCACTTGTGGAGCCAATCACAAGGGATTTATTTATCTAGCACTCACAGTCGGTGACTTTCAAAGCCCCTTTCATTCACTACAACCTGTTACCTCCTGCTCCTCTTTCTCCTACTAAGTACTCCCAATGACCACGTTACCATCCTCACTTCCCAGATGGAAAACTTTCAGCTCAAAGATCTGTGCGTGTAAAGCAGGTCTGGCTCCGTTTGTTCTATTTTTTCTTAGAGGAGGAAGAACGATCTAGCAACCACCTAAGCTAGACTTTCCAGAAAAGTTTCTAGTTCATTCAGTGTTTTTTTTTTCTCCTAAAGAATCAGTTCAGTTCAGTTAAATGCCTCAGTCGTGTCCGACTCTTTGCGACCCCATTAACCGCAGCACGCCAGGCTTCCCTCTCCATCACTTCTCCTGGAGCTTGCTCAAACTCATGTCCATCAAGATGGTGATGCCATCCAGCCATCTCATCCTCTGTCGTCTCCTTCTCCAGCCTTCAATATTCCCAGCATCAGGGTATTTTCCAATGAGTCAGTTCTTCGCATCGGGTGGCCAAAGTATTGAAGCTTCAACTTCAGCATCAGTCCTTCCAATGAACATTCAGGACTGATTTCCTTTAGGATTGGCTGGTTTGATCTCCTTGCAGTCCAAGGAACTCTCAAGAGTCTTCTCCAACACCACAGTTCAAAATCATCAGTTCTTCAGTGATCAGGTTTCTTTATGGTCCAACTCTCACATCCATACATGACCGCTGGAAAAATCATAGCTTTGACTAGACGGACTTTGTCGGCAAAATAATGTCTCTGCTTTTTAGTATGCTCTCTAGGTTGGTCATAACTTTTCTTCCAAGGAGCAAGCATCTTTTAATTTCATGGCTGCAGTCACCATCTGCAGTGATTTTGGAGCCCAAGAAAATAAAGTCTGTCACTGTTTCCATTGTTTCCCCATCTATTTGCTATGAGGTGATGGTACCAGACACTGTGATCTCAGTTTTTTCAATGTTGAGTTTTAAGCCAACTTATTCACTTTCCTCTTCCACTTTCATCAAGAGGCTCTTTAGTTCTTTGCTTTCTGCCATAATGGTTGTGTCATCTGCTTATCTGAGGTTATTGAAATTTCTCCTGGCAATCTTGATTCCAGCTTGTGCTTCATCCAGCCCAGCAATTCACATGATGTACCCTGCATATGGGAGAAGGCGATGGCACCCCACTCCAGTACTCTTGCCTGGAAAATCCCATGGATGGAGGAGCCTGGTAGGCTGCAGTCCATGGGATCGCTAAGAGTCTGATACCACTGAGCGACTTCACTTTCACTTTTCACTTTCATGCACTGGAGAAGGAAATGGCAACCCCCTCCAGTGTTCTTGCCTGGAGAATCCCAGGGACGGGGAGCCTGGTGGGCTCCCGTCTATGGGGTCGCACAGAGTCGGACATGACTGAAGTGACTTAGTAGCAGCAGCAGCAACTCTGCATATAAGTTAAATAAGCAGGGTAACGATATACAGCCTTGACATACTCCTTTCCCAATTTGGAACCAGTCCATTGTTCCATGTCCGGATCTAACTGTTGCTTCTTGATCTGCATACAGATTTCTCAGGAGGCAGGTAAGGGGATCCAGTATTCCAACCTGAAGAATTTCTTCATCTCTTGAAGGAGAAAGTGATTTTCTGTTAATAATGCATTCAGAAGTAGAATCATTTATTAATTCCCTTCCAAATAGCTGAAAAAGTTCAACCAAACATTTCCTATGCTTTTTAATCTGTGGATCTTGTTCTCAGTTCAAGTGTGTATGTGTCGTTATCTTTCTCTTCCTTTTTTGTGCCCATGCTGCATGCTTGTGGGGTCTCTGATGCCCCAACCAGGGATTGAACCCAGGCCTTGGCAGTGAAAGCACAGAATCCTAGCCACTAGGCCACCAGGGAATTCCCTGTACCTTACAGAGGGGAGAAAAGATCAGAAAGACCTACACCAGAGTATCAACAGCCTTATCTACATTGGGTGTTCAGTTCAGTTCAGTTCAGTCGCTCAGTCGTATCCGAGTCTTTGCGACTCCATGAATCGCAGCACACCAGGCCTCCCTGTCCATCACCAACTCCCAGAATTCACTCAGACTCACGTCCATCGAGTCAGTGATGCCATCCAGCCATCTCATCCTCTGTCGTCCCCTTCTCCTCCTGCCCCCAATCCCTCCCAGCATCAGAGTCTTTTCCAATGAGTCAACTCTTCACATGAGGTGGCCAAAGTACTGGAGTTTCAGCTTTAGCATCATTCCTTCCAAAGAAATCCCAGGGCTGAGGTTGGCCGTGGTTATAGGCAATCAGTTATTTTGTTCTGTGTTTCCCAGGTTTTCTTCACTGAGCAGAGAGGTATTAAAAAACAGGTTAACTATGAAGGAAGAACAAATAGGCTTGTTTTAGAGTTCTCCTCTGAATACTACACACTAGGAGAAAATAAAGCCTTTCTTCAGGATTTTAAAAAATATTTATTTATTATTTTGATTTACTCATTTATGTGACTGTGCCAGGTCCTCGTTGCGGCACTCGGACTCTTGGTTGCAGCTTTCAGGATCCTAGCTCCCTGGCCAGGGATCGAACCTGGCTCCTTTGGGTCTTAACTGCTGGACTATCAGGAAGTCCTGCTCTTTAGGATTTTGAGCGGGAAAATTTGTGGGCCAAGAGTTAAGTCCCAGTCAAGCATCTTTCATGAGTGAAAGCTATAGGGAAATACTCTTAGACAGGCAAAGACTGGGAGAGGTATAGTTCATGTTACCTTAAAAAATTGTCCAGCGGTATCCAGCCAACTGAGGCACGAATCCAAGTAAAGACCTCAAGCATGGAAACCAGGAGTGTTCAAGGGTGGCAAGAGCCTGGAAACCGAGCGAACGCATAGGAGCAGGTGTAAAGGCTGCTGCCAACTGGGCAACACAACAGAATGAAAAAAGCGGAAAACAGTTCTTAAAAAAAGATTTAGAAAAAAAATTGTCTTTATAAAAGGCTGCATCTATAACCCCAAACTGAATCAACAAAATCTTGGGGAGAGGCAGGGAAGAAATAAAGCAGGATGAGTTACTAAAAATACACAGTGACCTGTCAAGGCTTATTCTATTGCTCTTGATCTTGGCAAATACAGACATACAAGCTTGAGGGCTTCCCTGGTGGCTCAGTGGTAAAGAATCCACCTACCAATGCAGGAGACACGGGTTTGATCCCTGATCTGGGAAGATCCTACATGCTGTGGAGCAACTAAGCCCGTGCACCACAGTTTTGAGTCCGTTCTCTAGAGCCCATGCTCCACGACAAGAGAAGCCACCGCAACGAGAAGCCCGCACATCGCAACCAGCGGGCAGCCTGAGCTCTTCATAACTGGAGGAAGCCCACGAGCAGCTGTGAGGACCCAATGTGGCCAAAAATACAGTCATAAATGAAGCTATAAAGCATATAAGCTTGCGTGTGCACTTGCTTATCAGCAAGGAGATCACTAAGAGAGCTAAAAGTTTGTACCAAAATATATTAGATGAGAAAAAGCCATGGTAGAAGGTTTTTTCACATTTGTGTAAGAGGAAGATCCATATACCTGTAAGGTTTGCACAAAGCTGGACCTCTGCTGGGGTGGGAGCCTGGTTCCATGGGGTTGGTCTCCAGTGAGTGTTCAGATCTTTTAGAACTATGTGGCAGGCATCTAAAAAATGGTGTTATTAAGGTATAATCGACATACTAGAATTGCACGTATTTCAGACGTACAATTTCACACATTTGGCATAGGTGTGCACCTGTGCAGCCATCATCCCACCCGAGACTGTGAGCAAATCATCACACCTAAACACTTCCTCAATCATCCCTCCTTCCTCCTTCTCCAGGCGAAGAGGTAAAAGCGAGCAATTCCTCATATAGATAGCAAGAGACAGAAGAAAAAGATAAGAAGGAAACTAAGAAACAGAAAGCAGAAAATAAGACAGCAGAAAGAAGGCTGGAAATGAGTTAAATAATTTTTAAAAGGCTGAAACTGTCAGAATAATAATATTAATAAAGTGTCTACCTTAAATTTTTTTTTTAATTTAAAACTTTTTGGCTATGCCGTGTGGCTTGCAGGATCCCAGTTCCCTGTGCAGGGATTGAACCCTGGCCCTGACAGTGAGAAGGTGGAGTCCTAACCTCTGCACTGCTGAGAACTCCCAAGTGTCTACCATTTTACACACAGATAAAGAATTTACCTTATTTTCCAGCATCTGTGGGACACTGACCAGAGTGGCGGATATGCTAGGTCATAAAAATCCTACTGTGTTCCCTAAAATGTAAATTTCATAAATTCCATTTTCTGAACAAAGCAAAATTAAACCATAAATAACTAATTTTTTAAAAGTCTTTTTAATAACAATGGGAACGTAGAGGGACAAAATACATTTGTAGACTACTTTGAAGGTAATGAAAATAAAAACTCTTTACCTGATAGGAATAGAGCTATTCTCCCAGGTAGATCCATAGTTATTAAATGAATTATTTATCCAGAAAGAGAGTTAAAATGTGTTCAATTTTAAGTGTTCAATTCAATAAATTAGGAAAGGAGGGAAAAGCAGCCCCAATAAAATAAAAAGGGGCTCCCCTGGTGGCTCAGATGGTAAAGAATCTGCCTGCAAAGCAGGAGACCTGGGTCTGATCTCTGGGTCGGGAAGATCCCCTGGAGCAGGGAATGGGTACCCACTGCAGTGGTGAAATAAGAAAAGATGAGGCCAAACTTAATGTAGTAAAAAATGGAGCTGACATATAAACATGAGTCAATTTGGAAAAAATAGCCTTCAGTTATCTAGTGACTGTAATTAAATAAAAAGATACGAAATACAAACAGTACGATAAAGAGGATATAATTTCAGAAGGGTAGTTTACAATAAGAATAATATATATAATTATGCAAATACTCTGCAAATCTCAAAGAAAATAAGCAATTATCTGGAACACGGTAGATTACCAACAATTTTGTGAATATATAAAAACTTCAAAAATAATGATAAAATATTTTATAAATGATTGACCATTTTATAAAACTACTTTTAAAATAAGGTTGTGGGGCTAAGTATTAATAGTTTTATATGTAGTTGTTTAGGATATTTAAGGAAGAGATGTATAGTTCTTCCAAAGCATAGAAAAGACCAAAATTTACCCAAATACTATTGCAAAGTTAAAGTAATCTTGTCAACAAAAATCTATCAGGGTAACCACGAAATAAATAATCAACCAGTCTCCCTTGTGATGGAGAAGGCAATGGCAACCCACTCCAGTACTCTTGCCTGGAAAATCCCATGGACGGAGGAGCCTGGTGGGCTGCAGTCCATGGGGTCGCTAGGAGTCGGACACGACTGAGCGACTTCACTTTCACTTTTCAGTTTCATGCATTGGAGAAGGAAATGGCAACCCACTCCAGTGTTCTTGCCTGGAGAATCCCAGGGACGGGGGAGCCTGGTGGGCTGCCGTCTCTGGAGTCGCACAGAGTAGGACACGACTGAAGCGACTTAGCAGCAGCAGCAGCTCCCTTGTGAATGCAAATGTTAAAAATCTAAATAAAATTCTCACAAGTCAAATTCAATAGCATGTTAATTATTCATCCAAGTCCAGTAGACCTTGTCCCAGGAATGTAAAAATGTTTTAATATTAAGGAAAATCTATTAGTATAAGAAATCACATCAGAGATATATATCATTATATCTCAATAGTGGTTCAGTGGCAAAGACTCCATTGGCCAACGCAGGAGACCTAGGTTCTGTCCCTGGGTTGGAAAGATCCCCTAGAGGCGGAAATGGCAACCGCTCCAGTATTCTTGCCTGGAAAATCCCATGGACAGAGGAGCCTGTCGGGCTACAGTCCGTGGGGTCACAGAAGAGTTGGACACAACTTAGTGACTAAACAACAATAGATATTTAAAAGGCATTTGGCTCAAATGAACATTTATTCCTTTTCTTAAATAATATTATTTAATATGAAATAGTTTTTGCTATGTGCTAGGAGATTCCCTGGTGGCTCAGACGGTAAAGCCTCTGCCTGCAATGCAGAACCCTGGGTTCAATCCCTGGGTCGGGAAGATCCCCTGGAGAAGGAAATGGCAACCCACTCCAGTACTCATGCCTGGAAAATTCCATGGATGGAGAAGCCTGGTGGGCTACAGTCCATGGGGTCGCAAAGAGTTGGACACGACTGAGCGACTTCACTTCACCAACTTGCTGAAGACTTAATATGGTTTTGTTTTTGTTCAGTCGCTCAATCGTGTCTGACTCTTTGCGACCCCATGGACTGCAGCACGTCAGACTCCCCTGTCCTTCACTATCTTCTGGAGTTTGCTCAGACTCATGTTCATTGAGTCAATGATGCCATCCAACCATCTCATCCTCTGTCATGCCCTTCTCCTCCTGACTTCAATCTTTCCCCATCAGGGTCTTTTCCAATCAATTGGCTCTTCACATCAGGTGGCCAAAGTATTAGAGCTCCAACTTCAGCATCAGTCCTTCTAGTGAATATTCAGGGTTGATTCCCTTTAGGATTGACGGGTTTGATCTCCTTGCTGTCTAAGGGACTCTCAAGAGTCTTCTCCAGCCCACAGTTTGAAAGCATCAATTCTTTGGTGTTCAGCCTTCTTTATGGTCCAACTCTCACATCCCTACATGACTACTGGAAAAACCACAGTTTTGACTATATGGACCTTTGCTGGCAAAGTGACGTCTCTGCTTTCTTAGGTTCTGCTTTCTAGAACCTAATGCTGTCTAGGGTCACCACAGGTTTATGTTAATAAATATCCATAGCAGCTCCCTGAGATGGGTCCACTCCTCTACATAAGACTGATTCCTCCATCGTGCATCAAAACTTATCTCCTCCCTTCTCAGGGACCTTACACGATCAACTAATTGGCGCCTCCCTGCATCTGGTTCCTTCCCAGTAATACTTAAATAAGCTCAAAATCTTTAAAAAAAAAAAAACCCAAAAAACAAAAAAACCTCCCTTGACTCCACATGGCCCTCCAATGAAGACCTCCCACAAGAATTTCTCTGTTTGCTCTGTTTTCTCATCCTCCACCCTCAGCCCCCTCCAGGTTGGCTTCTGCTCTTTTCAGTCTCCCCAGGTGACCAGCACGCGTGAAATGATGCTTAGAGGGTGAAATGTCATCCTGCGAGGGTGAACCGCAAAGGAGCATGTGTGAGTCAGGGTGAGGGTTGAGCTCTGTTAACCAAGGTGCCCTCAGTGGCTTCATGAAGATGGGAAGGGTCCCACTTCCATCGGGCCTGGGCGAGCAGGCTCCTTTGGTGGGCGGCTCTGTTCCTGGGGATGGCTCAGGGATTCGGGTCTACCCTTCCATCCTATTTTTTAAAATGTGTTTATTTATTTCAGTTGGAGGATAATTACGATATTGTGATTTGCCATACATCAACATGAATTGGCCATAGGTATACATGTCCCCCCTATCATCCTGAACCCGCCTCCCCATCCTATTTGTCACTGAGGAAAGTCATCATCCTTCCTGCACAGATGTTTTTCCACTTTAAAAGCATGGGCTTTTTACAGAGGACAGGACCCCCGTGAGCTATTTATTATTATCCTAGTTTTGGAGATGACGAGACTGAAGCTCGGAGGCCCTCGTCAAGCAGACAAGCATGCCACAGTCAGAAAGGCATGGGACCAGGACCAAACGCAGGTCCCGCCTGCTGGCCCCTGAGTCCATTGCTTCTGACGGGCGGTCACCTTTCACAGATGTACAGCCCTGCCTGCCTTGACCCCGTGGCCAGGGGAAGCCTGCCAGCAGGTGCTGTCTTTAGACCAGAGGCTCAGAAAGTCCCCAGGGTTTCTGGAACTCTCTTCTCTCCTGCTCTGGAGTTCTTCCAGCGGGCCCGCCAGCCCCCTCCCACATGCGTTCAGGGTTCTGCCAAGAGCCTTTCAAATGTTCCCCAAGAAAAGGCCAGACCCGCTCCTTGAGCTCCACGGCTGGCCAGACACCACCCTCTTCGGTGCTGCATGGAAATAAAACACGGAGGTGACAAGCCGCTTGGAGGAGTGGAAATGTCAGCGCGACACCCTGAGATCTCCTCCGAGCACGTAACTCGGAGATGGTAAAGGTTGCCCAGAATGCAAACTGTTAGCTAGGAACCGAGGGAAGTTCCTCCTCTGGGTTCTCGGAGCCAGGAGCTCCAGAAGAAACGCTGTGCTTGCCAGGAGCCCACCCCGCGCTCAGGGAAGCTGGCGACAAGTGCCAGCACCCCTGCGCCCGCTCAGGGCTCCTGCCCTGCCCCACTTGTAGCTCCTGCGCGCTCTGCTGTCCTGAACCCTCTGGAGTCCCCTTCCTGACGGCCCCTCCTGCCCCCACCCCAGCTCAGCTCTGCCAGGGCAGCCCCCCACCCCCGCCCCCGCCCACGCCAGGCAGGCCTTCAGCTTCTAGACTGCATCCTTCATTTCCACCCCCTGGGGCCTTGGCACGTAGGAGGGAGCCTCCACCTGTGTCCAGTGGACAAACAGCGCTTCCTGGAGACCAGCCTTTTGCGCGTGGACTGAGGTCAAGCCTTGAAGTCCTTGCTATCACCTGGTTGGCCGCCGAGAGGAGGGGTCACCTGTGTCTGGACCCCCAAGGTGAGGACAGCGGGTGTGGAAAGGTGGCCAGCCTGGGCCGGGGGAGGTGTCTTTTCCACCACTGGGCTTCAGTCTCCTCGTCGGCAGGATGCCGCCGGTGGAGGCCGTCCAGCTGCTCCCCAGGCCCGACTCTGGGCCTCTGAACTCCTCCGTCTCCTTGAGGGGGTGGTTGCCCTGGCCAGACTCCCGGCCTTGACTCCTGCGGCTGCCCTTGCCCACTCCAACTGGACCCTCCAGGACCCTTGGGACCCTCAAGCCCCGAAGCTTGAGCTCCATCCGCCCCGCAGAACACCCGCCCCACGGAGGGGTTCACATGGGCGCCCCCGTGTGCTGTGCGCCTCTCAGGAGGCCGAGAAGGCGCGGGGCTGTGTGGGCCTGTGTCTTTGCGTGTCACCCCGTGGATTCACTCAAAGGCAAGTCAGACGAGGGGACGTCCAGCTCGCCGAGGAGGGGGAGGTGTGCGCAGAAGCACACGGGTGCAGGCACTCAGGGTATGCGTGTGTGTGTGGCCGGTCGACGCGCCTGTGGGTGGCAGAGGGTGGCGAGTGTTTGGCTGTGTGCGGGTTTGTGGATGTTGGTGCATTTGTGTGTTTACAGGCATTACTTGGGATGTCTGCATGCACGTTCACTTGTGTGTGTGTCATGTCCCACCTCAGACCTGTTCAGAAGCAAGAGGATGCATTCTGGTGGCACGTGGAGGCCCCGGGGAGCAGACCTCCTGTCGCCACCACCACTCACCTTTTCTCTCTCTTTTCTTTTTTATCCATTTTTAAGTATTGATCGTCACGTCTGAAAATGCTGGAACGGCAGCCGTGGCTCGCTGAGCCAAAGTGCTGTGTGAACTGTGAAAACCGTCTACCCCATGTGGGAGGCGGAGAGAGTTTCCTATTTTAATCCTCTCGGAGACTCCAAAGGTTAGCGGTTTCTGCAGATCACACGGCAGGGTCAGGGCACCAGTGCTCGGAGGCTGGAGGCAGGAGGAGCCAGACCCTTCCCTGAGGGCGTGGTGGGACGTTCTCAATGTGCTTTTCCTCCAGCATCGAGACCTGGGAGCCCTAAGGGAGCTCAGAGACACCTGTGGTTCAAGCTTCCCGTTGATAGCTTGGGGGGGGGGGTGCTGTTTAGTGAGCAGGTATCACCTCCAAGGTCACATGGGAGCAGAAAGTGAAACCCAGGTGCATCCAGCCCCCAGAAGGGCACAGGACAAACTCAGGGCCTGCTTGAGAGGGGTGGACAGTGGGGGTCAGACTCAGGGAAGGCAGTGGGAGCCATGGATGGTTTCTGAGCAGGAGAGGCACTTGCTCTTTGGCACATTTTAGGGACCTCCGTGGGGTGCAGCGTAGAGCGGGTGGGGAGGCGGGAGACCCCTGGGGTTCTGGGGCAACCTGCCCAGCCGCCAGGGGTCGGGGGTTGCTGAGTGAATGAGGGAAGCACAGGTGCAGGAGGGCAGGGAGGGCGTCTGGGCAGAAGAAACTGCAGGCGCAAAGGCAGCGCGGGGAGAGGCGGACCTAGCGGTGCGTGGGGGCGTCGGGCGTTCATGCGTGATGGGAGGGGCCCCATCAATGGCGGCAGTGGCGGCGGTGGAGTCTGGGAAGCAGGTGAGGGCTCTGGCCTCTCTCCCGAGGACCCTGAGGACGCCCTGGGGTCGTGGGTCTGCTCCTCGCCAGAGCCTCACTTTGGAAGGACAACTGAAGCAGTGGGGGCTGGGCTCCTTCCCAGTGGGGCTTCTGGCAAGGACAGCAGGGTGCAGAGGAGGGAGCGACCCCTCTGCGGGAAGCAAGGGGGTGGGCCGGAGGCCCCAGGGGACCTCTACGCTTGCCCCCTGACCCTCGCCCCTCCGGAGCTATCTCTGGACACATTCAGGCAGATAACCGTCGGGACGGGCCTTGACCCCTCCAGGCAAAGTCCAGGGTGAACAGGGGCGTGGTGCAGTGGGCACTTTGGTCCTCCAGGGGCCTGGGGACCAGGAACACCCAGCCCATTGAGGTCAGAGGGTGCAGGGCCAAAAAAGGCAGCCCTCCTGCCAGGTGTGACCACACCTTTGCAGGTGGCTGCACTGACCTGGCCCCACCTGTTTGCTGCACTGCTGTCGCTCTTCGGTGGCCCTGAGCATGCTCGGCCTCATCTGGGAGCTCTCTGGGCTCGTGCCCTTGTCCTGTCGACAACCGCCCCCTCCCGCCCCAAGGGAGGTCACCTCTGCAGGCTCAGTCCTGGGCACATCCCTCCCCCACTGGACTCCGTCCCCCACCTGACTCCCTCCCCCACCTGGCTCCTCTCCCACCTGGCCCCTCCCCTACCTGGCCCCCTCCCTTACCTGGCCCCCTCCCTCACCTGGCTCCCTCCTCTATCTCTCTCCCTCCCCCACCTGACTCCCTCTTCCCCACCTGGCCCCCTCCCCCACCTGGCCCCCTCCCCCACCTGGCCCCCTCCCTCACCTGGCTCCCTCCCCCATCTGTCTCCCTCCCCCATCTCAAAGTAGAGGCGGCTCTATCACCTGCCTTGTGGCAGAGGTTAGAGGGTGTCTGCTGTGTAGACGGGCCCCCTTGTTCCTGGGGAGCAGGGAGCCCACGCGTGCCTCACTGCTGTCCACGCTGATTCCCTCCAAATTCCTGCCAGACTCTGTGCTCATTTGCCAAGGCTGCCGTAACAAGAACCACACACTGAGCGGCTTAAATGACAGCAGTGTACGGTTCCTGAGGCCAGAGTCCAAGACCAAGGTGTGGGCTGGGCTGGTCCGCCTGCTGAGGCCGGGACTGAGGGTCTGTTCAGGGCTGCCCCTGGGGTTCTGCTGGTTGCTGGCGGCCTCTGGCATTCCTTGGCTCATAGACACATCACTCTATGTGGCATTGTCTGTGTGTGTGCATCTGTGTTCACATTTCCCACTTTATAAGGACATGGTTATACTGGGTGGGGCTTCCCTGGTGGCTCAGGGGTAAAGAATCTGCCTGCCAATACAGGAGATGCAGGTTTGATCCCTGAGTTGGGAAGATCCCTTGGAGGAGGAAATGGCAACCCGTTCCAGTATTCTTGCCTAGAAAATCCCATGAACACAGGAGCCTGGTGGGCTACATGGGGTCACACAGAGTCAGACACAACTGAAGCGACTGAGCATGCGTGCACGCATACTGGATTAAGGTCCACCTTCGTGACCTCATCTTAACTTGGTCAACAGCAAAGACCTTATTCTGTGTGTCTCCCATGGGTGTCACGGTCTGGGGAGGAGTTCAGACAGGTCAAAGGCAGGTGCAAGGGGGTGGGGATCATCTGACACATGATTAGGAGATGTGTGTCCTGACAGGGTGGACACAGGGTCCTGAGCACGGGGTGTGGTGGGGAAGCAGGGCGACACAGTGCTGGAGCCCCCACGGCCCCTGGCCTGGCACAGTGTAGGTGCTCTCTGCCTCTTAGTGGTTGGATGGGTGAATGAGAACGGATTAGAAGAAGGTCCGGCCCTGTCATGTACTAGGAGCACGGAAGCCACTTGAAGAGGCAGGAAGGAATTTCTCACCCCAGGCTCCAGCTCCTTGGGTGTTGAAAGATCACATTCCTGGAATTCATCTCCTCTGTCTCCTGGGCCATCCCTTTATCAAGCACAAGAGCCACGGAGTCAGGGAGGTGCTGGCAGCATGTTAGGGCTTGATGGAGGGGTTAGCTGGGCTCCACGTGCAGCCTGGATTTCAGAGGCCAGCAGAGCCCTCAGGATGTACGTGTGGTCTCAGCACAGACTCTCTCCAGCATCCAGTTGTCTGAAAACTGGAGGCAAGGTCTGTTTGTAATTGATGTTGGTTTCTGGAGCCACAGGGTTGATAATTACTGGCACGGGGACATCCACTGTCCTGCGAAGGTAGAAGCCCCCACATGGCCCAAAGCAGGGGCAGACGGACAGGGCTTTGCTGACTTCAGAGAAGCTGCCGTTGCTTTCTGAACTGGCTGGTTGAGTCTGGTGTCTAGGGGGCAGGCATCCGGTGACGAGGCCCCAGAGTGCTTTTACAGTCTTTTCATCTGGTTCAGGGACCACAGTTGTCCTCTGACAGCCACCCTGGCTGTCTGTGCAATCCTGACAAGTCACATTCCCTCTCTGAGCCTCAGTTTCCCCATCTGTTCAACATGGACTAAGATACTGGGCATAGGTGATTTATTAGGAATATCCCAGTTTGAAGTTTAATGGTTCTTTACAGCTTGAATGACTTTTACTACTATGGTGGAGGGTCTGAAGACCTTCTAAGCTATTCTAATGGAGAACCTGATAATAATCTGTCATTTGGGGGAAAGATTTGGCAGCAGCAAAATGATGTCGAACTTAACTTGTGGAGGGAGTTGGTGGCTGACCCAGTAGATGCCCGTCCAGCGAGGATTCACCGGGTGTCTGTGTGGTCCAGGCAGGGACAGGTGAGGGCCGAGGTTCTCTATCACCAGCCATCTCTCAGCCTCTGTATCTCTGTGTCCATCCCTCTTTCTTCTGTCTTTCCCGCTAAGCACAATGCACATAAAATGGCAAAATGTGGGCTCCTGCCAATGTCACGGTCAACCAGTTCCTTTTGGTGTTAACCAGACGGCTTTGGCCAACATCTGATCTTGGAAGACCAAACCACTCTTTCCAGTATTTTCACCGTTAAGTTGGCACCCCTGGAAGTCAGCGGGGGATGCTTTCCAAGTGCCATTAACGAGCAAACCTTCTCTATTTGCTGAACAAATGGATGAGTACTTATTCTGGGGGCAGATTGAAGGCTGGATGAGCCTCTCTACCCTGCGTACCTTGACACCAGCCAGCTTATCTGTTTTACCCGTAAAGGTCACAGGATTTTGGGCAGAAGAACAAACATTAGATTGACAAGTAGGACTCTGGTGATGAGGAGACAAGCGTGCAAGGTGAAGCAGATCATTGAAGATGGCACAGAAGCCTGAGCAGAAGGTGGGATGCAGCCTGGTTCTCCCAGCTCTCAGGGCAGACACTCTTATCTGTGATCAGACTCCAGCCCGCAAGCCTATCTGAAGGGCTTCGAGGCGGGTAGGTCCATCTCCCAAGCAGAAGCATCTTGCCGGCAGGGTGGCCCTGGCACCAGCATTTTGGTCTCAGGCTCTTCACACCCTGGGCTTAAGCATCTGACCTTCAGGTGCCCCTGGGGTCATGTGAACACCCTGGGGGATGTGACCTGGAGCAGCTTGGGTCTTCATGAAACAGGAGTCACGGGCCCTGCGCTGGGGACGTAGATGACGTTGATCAGTAAACATGCTCTGATCCAAGGGAATGAAGGGGGGTGGGGGAGGGAGGGAGGGAGAGGGTTCTGTGAGGGGAAGGCGGAGGGTGGAAGCCACACAGGGGCTCTGCACGCATACTGTGGTCACTCTGAGGGTGACTCACACAGAACCAAACCAGGGCAGGGGGGCCAGCCCCAAGCTTAGTCTCTCTGTTCATCTCCCAAACCTGAAGGAAGAGAGGGAATCAGAATAAAGAAGAAACCACAGTAGGGAAGTCAGATGGAGTTGTGGCAGTGCCTGGGACACACCTACACTACAGCAGTGGTTTCGAGTGCTCTGAAATTCACAGTCAGAGGGGCCTGCTGCCTTCTTATTTACCAAGTCCGGCAAAGTACACCCCAAGGAGATGGGACGGCGTGCTGTCAGCATGCTCAGGGTGCCGGCTCCCTTTCCTAGCAGCGTCTTACGTTGTCTTGGATTAGGGGGAGATGCCAAAGTGTAGTTCAGCGAGGCCTCATCTAAGGGTCCAGGTGAGGGGGTCCTTGGGTGCTGAGCCGCGGGTGAGCTCTTGACCCTTGTGATGGCGGACTTTATGGGTTGCCAAAGACATTTGGTTAACACTATTCTGGGTGTTCCTGTGAGGATGTTTTGGGGTGAGAGTAACATTTAATAGCACAGAGAAAACAAACTTACGGTTATCAAAGGGGAAACGTTGCGGGGGGAGCTAAATTGGGAGTTTGAAATTGACATATATACACACTACTATATTTAAAATGGACTTCCCTGTAGCTCAGACAGTAAAGAATCTGCCTGCAATGCACGAGACCCAGGTTCCATCCCTGGGTCGGGAAGATCCCCTGGAGAAGGAAATGGCAACCCACTCCAGTATTCTTGCCTGGAGAATCCCATGGACAGAGGACACTCATGGGCTACAATCCATGGGGGTATCAAGGAGTTGGGCACGACTGAGCGACTAACACTGCTACTATATTTAAAATAGGTAAACAACAAGGGCCTGATGTATAGCACAAGGAACTTGGCTCAATATTTTATAATGACCTAAATAGGGAAAGAATTCAAAAAAGAATAGATACATGTAATGTATACCTCAATCACTTTGCTGTACAACTGAAACTAACCCAACACTGTAAATCAATGACACTCCAATATACACTTAAAAAAAGAGAGAGAGAGAGACAGATCACTGGAAAGAAAAAGAAAGTAAAACAGATTGCTCTTCCTAAGGTGGGCCTCGCCAAATCAGTTGAAGGCCTGAATAGCTTGAAAGGCTGACCCTCCCCTGAGTAAGAGAAAACTCCTCCTGCCTGACTGCTCTTGAGCTAGGATGTTAGCTTTTTCTGCCTTGGGATTCCCACTGAAACGTCAGCGCTGCTTGACTCTCCAGCTTGCTGACTGCAGACTTGCCCACCTCCATAATCATGACAAAGAATGCATTGTAATAAACCTCTTTATATAAAGATGTATATCCTAATGGCTCTGCCTGGACAGACATCACCTGCCTGTGTGATGTCTGAGGGGTTCTCGGAGCTGCTTCGAGGAGGAAGCAGATTGATTCTTCACCAGGGAGACGTGCTCTTTGTTTCTACTGAAATTTGCTGGGATGGCATAAATCTGCTTTTTAAAAGCAAGGGAAATGTCATCTTCCAGGAAGGAAGATGGGGAGGAGGCATTTACGAAGCGTCTCCTCTGAGCCAGGCTTTCTGTAGACACCGCATGGTTCTGCTTTCACCCTTGTGTGGACCTGAACACAGGACTTGGTCACTGTGGTCCTTGCTTCATGCCAGATGCTCATGACTGGCCCAGTATGTTTTCATTAATATTTTAAGTCTGTAACTAATAAAGCCCAAGGACCAGCCACCCAACATGAGAACAAGAACATTGTTTATAATCTGCTTCCACGAAGGACCTCTGCTCTCCCTCCCCAGGGGACCACACTCCTGAATGTTGTGTTCAAAACTTAAAAAGAAAGTCAAATCACTTTTCACATGTGAGGATTAGAAAAGGTATGTTGTTTAGTGTTACTTTTTCAAAAAATGTCATAAAAAAGCATATCTTTGGGTGAATTTCTCAGGATGCCTGATGTATCAGCTTGCATGCCCATTTCACAGATGGTCATGCAGAGTCACGGCACAGGGAGTGGTGGAAATGGGGTCTGAACTGGAGCCTGTGTGGTCGATTCTGAGTCTGCACTCCTTTTGCTCTGGGCAGCCGGAGCCCTGATGGACAGTCAGCTCCCAAGGGCAGGACTGGGGCTCGGCTTTGCTCCACACAGAATCCCCAGGGCCTGGCACTTGCAGGGCCTTCAGTCAATACTCGGGTGAATAAATGACGCCCTTCTCTGTGAGTCTGGAGAAAAGGATCCTCAGGAACACAGAGGGCAGGAGGCGGCTGCACAGACCTCATGGAAGCGCACAGTGAATCGCCCAATTCACCTGGTTTCCTCTCAAACAGAAAAAAAAAAGTTTCCCATTAATAAAATCCGGGAGCACATTCTGACAGTATTTCCCTGATTCGGCTCTACCTGCAGCAACAGGAAGTGAAGTCCCCTAAGAAGGTTCCTGGATGATTCCAGGAGTGGCCCCCTGGTGCCTGCCATTTCCTCCTCTCTGTTCTGCACCCCCGTCCAGGGGACGCTCAGACACTGCTGACCCTGAGCCACACCCTCGTGTGGCTGCCAGAGCCCGGGCCACCTGCGCTGCTTGACCCCTGAGGCTGACTCTCTCTGTGACACCCCACAGTCTTGGCAAGACTCTGCACATCTTGGGCACAGCTGTAGGTCCCCAGGGCGAGAGTGACAGGGACCCACCATCCTGTGCTCACACGCACCTCTCCAGGGCCTGACGTCCTCCTCAGGAGGCTTCTCTGTCCTTCAAAAGAGCCCTGGAAGCCAAGCCTGCAATCCTCCAGACTAATAATGACACCAGTGATAGCCATGGTAACCAGTGCTCAGTCTCTGTGCTAAGCACTGGAAGTGAAGCTGTTAGCCACTCAGTCGTGTCCGGTTCTGTGCAACTCCATGGACTGTAGCCTGCCTGTAGGCTCCTCTGTCCATAGAATTCTCCAGGCAAGAATACTGGAGTGGGTTGCCATTTCCTTCTTCAGGGGATCTTCCCCACCCAGGGATCAAACCTGGGTCTCCTGCATTGCAGGCAGATTCTTTACTATCTCAGCCGCCAGGGACGGCCAGTGCTATGTATGCTAAGCACTGTATATACATTCTTTTGTTTAATCTTCACTATTGTCTCCATTTTATGGATGATGACTCTGAGCCTTAGAGAAGCTGGGTAACTTGCCCTGGGTGACACAGCTGAAACAGAGGAGCTTGGACTCAAATTATGGTCATGGGGCTGTGTCTGTTGACCACTGCCTCAACTGCCCCAGGAGGAGTGCCCAGACTCACAGGAAGAGGCCCAGAGCAGGGACGGGCCGGTGGGCAGCCAGAATTACCTATGTCACCAGCGATGGCCCTGGATGGGGACTCAAGGAGTTTATGCCCAAACAACAGGACCTGATGTCCGGGAAGACAGGTGGAGGAGGAAGAGGCTTGTTTTCTCAGTTGTCGTTTATGAAACACTTGGTGAACACTCACGTGTGTTCCTCCAGGAGTTCTAACCACACTCCAGAAGGCGACACCCATTTCATCCCTGTCTTACAGATGGGGAAACCTAAGGCTCAGAGAGGGGAAGTGATTGGCTGCTGAAAGGAGAAGAGTCAGGCTTCTCCAGCCCCCTGAGGCCCGGGACACCCCTAACAACCCAGGCAGCATGCTTGGCATGTGGATGAAGCCCGTCTTTGCTTTCAGAGATGGGAAGAAAAGAAATGATCAGAGGGAAGGACCAGGGAGTCTGATGGTACTCAGGCTTGATGCTAGGTTGAGGGCCCTGCGGGAGAGCCACCCCTGAGGCTGGGCCACAGGAGGGCTTCCTGGAGGAGGAGACGCTGGAATGGAGGAGGAGGGAAAAGGGCACTCCTGGCTGGGCCTGGCCAGAGTCAGGGTGCAGGGGTGGGTGGGCTGGCAGGTGCATTCAGGGCCACAGAGACACCGTGGAGGGACGGGTGGGACCGGGCACACAGGCTCCTCAGCCCTTGCTGTGTTGGAGCTGGTGTCCCTACTCTACAGATGAGGACACTGAGGCCCAGGCTCCGTGGTGACATAATAGATCAACCCCAAATCTCAACCCTGCTTTCTCCACTCCAGCAGGGTGGTTTTAGAGGCTGGTGCCAGGGTCAGGGCTGTAGCGGGTGGGAGTTCATGGAGCAAAGACACAGCCACAGGACCAGGTCAGGAGCCAAGAGTCGGTGCCAGTGCTGGGATAGGAGAGGGGCTGGAGGACCTGTGGACAAAGGCAGGGCCGTCGGTCCCCCAGATGGGGCTGGCCTCCCAGGGCACGGCCAGGGCAGGGGCTTTTGGCTCAGGTCAGGTGGACCCTCCCTGGACCTTCCCACCAATGGTGGGACAACCGCCCTGGGGAGGGTGACCCTCGGGGGGGAGAACCGCCCTGGGAGGGGAGCCTCTTCACAGAGTCCCCAGGATCCAAACTCTGTCACTGGGCAGGAGGATGCTTCCTGGAGCTTTGGAAGGAACAGGAGAAACACGGAGTCCTGGGGTTGCTGCCAAACCCAAAGTTTGCTCCCAGGCGAACGCCGTGGAGGGGAGAAGCGCACGGCATATGGAAAACCCAGTATCTTCCACGCTGCCTGCCGCCGGGAGCGGCAGCCACCCCGCCACAGCCTGCCGTTCTGTTTCCTCCCTGTTCCCTCCCGGGCCTTCCGGGGACATGACTGGGGTCCCTCTGGTCTGGCTTTGCGTGGCCTCCAGCCGTGGGCCCTGGGGTCACCGCAGTCCCCGCTTATCACATGTTACAGCACGTGTGGAGAGACACAGAGACGGGAGGTGGGGAGAGGACAAATGTGGCCAGCGGGGAAAGGCACAGACTCTGCTTGGAGAGCTCAAGGAGTGCTTCCTGGATGAAGCGGTGGATGAAGCACCTGGAATTAAGCCAGAGTGGGAGGGGTGTTTCCACTCGGGCGTGTATCTGAGATGTTGAAACACAGTGAGATGGAGGTTCAGAGGTGTTAGGGGAGTTTTTCCCGGAGTTGACATGGGAAGCTATAGGTGAGTGAGGCCAAGGTTTGAACCCAGGCGACCAGCCTGAGGCCTGGGTCTATGTCCAGGCACATGGCGCCACCTTGATTCCCAAAGAGACTTCCCGGGGTGACGGGGAGGCTGCCAGCGGAGGCGTGTCTTGCTCATGCTGGGGTGTGACGAGAGTAGAGGACCCTGGGAGGACTGAGGAAGGGGACCCCCTCTGTTCTCGGGGGCTGGACTGAGGAAGGAGAGTGGAGGGATGGGAGGGGGAGACGGAGGATGGGGTTCCAGACGCACATGCAGCGGGCCCGGGAGACCTTCAGACCCCTTCCCTGAGGTGCTCAGAGTGCCCGGGGCACGCGTGAGTGTGTAACCCAGGTGCGATTGTGCGTGTGCACGTGTCCACCAGCACACTAGGAACAGGCGGTGAGTGAGCGGGCGCGTGGAAGGCCAAGGTCCAGCAGACCAGCCCTGGTGGCGCCCAGGTGTGTCCGAGGGCCCAGATGCTTCTCGGACAGCTGGCCGTGCGCCCGGTCGGGGTGGCAGCTCGTGCCCTGCCACATGCTGACCACCCACGTGTGGGCAGCCGACGCCGGTGGTTTGGTGCTGGTGCTGTGTGGCTGCAGCATCCACAGGACCAGGAGGGCCAGGTGTCCCTGGCCGTCTGACCCTGGGCTCCCGTGGCCTGTCTGCTGAGCAGAGAGGGCAGGACAGGAGCATTGGAGGAAGTCAGTGGGGGGGTCTGGATTCCTCCCAAGGGCACCCCCAGAGTGAGGGTCAGGGCTGAGGACAGACCAAAGAGGAAAGGGAAGCAGGGGGCAAATGGGTGGGCGGAGGTGAGAGCCCAGCCCAGGCTCGGCTCCCCCTCCACAAAGGCCCTGCCAAGCCGGCCCACCGCCTCTCGGCCAGCAGCCCCGGCTTTGCTCTGGAAGGTCACCCCTCTGCACCACCCCACCCCCCGGCCCCCAGACTGGGGGAAGGGATCTCCTCTGCAGGGCTCATGTGACAGCATCTCAGACCACATCAGAAACTGGCCTGGGGGGCTCCTGGGCCACCTGACCTCTGGGACTGACCTTTCCTGGCCAATTTGTCCTGGTCCATCCCACCAAACTGGTGGGTCTGGTCCTCCTTGAGCCCCTCCAGGAGGGCCTTCCACCCACCCTGGTGTCCTGGCACCACCTGCTGGCTCTCAGTACAGGGTGGCTGGTCCCCTGGAGCTCGGGGTCCACAGACCTCCCTCCAGCCAGGGCCCCCGTGTAGACCAGGGTACCAGGAGGACTGTTTACCAGCTAAGGTGGCGCCCCCGTGTGGCAAGAGCACAAACACAGTTTAGAGTGCCTTCTGCCCACTCCCCCCACTGACTTTATATGATTTCTTGATGAGCTTTAAAATGGGTGAGTGTATGGGGCAGGGTGGGGGACGCGACTCACCTTAATTCCAATTGTATTCGTTTACTGAGACTTCTGTTCCATCACGCTGCAGCAAAGCCCTGCCAACTGACCTTCTATAAATGGCAGTTCATTTTGTACGTGGTTTGGATCTATTTTAAAATCACATGCATGCTAAGTCGCTTCAGTTGTGTCCGACTCTTTGCGACCCCAGGGACTGTAGCCCGCCAGGCTCCTCTGTCCATGGGATTCTCCAGACAAGAATACTGGAGTGGGTTGCCATTTCCTTCTCCAGGGGATCTTCCCGTCCCAGGGATCGAACCCATGTTTCTTACGTCTACCTGTAAAATCACAGCCCCCCAATTATTTACATCAAAGAAGTAAATTAATTTCCCAGGGGTTCCCCTAGCCCCATGTCTGGCTTTATCCACAGAACTTGGGTAGCAAGATGGATAGGACAGGTCTGTGTGCTCAGAGGGCTCACGGCCCATCGGGGAACAGAAGTTCACAGACGCTCCATTTCCAAAGCCTTCAGGATGCTATTCCCCTTAACCCGCAGTCTAAGACAGTCACGTAGGTATTAGGAGCCCCGTTTTATAGATGCAGGGCCTGAGGTTCAGGGTCATGCAGTGAGGCAGGCCCTGGGGCTGTGATGAGAATGAAATGCGATAACGTGTGTAGAAGGATTCGATGGTGTTTGATGTGTCCCGGGTTTGCATTCAGTGTTTAAAAACTGGAGATGGGACTTCCCCGGTGGTCCCGCGGTTGTTCAGTTGGCCAGTCACGTCTGACTCTTTGCGACTACAGCACCCCAAGCCTCCCTGTCCCTTGTGAAGTGAAAGTGAGGTTGCTCAGTCGTGTCCGACTCTTTGCGACCCCATGGACCGTAGCCTACCAGGCTTCTCTGTCCTTGGGATTCTCCAGGCAAGAATACTGGAGTGGGTTACCATTTCCTTCTCCAGGGGATCTTCCCGACCCAGGGATCAAGCCCGGGTCTCCCGCACCGGAGGCAGACGCTTTAACCTTTGAGCCACCAGGGAAGCCCCTGTCCCTTACCATCTCCCAAAGTTTGCCCAAGTTGAGGTCTGTTGCATGGGTGATGCCATCCAGCCATCTCATCCTCTGACACCCTCTTCTCCAGTGGTTAAGACTCCACATTTCCAATGCAGGGGATGTGGGTTTAACCCTTTGTTCAGGGACTAGGATCCCGTATGCCTCATGGAGCAGCGAAAATATTTTTTTTAGAAAAAGGAGATGGGTACAGAGATTCTCCATAACCTGCGTCTAACTCTTCTGACCTCTGGGGGGCGCTCTCCTTGCTGCGCGCTGTACGTGGTCACAAGGCGGCGTGTGCTGTAGCTGGTTCTGCCGGACCTGTGCGCGGGCAGCGCTGGCAACAGCGTCTGTTCCTCTGGAGCCGTGGCTTCAGCACAGGACAGGGCATGCAGGGACGTGTGCCCCTAGGAGGTGACCGAACCCAGAGAGGAAGGAGGTGAGGGGGCAGGCAGAGGGCGCACATTGTTTTCTTTCCAGCTTTTGTTGCGGTTGTGCGGTTGTTCAGTCGCTCAGGCGCGGCTGACTCTCTGCGACCCCCTGGACGGCAGCACGCTGGACTTCCCTTTCCCTCACCATCTCCTGGAGTTTGCTCAGACTCAGGTCCATTGAGTCGGTGATGCCATCCAACCAGCTTCACTGGTTGGGATCATTTCCGCTTAGGTGTTTCAAACTCTGTTCAATAAGCCCGGGAACCTGGCCCGATGTGTCTGGTTTATAGACCAGTTCTAGGTGGGCTGGGCCCAGACACAAAAACGTCTCAGCTTTTCTGCACTGTCTGTCCCCGTCTGGATGGTGTCACCTCACCCTTGCCCTCTTTTAGCCTCTTGGACCCTTGTCAAAAGCCAGGGCAGCAGAGAACCACAGTCTCACATCCAGGGCAGGGCTCCCCTCCCCTCTGATTGGACACCTGGTGTCCCCTGGGCAGCCGGCCCCATCGGGATGCTGACTCTCCAGCCAGCACCCACTCTCTCCCAGGTGGCCGTCTCAGGTGAGGAGGCAGCAGGAGCCCAGACTTCATCACTGGCCTTTGGGAAATTCACATATGCCCCTCCCCTCACCCCCTCACGGTCCTCCTCTGCTTCCTCTCCACCATGGTCTGTCTGTCTTGGTTTTTCTCAGCTCCCTGGAGAGGCCCTCTAGGGTGGCCCACCTACTGCCCCCAGTGGTGCCAGAGGAGCTCTGGCAGGAAGCTGGGGGAGGGCGGTGGTCACTTCCTGTGGTTGCCTGGGGGTGATGGTCAAGGGCAACCCCTCCCCCCACCACCCGGTGCCAGCTGCCCGGCCTCCCTGAGAATGGGCTTTGGTCCTCAGCCAGCAAGGCCACGTAGGCAGCGGCATCCCATGCGGGAAGGGAAAGTGACGCTGGGACGTTTCACAGAGGTGTGAGCCGGGATAAAGGAGCCAGGAGGACGCTGCTGTACCCGGGAGCAGCAGCTCGGGGAAGCAGGGAGCCCAGTGACGGGGAGGTGCCTGACAGAGGCACAGTCACCCCAGTCGCTTGAGGACAAAGCTAAAAAAGGCAAGAAAGACCTAGCCTCCCCCTCTGTCTACCCTCCCGTCCCCAACTGGGGTTTCCCATTGGCTGGGCCCGACAGGAAATGAGGGCATAGGGCAGACAGAGAGGGGCGGGCACTGGATTGTGGATGAGCCGCTGCTGCACCTGAAGAGGCTCACCATCAGTCACTTAGGCTCGGGCGGCTCTGGGCCCTGACTGCCAACGCCCGGCCCAGGGGAAGCCCCCTGCTCCGGCCTCCATCCCCACTCCATTTCCTTTGCCAACAAAGGTCTGTATAGTCACAGCTACGGTTTTTCCAGTAGTCATGTATGGATGTGAGAGTTGGACCATAAAGAAGGCTGAGCACCAAAGAATTGATGCTTTTGAACTGTGGTGCTAGAGAAGACTCTTGAGAGCCCCTTGGACTGCAAGAAGATCCAACCAGTCTATCCTAAAGAAAATCAACCCTGAATATTCACTGGAAGGACTGATGCTGAAGCTGAAGCTCCAAAACTTTGGCCACCTGATGAGAAGAGCCAACTCATGGGAGAAGACCCTGATGCTGGGAAAGACTGAGGGCATAAGGAGAAGGGGGTGGCAGAGGATGAGATGGTTGGATGGCATCACCGACTCGATGGACATGAGTTTGAGCAAGCTCCAGGAGATGGTGAAGGACAGGGAAGCCAGGCATGCTGCAGTTCATGGGGTCGCAAAGAGTCAGACACAACTGAGCGACGGAACGATAACAACAATATCCATGACACTCCTGGTATTTCAGAAAGACCCTGGGAAGAGAGGGCTCCATGCCTGCCCGCCTCTGAGGGACCTGTCAGGACCCTGCCATGCTGGGAGTGGCCGGTGGGAAGCCAGGCCTCGGCCCCACTGCATATGCAGAGATGATGAATTCCAGGGTGCTGCAGGGGCTGGGGGAGGTGCAGGTCAGTGGAGCCCCTGAGCCTGGAGCCTGCACAGCGCGTTCTCCTGGGCTCCAGACAGAAGGCACATCTCGCAGGCCTGTTGTGTGAATTACGAGGATAACAGCACTCACTATGTATCATGTGCTCATGCCATCCTACGGACCGTTTTGGACGCAGCTAAGTTATTCACAAAAAATGCACAAAAAAAGTATCTCTCACACAACAGGGGTTAGTTTTTCCAGCGTGATCCTTGCCATCCAGGGACATTTTACACTACAAATGCTGACCCCCAATGGCCGACACCCTCTGAAGGGAAGGAGCCCCTGGCCCCACCTGGGCCATCACCTGTGTGTGTTGGGGGGGCGGGGGTGGGGCGCTGCCCTGACTTGTTGAAAGTGAAAGTGTTAATCACTAAATCTTGTCCAACTCTTTGCAACGCCATGGACTGTAGCCCACCAGGCTCTGCTGTCTATGGGATTCTCCAGGTGAGAATACTGGAGTGGATAGCCATTTCCTCTCTAGAGGATCTTCCCGACCCAGGGATCAAACCCATGTCTCCTGCACTGCAGGCAGATTCTACCATCTGAGCCACCAGGATAGCCCTGACCTGTAACACACCTTCTTGCAACGGAAGCCTCAAGGGCCTTGTTGCTCAGCAGCCATGGGCCCTGGCGCCTCCCACAGTGGGGCTGCTTGGCTGGGCCGGGGTCTCCCAGCCCATGGGCAGAGCCCAGCAGAGCCCTTCCATCCTGGGCTCCCCTTTGCCCAATGGCTCGCTTCCCACAGTGTGACCAGCACAACTGTCGTTTCTGAGGCCAGTGGTGGCCTCTGGGTGATCATTTACAGATCCGGAGGGGGAGATAAGGCTGGCACGGGTGCCAGTGTGTGTGTCCTTTATGGGTCATAAAGAGATGGCACCGCCGGGGGCCGCACTCCTGTGCCAGCGCCCCCCCCCCCCCCGCCCCCACCCTGGTCTCTCTTGCCTATCTTTTATTGTCCACTCTTATCTTGCTCCCTCCCCAGGCCCCACCCTGCTGCAGATCGCGAGACCATCGCCTTCTTCAAACCGCTGCTGGTTTTTCCTGACCTTCTGCCCCACGCACAGAAGGTAACTTTATTAGCAGGGCTGGTGAGGGCTTGGCTGGGGCCCCAACCTGGGATGGTCAGAGAAGGGTGGGGGGGTGGCGCGGATTCTGCCAGCACAGCAAGGACCCAGAGCTGCCCAGCTTGTGGAGAAAGGAATTAAGGATTTGAATCCAGACTGATAGCATCTTGCCTACCTCCAGCGTATTTTCCCCTGTCCTCAGTCCACAGGGCTTCCCTGATAGCTCAGACGGTGGAGAATCTGCCTGCAACACGGGAGACCTGGTTTCAATCCCTGGGTGGGGAAGATCCCCTGGAGAATAAAATGGCAACCCACTCCAGTATTCTTGCCTAGAGAATCCCACGGACAGAGGAGCTGGTGGGCTCCAGTCCAAGGGGTCGCAAAGAGTCAGACACGACAGAACGACTAACAATCCCTGCTCCTTAGAGGCAAGAACTGGGGGGAGTGGATTCCATTGCTTTCTCCTTGTCTGACCTTTCCCTGCATAGTGACGACAGCTCTGATCAGAGAGCGAGGCCACTGATAGGGACAGCTGCTCCGTGTCACCAGGGGCCACTGGGGACTCCTAGATCTCTGTCTCTGCACCTGGAGATAGATTCAGGCCCTGGCTCTGCGTCCACAGCTTTTCTTGATAGTGCCGAGAAGAGTTGCCCCATGGGAGCGGGCAGCCCCTCCTCAGTCTGAGAGGAAGTAAGAGGACATGGAATCGAAAGATGAGGGCTTCAGGCAGAACTCACTCCTTCTTTCTGCAGGGACTGAGCCTCAGTGTCTTCATCTGTGAAATGGAGCCAAGATTCCTACCTCACGGCCATCACCTGTGCTTTCGAGTGGAAAGAGGACAGCTTCGGAATCACGGGGACTTGGTCCAGATCTCAGTGTTGCCACTGGGCAAGTCTACCTTTCTGGGCTCCGGTTTCTTGTTTGCAGAGAGGGGAGAGTGGAGGCCACTTCTCCAGAGTTGTGAGAACTGGAGTCAACTCCATCCTTGGCGGTGGCACGTGCTCTGCAAATGGCAGCAGATGGTGCCGGTGCCGAGAGGAGATGTCAGTGTCCCCGTTTCTCAGGCTAGGAAACGGAGGCTCCAAGAGGAGGTTCAAGTGAATGGTGAGGCTGGGTCGGCCCCAGCCCATCTGATGCACACATATCCCACTGCCCGCTGAGCCTCTTTCCCTCCTTGATTGACCCGGAGGAAGTGTTTGCTCCTGGAGGGGCCCAGCCGTCCTCACACATTGGCCAGAGGCTGGGGGTGACCGTGGCTGACGTGGCATTTGCTGTCTTTCCCCGGAGCTGCAGTGACAAGCTAACAACTGTTACCAGGAGTCCTGCTTCCCACCACCAGCGAGGGAGAGATGTTGATGGCATCTGGAGGGTGGGCCTGGGGCATTTGTCCCCCAGCATCCAGACTGGCCAGGGTTGGGGGGTGAGCTGGTTGGGGGGGGTGAGCTGGCTCCCTCCAGCCCCGGATCATTTGAATCACTCCTCTGGTGCCCAGCCCATGTTTGTTTTGTCTTTCTGGGTTTCAGCCCTTTGGCCAGTGGGAGGTTAAAGATTACTGAGGCAGCTGACAATAAAGTGCCCGGCACACTGGCCTTTGACCATCCATTAGAAGGCAGTGGGATCACATTCTATACAACCGCCAACGGCAAAAGTGGTGAGGGTGTGGGCAGGGGGCACACCCTCCGTGTATTAATATTAAGAGGACAGTCACTCTTGCCTGGGCAGTTGGGCCAAGTTTCTCTTTTATCTGGAGCCAGGGCCACAATGTGGCATTGTTCTCGGTCTCAAAGGCCACCGTGCGGCCCCAGAGTGGACCCAGACGGACCCCACCTGGCAGAGTAAACACCTCCCCCCAGAGGTGGCTGATGGCAAATAGGGAGACCAGTTGTCTTCTTTTCCTGGCAGGGAGACTTCCTTCCAGGTGAGCTGGGTATCGGAGACCTTGTGATGTTGCTAACCACCCCCCATCCTGGGCCTTAGTTTCCTCATCTAGACCATGGCTAGCTTACACTCCACGCCCCAGGCAAGGTTCCTAATCTTTTCTGTGCTATGGAGCTGGGGAAGCAGAGGGTCTTAGTGCATGATATAAATCTGGAAGATTACAAAGGGAACTGATTATACTGAAATACAGCTATCAAGATACTTGAAAGCAAATGTGAGATACAGAAAGACACGTGCTTCTTTATGAATGCATGTCAGTTCCAAGACCTAGCCAATGCCTAGATCTACCAGCTACTGTCATTTCTAAGTAGTGATGAGTGAAAGTTATATTGCGAGATATCTATAACTGCAAAGTCACAGGAACCATCTGTACCTCTGTGGGTTTTTGTTTGTTTTTTTTTTTGCCTATACTTCTTTTCTTTAAAAAATTTTATTTTGAAGTAATGACTTAGAAGACATTGCAAAAATAGAAGAGTGGTCTCGTTTACTCATCACCGACCTCCTTCCAATGGAGAAATGTGATCATAATTCTGTCCATTATCAAAACCAGGAAATTGGTTGGCACAGGTGATGAGCTAAAGTACAAACCCTGACTTGGATTGCGCCACTTTGGGCTTGCACTGGCCTTTGGGCTTGTTTTTGGTTGTAATTCTATGACGTTTTATCACACGTGTAGATTCGTATGGCCACTGTCACAGTCTAGCTCAGAACTCTTCTCTTGTGGCAAAGGACCCCCCTGTGCTTCCCCTTTATAGTCCTACCCCCCATCACCTGCTGCTGTCTTCAACCACCCCCACCCTAACCAATTTACTCTTCATCTTGTAAATACAAGTTCAGTCGCTCAGTCGTGTCTGACTCTTTGCGACCCCATGGACTGCAGCACGCCAGGCCTCCCTGTCCATCACCAACTCCAAGAGCTTATTTAAACCCATGTCCAATGAGTCGGTAATGCCATCCAACCATCTCATCCTCTGTTGTCCCCTTCTCCTCCTGCCCCCAATCTTTCCCAGCGTCAGGGTCTTTTCAAGTGAGTCAGCTCTTTGCATCAGGTAGCCAAAGTATTGGAGTTTCAGCTTCAGCATCAGTCCTTCCAATGAGCACCCAGGACTGATCTCCTTTAGGATTGGACTGGTTGGATCTCCTTGCAGTCCAGGGGACTCTCAAGAGTCTTCTCCAATACCACAGTTCAAAAGCATCAACTCTTCGGTGCTCAGCTTTCTTTATAGTCCAACTCTCATATCCATACATGACCACTGGAAAAACCATAGCCTTGACTAGACGGACCTTTGTTGACAAAGTAATGTCTCTGCTTTTCAATATGCTGTCTAGGTTGGTCATAACTTTCCTTCCAAGGAGTAAGCGTCTTTTAATTTCATGGCTGCAATCACCATCTGCAGTGATTTTGGAGCCCAGAAAAATAAAGTCAGCCACTGTGTTCACTGTTTCCCCGTCTACGTGCCATGCGGTAGTGGTTAGCTTGTACCAGGCACTGGCGAAACACACCCCAGTGCTCTCCAGAGGTGGACACTGAGGCTCAGAGAGGGTGGGTGATGACCTGAGGCTCACTCAGCAGTAAGTATCCAAATGGGTGCTGCCTGCATCCACGTCTTCCCCCTTCATCTTCACCCACAAACCTCACAGCCTCCAGAAGAAATGCCCTGGATGCGAGCTGAAAAACCTGGACTCGGTGTCCAGCTCCATCTCCTGGTAGCTTTGTCATTTGGGGCCCATTCTGAACCTCTCTGAGCCTCGGTGTTTTCACTTGGAAGATGAGGGGAAGGTGTGATAAGCTCACCTTGCTGATATTTGCTGGGTGAACTTGGAGACGAGGGGATTGCACCTTGGTGGAACCACGGGCATCTCCTCAGGGTGAGCTGCCCCAACCCAGGTTTCTGAGTGTGTGTGTGTGTGTGTGTGTGTGTGTATGTAGGTGTGGGGTGTGTGTGTGTGGATTCAGAGTCCGAGTAGCTTGGAAAATCTCAGCACTTCCTTGTGCACACTCACAATACGTATGGCACACACGTGCACACAGGTGGTGCTTGGTGTCCAGATTGTCCTTACTCACCCATCATCAAGGTGTCCCTTGATGGCCAGCACACCTGGCCCGGGGTCCTGACAGATACAGGCTTCTGGAAGAAGAGCAGGTGGAGATGATATCTGGAAAAGTTCTGTGCTACCAGTTGCCTGAGGCAGTTTGTGGGAAACTGCCTGCGTTTAGTCTACAAATGGTTGAATAAATAAATGAACGAGTGAATGAATAATCTCAGAGTAGCACGCCATGCGGAATGTTCTAAATTAGCTGAAATCCTTTTGATTGCAAATGAGAGAATTCCAACTCTTGTTGGGTCGAGGTGTAAAAGAGTTCAGGTACTAAAACGCCTTCCAGGACAGGGGACTGATGACCTTGCAATGCCCGGAGATAGGGGCTCGGTCAGCATTGCTGGCTGGCTCTCTCCCTCCATCTTTTAATCATCTCAGCTTCTCTCTGCACAATGCTTCCATGTATGTGCAGAACAGACGGGGAGGAATATAGGGCCCCAGACAGTTCTGGGATCACACGCTCTCAGTTAGTGACTTGAGAGCAAAGATGACTCTTCTCTGTTGGGTCTATCCAGAAGACATTCTGGGGGAGGCCCTGACTGGCCTCACATCCTATGGCCATGTCTGGACCAATCATGGTGACCAGCAGGCTCAGCCTGGATTGTGGGCTCATCCCATCAGCTAGGGGATGGGATCTGTTCCCCAAACACCCAATTGAGGAACTGGGCTGGACTGAAAAAGACAGCAACAAGATGAAGCTTGTCAGGAAGGTGGCTAGATGTCCAGGGAATTGCCTGAGAATGTCCAGAGAAGCTCTTCAAGGACAAGAAGGGAATTCAGGAACTGCCAGTACATTGTCAACGACAGCATTGATCACTTGGAACATTTGAATGCCTGCTTGTAAATGTTTATTGAAGCTATTTAATATTCCATCCACATTTGTAGCTCCAAACAAATCCAGACTAAACTCGCAAAGACCTATAATGTGGCCGCAATTTAAAGAGACCAGGCCAACAGTCTTCATTCATTCATTCACTTGTCCATTCATTCTTCAAGCGTTTGTTGAATGCCTGCAGCCTGCTCTTGGACATAAACTGATAATTTCCTGAGTTTCCCTGATGATGTCACTCATAAACCTGCATGGACTCCCAGTGCCCGAGGGGAGAGTGAGAACTGGTAAGCCTGGCCACCGAGGCTTCAGCCATCCAGCTCAGCCTTGCTGTCTAACCTCAGTCCTCACTGCCCTCACGGGCAAGTTCCTTTGCAGGCCTCTGTGCTTTTGTCTGGCTTTCGCAAAGACACAGGAGATACGGGGTCTATCTCTGGTTGGGAAGATCCCCTGGAGGAAGAAATGGCAACCCACTTTACTATTCTTGCCTGAAAAATCCTATGGACAGAGGAGCCTGGTGTGTTATAGTCCAAAGGATTGCACAGAGTCAAACATGACTTGAGTGACTAAGACACGTGTATGCGCTTTTGGCAATTCCGTTTTGGAATGCTCTCCCTTAGTCTCTCCCCAGCTCCTCCTGAAGACCCCTCAAGGTCGGCGCCTACACTGCCTCGTCTCTGAAGCCTGGGTCCCCGTCTTTACCTGCAGGGAAGGGAGTGTCATGGCACTAAGACGCTGAGGGTTGAGTGCACTGGATGATGGCCTTTCCTTGGAGCTGGATCCACTTGGAACCCTGGACTGTGCGTCTCCATGGGCACCCTCATGGCTTTCTGAGGTATTTGACTCTGGTTTCTCACAACGGATTCACTGGTTTACTAATAATCTTAAAAACTGTTAGCCCTTTTGGTCTTCCCAATGACCCCAGGGGGCACGGGTAGTAGCCTGTTTTAAAGATAGGAACATTAAGGCCCAGGAACTTCAACTTCAGGTAACACTGTGGACCAAATGGACACTTCTCTTACTGGAAACAACTACAAATCTTGGATTGAAAAAAGATCTTAAATGTGTCCTTGAGATGGTGAGAAAAGGTCTATCAGGGCAGGTTGTGAGTGAAGATGGAGACTCAGGAAGGTCACAGAGGGCTGAAGCGTGTTTTTGCCTTGGGGACATGTATTGAACCAGGTGAAGCTGAAAACCGACCTTATATATCCTGAGAACGGGGAGTAAGAGGACATAGTTCAGGACCTGCTCGAGATGAGAAGTTTGTTCTGAAGTTAGGTGCACAGGAGGGCACACCCTCTTGTAAGAGAGGACTCGAAATCGGTGCTCCCCTCCAGAGACTGAGAGGGAAGATATGGGCTGGATGAGAGGGAAAATGAAGCTTCCTCTGAGACTCTGCAGACAAGGAGGGTTTGTAGCCTGAATTCACACAGTCTGGGAGCCCAAAGAATTTCAAGCTGAGACTTTAAAGTGGCCCCAGACTGGTAGTGATTCCAGGGACCTGACAGGACAGAATACACATGCTCTCCAGAGGAAATCGCTTTCATCCCAGGCTTTTAAACACTTTCCATCTCTCCATGGAAAATGAGCAACTTCAATGTAAAATTCACTAGATAGACAAGAAAATGAGAGGGGGAGGGAGAAAGCAAAATCAGGTACTGCGTAATCAATCTTTCAACAACTTCAGATACCAATATTATGTAAAAAATGCACAAAATTGTGTTTAATATATTTAAGAAATAAGAGGAAGTTAGAAATGAGTGGGAAGAAAGCAGGTTATAAAATGAACTCCTAGAAACGTAAATAATATATAAGAATTGGAGTTAAAAACTCAGTGGACAGATTTAATAACAGTTCAGAAAAAGTTTAAGAAAGAACTGGTGTCTGAAAAAGAATGCACACACATAGATACACAAACACACACGTGTGTTTTAGTTGTTTAGCAAAGCGATTTGGTTATATATAACTGAATGTATCTGAGACATTGTAAATCAACTATAAAAAGAATTAGTGAATTTGAAGATAAAAATAAGGAAATTACTGGTAATTAGCTCAGAGACAAAGATACAGAAAATGTGAACAAGAGTGTAAGAGACCTAAAAGATAAAGAAAGAAGTCCAAATGTAGTCTAATCACAACTGCAAAAAGAAAGAAAAGAAGGAGGGGAGTTCCCTGGCGGTCCAGTGGCTAAGATTCCATGCTGCCAATGCAGGGGGCCTGAGTTCCATCCCTGGTTCAAACCCTGGTCAGGGAACTAGATCTCATGTGCAGCAGCTAAGAGTTTGCATGACTCAACAAAGATCAAAGATTCTGTATGCCACAGCTAAGACCTGGCACAGCTAAATAAATAAGCAAATATTTTTTAAAAAAGAAAGAAGAGAAGATAAGAAAAGATGAGAGAGAGGGAGACGAAAGTACACGAGATGTGTGTGGGGGGTGGAATGGGGCAAAGCCAGTAGTGTGAAGGGATAACTGTTGAGAACTTTCCAGAATTGAGGAAAGAACAATTCCCAGAAGCAAATTGAAATAAAACATAACACAATGAAACTGCAGGGCACCAAAATCAAGGAAAAGATTCTAGAAGATTTTCTAAGAAAAGATAGATAATCCATAAAGGGCTTTCCTGGTGGCTCAGTGGTAAAGAATCTGCCTGCAATGTGGGAGACATGGGTTGGGAAGATCTCCTGGAGAAGGGAATGGCTACCCACTCCAATATTCTTGCCTGGAGAATTCCATGGACAGAGCAGCCTGGTGAGCTACAGGCCATGAGGTCACAAAGATTCAGACACGACTGAGTGGCTAACACACACACACATACACACAAAGGAGATAGAGGCTGGCAGTTGACTTCTCAGCAGAGACAATAGAAGTCAGAAGACAGTGGGATGGTATCTTAAATGTGCAGAGGAAAAAAATCAACCTGGGATTCTATACTTAGCAAAAATATCGTTTAGTAATTGGGATTAAATACAGTTTTTATTTAAGGTAAACAAAACCAGAAAATTTGCCAATAGACCTGTACTAAAAGAACTCTGAAGGATGTATATACGTTAAGCAGATGGAAAATGATTCCATGAAGGGTATGCACTGCATGAAGGAAGGAAGATCCAAGAAAGGGGTAAAATGTGGGTTAAAAATTGTGTTTTTAAAAAACGTATTTTTTTTTCCCCGCTGTGCTAGGTCTTTGTTGCTGCATGGGATTTTTTTCCCCTAGTTGTGGCAAGCGGGGGCAACCCTCTAGTTGCGGCATGTGGACTTCTCATTGGTGGCTTTTCTTGCTGCGGGGCATGGCCCTAGGGCACTCAGGCCTAGAGCACACACCCAATCGTTACGGTGTACAGCCTTGGTTGCTCCATGGCACGTGGGATCGTCCCAGATCAGGGATTGAACTCATGTCTCCTGCATTGGCAGGCGGATTTTTTACCTCTGAGCCACCAGGGAAGCCCCCGCCCAAATTGTTTTATATGGACAATGTCAAACAAAGTCTGAGAGTATCTGGTATGTGATGCTCATAAGTGGTAGGAGTGATGATGATGATATAACAATTGCAGGATGGTTACATAGACAGAGTGAAGGATTAATATCAGAAGAATGCAGCTTTGATCATTACATTTCTCAGATGATAAAAAATCTGCCTGCAATTCGAGAGACCTGGGTTGGGAAGATTCCCTGGAGAAGGGAGTGGCTACCCACTCCACTATTCTTGCCTGGAGAACTCCATGGACAGAGGAGCCTGGTGAGCTACAGTCCATGTGGTTGCAAAGAGTTGGACATGGCTGAACAACTAACGCTTTCACATTAGCGGATGAGTTGAAGAAAGTAAGTTTGAGAAAAACTCTCTAGTTTTGTAATATATTAGCTAAGAATAAAAATAGTGCTCCTAGAGTTTCTGTAGTGCACTCATCTCACAGGCTAGTAAAGTAAGGCTCAAAATTCTCCAAGCTAGGCTTCAGCAATATGTGAACTGTGAACTTCCAGATGTTCAAACTGGTTTTAGAAAAGGCAGAGGAACCAGAGTTTATATTGCCAACATCCGCTGGATCATCGAAAAAGCAAGAGAGTTCCAGAAAAACATCTATTTCTGCTTTATGTCAAAGCATATCAAAGCCTTTGACTGTGTGGATCACAATAAACTGTGGAAAATTCTGAAAGAGATGGGAATTCCAGACCACCTGACCTGCCTCTTGAGAAACCTATATGCAGGTCAGGAAGCAACAGTTAGAACTGGACATGGAACAACAGACTGGTTCCAAATAGGAAAAGGAGTATGTCAAGGCTGTATATTGTCTCCCTGCTTATTTAACTTATATGCAGAGTACATCATGAGTAACACTGGGCTGGAAGAAACACAAGCTGGAATCAAGATTGCCGGGAGAAATATTAATAACCTCATATATGCAGATGACACCACCCTTATGGCAGAAAGTGAAGAGGAACTGAAAAGCCTCTTGAAAGTGAAAGAGGAGAGTGAAAAAGTTGGCTTAAAGCTCAACATTCAGAAAACTAAGATCATGGCATCTGGTCCCATCACTTCATGGGAAATAGATGGGGAAACAGTGTCAGACTTTATTTTTTGGGGCTCCAAAATCACTGCAGATGGTGATTGCAGACATGAAATTAAAAGACGCTTACTTCTTGGAAGGAAAGTTATGACCAACCTAGATAGCATATTCAAAAGCAGAGACATTACTTAGCCAACAAAGGTCCATCTCGTCAAGGCTATGGTTTATCCAGTGGTCATGTATGGATGTGAAAGTTGGACTGTGAAGAAAGCTGAGCGCCGAAGAATTGATGCTTTTGTACTGTGGTGTTGGAGAAGACTCTTGAGAGTCTCTTGGCTGCAAGGAGATCCAACCAGTTCATTTTAAAGGAGATCAGTCCTGGGTGTTCTTTGGAAGGAATGATGCTAAAGCTGAAACTCCAGTACTTTGGCCACCTCATGCAAAGAGTTGACTCATTGGAAAAGACTCTGATGCTGGGAGGGATTGGGGGCAGGGGGAGAAGGGGACGACAGAGGATGAGATGGCTGGATGGCATCACCGACTCGATGGACATGAGTCTGAGTGAACTCTGGGGGTTGGTGATGGACAGCGAGGCCTGGCGTGCTGCGATTCATGGGGTCGCGAAGAGTCAGACACGACTGAGCGACTGAATGAACTGAGAATTTCTGTGGGTAATAAACTAGACAATGCATATAAAATATTAATCACAGGGCTTGGCACATGACTGAAATTTTGATCTCAGTCTGAATCTCAACTTCTCAAAGGATGGAAACTGCTATGTGGTTGTTTAAGAAGACGAATGGGGATCAATCATTTATGAATGTTAATAACAAAGGTATCATGAATTGAGCATCTACTATATACTAGGCACCATGCCATGAGTTTTGAATATATTTTCTTTTTGAATATTTATAGTATCCTTGTGGTCAGTATCATACTTAGTGTAGTTAACACCTGAAGTCAAAGATTTTTAACACTTCTTCACCATAATAAAATGTTTAGTTATGATCATATAATAATCAGTGATAATTGTTTTCTTGGTTGCTATTTGGTTCTTAAAAACTAACAACCATAAAAAGAAACTATCAATGTTAAGTACACTTTAAAAAATAATTTATTTATTTATTCTTGGCTGTGCTGGATCCTGGCTGTTGTGTGGACTTTTCTCTAGTTGAGGCGAGAGGGGGCTGCTCTCTAGAAGTGGTCCATGGGCTTCTCATTGCCGTGGTTTCTCCTGTTGCAGAGCACAAGCTCTAGTGTGCACCGGCTTCAGTAGCTGTGGTCCCTGAGCTCTAGGGCACAGGCTCAATAGTTGTGATGCAAGGGCTTAGTTGCCTCATGGCATGCGGGATCTTCCCAGACCAGGGATCAAACCTGTGTCTCCTGCATCAGCAAGCGGATTCTTCACCATTGCGCCACCAGGGAAGCCCAATGTTAAGCACATTTAAATTCAGTAAAACCTTTTATTCATGAGCTAAAATATGCTCATGTCAAAGATACCATATCTCTCAGTTTGCAAGCTTGAATAATTCCCACCATTATGAACTTACTTTCCAAATGAACACATGGAACTGAGTTTATGTGTCGTGGGTATAAACCATTTAACTGGAAATTCTTTGCATTAACTTCCTTGTAGGATACAATATTTAATAAAGGGTACATTATAAAATGTGCTAATTTTTAAACTTGTCTACATATTATTAAAACTCAAATGTGATAGTAACAATTATTTAGAACTTAGATCAACAAAAGATTTCCCCCTTGCAGGAGAAGTATTTTATTACTAGCATTATTTAGAATGGCCAATGCATGGTGTTAATAAAAAGCAGAGTAATGCTTACTTAGTTTTATTATTGTTTTCAAATTATGTATAGACAATTGTCTGCACACAGAGTGGACTACTCTCATGGGGCCACACTTGGTACTATGATATGCCACTGACTTAGTATTTCCTTTGAAAATTTTCATCTCAGTTGGGACTCTCAGTTTTGAATTTCAAATTTATTCCATCTTCATGCTTCATTCAAAACTTTCAATTTAATATCTATCTTTCTATACCTATCTATCCATCTAAAATATATGTGAATGTGTGTATATACACACAGCACTTACATGCATAATAAATAGCCCATTCTAAAATGTACTCTCATGCTATGTGATTTTTTTTTTTTTTCCCTTAAGGTGTCTTGAGGAGATTTTCAAATTAGTACATGTAGGAAAAGCTACCTCATTAAAAAATGGTTACTTGGCATTTTATAGAGTGGAGGCACCATCATTTTTAAAGTAACTTTAAAAATTGAGATGTAACACACATAAAAAAATATACACAGACCACAATGGTATGAATTAATGAATTTCTTAAAAGCCAACCTATTTGTGTGACCACCACATATGTCAAGCAATGGAAAATCATCAACATCCCAGAAGCCGTTGTTTTCCTTCACACGTGAAGTCAGCCCTTTATCCTGACTTCTATCACTGTGGCTTAATTGCTTATTTTTGCACTTTATGGAAATGGACTCACATAGTATGTAAAAATTTGTATCTGGTTTCATGAGATTCATCCTTTTGTTGCGTATTTCAATGGTTCCTTCATCAATATTTGCTCATTGATCTGTAGTTTCTGTCGTATGACCATACTAAGATTTATTTATCCATTCTAGCACTGATAGACAACCCAAAACATTTGGGTTGTTTATCAAGGGGAAGCGTTTAGTCTTTACCATGATGTTTGATGTTGTTATTGTTTAGTTGCTAAGTCATGTCTGATTCTTTTGTGACTGTCGCCCGCAGATTATTTACCACTGAGCCACCAGGAAAGTCCAAGTATGGTGTTAGCTATAGTTGTTTTTCTTTGTAGATACCCTTTTGCAGGATGAGGCAATTTCCTTCTGTTTGCTGAGTTTTTAATCAAGAATGAGTGCTGAAATTTTTCAAATGCTTTCCCTGCATTTATTTAGATAATTATGTCAGTTTTCTTCTTTATTCTATTAATATAACTTACATTGATTGATTTTCAAATCTTAAACTGTTTCATTTATAGAATAAACTCTAATTGGTTATGATGTATTATCATTTTTATATATTGCTAGAATTGATTGCTAATATTTATCAAGGGTTTTGTGTATTTTTATAAGGGATTTGGTTTATAACTTGCTTTTCTTTTTTAACAATTTAGTTAGTTCATTTATTTTTGGTTGTGCAGGTCTTCGTTGCTGTGAGGGGGCTTTCTCTAGGGAAAGAGAGGGGGCTACGCTCTAGCTGCAGGGTGCTGGCTTCTCACGGCGGTGGTTTCTCTTGTGGCAGAACATTTGCTCTAGGGCAAGTGGGCTTCAAATGTCGTAGCGTGTGGACTCAGTAGCTGTGGCTCCTGGGCTCTAGAGCAGAGGCTCAACAGTTGGGGTGCATGGGCTTGGTTGCTCCTTCCCTGAGCAGGGATCGAACCTGTGTCTCCTGCATTGGCAGGTGGATTCTTTGCCCCTGAGCCTCCAGCTGTGGCTTTCCTTTCTTTAGTGTTATAAGTTTTTGTTTTGAAGCCCCGATTGTAAACGCACACGTGTTTATAATTTTTACACCTTTCTGCTTATTGATTCTTTTATCAGTACTACTGAAATCCAGTAGTACTGGATTTCACTTCAGTACTACTTCTTTTTGTAAAGTCTATTTTGTGTAATGTTAATAGTGCCACCCCACCTTTCTTATACTTACTATATGCGTGGTACCTTTCACGCCATGACTTTACTTTCAAACTATCATTGCACTTAAAGCACATCTACTGCAGACAGCGTTTAGCTGGATTTTGCATTTTCATCTAGTCTGACAATCTTTGCCTTTTGATTTTACTGTGTGACCCATTTTTTAGAAAGCTAATTGCTAACTTGGTAGGGGATAGGTCTATGATTTTGGTATTTGTTTTCTGTGTATCTCTTCTTTGTTGTTCTGTTTTTCTTTTGCTGTGTTAATAAAATTTTCTGATGTTTTACTTGAATTCATCTTTATAGCTATATATATCAACTTTGTTTTTAATGGGTGTCCTAGAGATTACACTGGGCATCTCTATCTGCTTAGAATTTGCATTTCTATACCAATTTCAAGGTAAAGTGGAAGAACCTTGAGACAATGGTTTCCTTTAATGCTATTACATATTACATCTGTATTCATTATAAACCTAATAATACAGTGTTGTTAGTTTTGCTTTAAACAATTATATGCCTTTTAAAGCCATTAAGACAAGAAATAAATACGTCCTAAAATTTACCCACATGATGGCCTTTTCTGGTGCATTTTATTCTTTATTCTTTCACATAGATATAAATTACCATCTGGTGTCAATTCCCTTCAGCTTCCTCTAGCATTTCTTGTAATGTTGGACTGTTTCTTTTCTTTTTGGCTTTTTTTGCTTTCATTAAAAAATATACATATATACTTATATATATTTTTGGTTACTCCAGGTCTTAGCAGCAGCATGTGGATCTTTAGATGTGGCAGGTGAACTCTTAGATGCTACCCACGGGATCTAGTTCCCTGACCAGGGATGGAACCCAGCTCCCCTGCGTTGGCAGTGCAGAGTCTTAGCCACAGGACCACCAGGGAGGTCGCTGCTTTCATCGGAAGGACAGGTTTTTTTTTTAGTTGGTAGTTTTATTTTTCTTTGTGCACTTTGAAAATGTAATTTTAATATATTCTAACCATCACTGCTTCTGATGAAAAGGCATTATTTACTTTTATTCTTTTTCCTTGCTATATAAGGTACCATTTTTCTTGACAGCTTTCAAGAATTTCTATCTAGACTTTCAGCCTTTTCATTATGACGTTCTTGGTGTCATTTTCTTTGTATTTATCCTGCTTAGAGTTTGTTTAGCTTCTCTCTCTGTAACTTAACATTTTCCACCAAATATAGGAAATTTTAGATCATTATTTCTTTAAAAAAATGTTTTTTTTTTTTTTAGAATTTTCTCTCTCTACTCTCCTTTTGAACTCCTTGATTTGTATATTGGGCTTGATATTTTTCTGTAATTCTCCTTTTCCTTCAATTTTTTTTTCTCATTGCTTTGGATTGTATAACTTCTAGTCATTTATTTTCATGTTCTGTGATATTTTTCCTTCTCCCATCTTCAAATGGCTGTTAAGCACATGTAATAAATTTTTCTTTTCAGCTCTGTATTTTTCAACAGTAGAATAGTGATTTAACTTTTTAAATAGTTTTGTTTTCTCTGTTGAAATATCCTATTTGTTTACTTATTAAGGTCACATTTTCATTTACTCTCTTAAAACACCAGATCTCTGTTAAGTATTTATAATAACTACTTCGAAGTCTTTAATTCAACTTCTGTGCTCATTTGGAGTTGTTTTCTAGTGACTAACTTTTCCTGGATATATGTCATATTTTCTTGCTTATTTGCATATCTAAAGTTTTTGTTGAAAACTAGACACTATGCATTGGAGAAGGAAATGGCAACCCACTCCAGTGTTCTTGCCTGGAGAATCCCAGGGACGGGGGAGCCTGGTGGGCTGCCGCCTATGGGGTCGCACAGAGTCGGACACGACTGACGCAACTTAGCAGCAGCAGACACTATGGATAACACATTATTTCAGATTCTGTTATGTTCTTCTGAAGATTGTTGTATTTTGGTTCTAGCTCATCAGCAATCTAGGGTTTTCCAGATAGCTCAGTTGGTAAAGAATCTGTCTGCAATACAGGAGACCTGGGTTTGATCCCTGGGTTGGGAAGAACCCCTGGAGAAGGGAATGGCTATACACGCCAGTATTCTGGCCTGGAGAATTCCATGGACTGTATAGTTCACAGGGTTGCAAAGAGCTGGACACCACTGAGGGACTTTCACTTTCACTTTCATCAGTAATCTTCCAGGTCTCCATCTTAAAACATTATCTCTATCCTTAGTTTTTCAACTTTCTAGCTGCTATAATTTTAGCTTGGATTCTGGAGTCTTCCCTGTACCAGCCTAAGTTGGTGGTTAGCCAAATTATGAAAGTTCAGTTCAGTTCAGTCACTCAGTTGTGTCCAACTCTTTGCGACCCCATGGACTGCAGCACACCAGGCTTCCCTGTCCATCGCTAACTCCTGGAGCTTGCTCAAACTCATGTCCATCGAGTTGGTGATGCCATCCAGCCATCTCATCCTCTGTGGTCTCCTTCTCCTTTTGCCTTCAATGTTTCCCAGCATCACGGTCTTTTCCAGTGAGTCAACTCCTTCCATCAGGTGGCCAAAGTATTGGAGTTTCAGCTTTCAATAATATCAGGACCTTCCAATAAATATCAGGACTGATTTCCTTTAGGATTGATTAGTTTGATCTCCTTGCAGTCCAAGGGACTCTCAAGAGTTGTCTCCAACACCACAGTTCAAAAGCATCAATTCTTCGACTCTCAGCTCTCTTTAGTCCAACTCTCACATCCATACATGAATACTGGAAAAACCATAGCTTTTAGACACACCCATAATTTGTCATTCACTCTTTCTCTGACTTCTTTGCTCCTATGGTTTCTGTCTTAAATTTCCAGCTGTTTTTCCAACCTTGAGCTCTGATCTCTATATTCAGTAACAGTTCAACTTTCTAAAGCCTGCTCTGCATACTGAAGAATAGCCTTAGTAAAAAAAAAATGCAACAAACTTTCAAATTTCTTCCAGAGCAGTTCTGTCTTTCAAAGGGAGGCTTCTCTGATTTCCAAGTGATTTTTCGCTAAGCTCCTTGGGCTCTTCAGTATGCATGTAAAAGTGAGCAATCACCCAGGTTTTTGGGCAGAGTTGACACTTAGATTTTGAGCCTTGTTTTTTCTGTTGTTCTCTTGCTTCTAGGAACTTCCCCCACCCCCTTTAAATTTTTAGTTACTCTGCTGTCTCTGAAATAGCTCCTCTGCCTCATCAAGCCTGGAAATCTGAAGTTTTCTGCCATAGGTTGTATGGGGATTTGGAGATCACTCTCAGTCACATCAGGGAGAAAAATCAACATATTTCCATTTTTATCCCATTGCAGTGGGCTCTTTTCTAACCAAAGTCTCTTCCTGTCTCTGTTTCCTTTTTATCACTTTAAAATACCTTCAAATAGATTTCCTTTTAATAAATTTTGTGCAGGCTTTACAATTGTTATCTTTGGGAGTAGTTGCCAAACCAATTACCTTTGCCATTACAACAGGCCAGAAGTATAAGTGGCATCATTTCAAAATTTCATTTTCTGATTGTTTGCTGCTGTTATATAGAAGTAAGAATGATATTTGCACACTGAGCTAGTATCTAACAGTCTTGTCATCTTCCCTTCTTAATTTTAACAGTTCATATGTGTATTTGGATTTCTTACATATACTGTTGTGTTATTTGAGAAAAATGACAGTTTTGTTTCATCTCTTCCAATTCCTATATCCTTTATTTCTTTGTCATTCTTTATCACACTGTCTAGAATCTTCAGAGCCATGTTGATATAAATGGTAGTGAGATCCTTGTCTTCTTTTCTATATTAAGAAGCAAAGATAAAGATGATTATAACTATCAGTTTTTTATAGATGATTTTTATCTGGATATGAAAGCTGTGTTCTAAGAATTCTAAGACTTTTTTTTCCTTAGGAAAGGATGCTGAATTTTATCAAATGATATTATAATTTTGCCACATTTTCTGAGAATTTAGTGAATCAAATTGGTTACTTTTCAAACATTAAACCATCCTTGCAATTTTGAGATAAATCACATGTTGCCAGTTTATGAATCACTTGATTCAACTTGCTTAAATTTTGTTTAGGAGTTTAGCATCTCTCTTCATGAGAGGAATTGACTTAAAATTTTATATTCTTGATATGCCTTCATCAGAGTTTTGACATCAAGATAAAGCTGGTCTTATAAAATTCGTCGGGAAGTAATCTCCCTATTTTTGTTCTCTGGAAAAGTTGATGTAGTGTTGATGACATCACTTCTCCTTTAAATGTTCAAAAAAATTCACTAGGGAAGCTATATGTGCCTGGATATTTGTTTTGGGGAAGATTTTGAATTACAAAACAATGAAAAAATATTAGTATACTAGCCACATTTTCTATTTCTTCTTGTGTCATTTTGAAAAGTTGCACTTTTCCAGGGCTTTGGACATTTCATCTAAGCATTCAAATATTTTGGAAAATGATTATTCTATGCCTATAAGATCTGTACTGAAGTCTTCTTTTCATTTCTAATGTTGGTAATTAATTTTCTCTCTCTTTGATTCTTGATTGATTTTTCTGAATGGTTATCCATTTTAATCTTTTTCCAAAGAACTAATTTTTATTTTTGCCAATTTTCTAGTATATGCTTGTGTTCTTTTTATTTCTGCTTCATTCTTTACTAGTTAGTTCAGTCGCTCAGTTGTGTCCGACTCTTTGCGACCCCATGAATCTCAGGACGCCAGGCCTCCCTGTTCATCACCAACTCCCTTGCGTTTAGTATGCTTTTATTTTTCCTAACTTGAAATAGATACTTAGGTCATGAAGTTTCAACCTTTCAATGTCTTGCTTCGTTTTCAGCATTTCAGGTTTTTCTGTTGTTATTGAATTCTGACTTAATTACACCATTGTTCAAGAACAAACTGTAAATGACTTTAGTATTTTCAGATTTGCTGAGAATGGCTTTACATTCTTGCCTATAGCCATGATGCCTTTAAGAAGAATTTCTAAAATTTTATCTGGATTTTATACTTGTTCTTAACAGACACATTGGTCTCCTGAAAGCTTCTCCATCCTGAGAGCAGAATCCCACTGCATCGTAATTTAATGAATCACTCTTTTGTTGGTAAACATTTAGTTTGTTTCCAGTACTTGTAATATTGGAAAATCCTAGTAATTACTTTTTGCACCCTTTAAAAAAAATTCTATTACAAGAGCATAGCATAGTGGTTGAGGGCATGTGCTCTGAGGCAGATTCCTGGATTTGAATTCTGGTCCTTTATCTTGTTAAAAATACACATTCCAGGACTTCTCATTAGACCTATTGCATCAGTATCTGAGGTGTGTCTCAGTTCAGTTCAATTCAGTCGCTCAGTCGTGTTCGACTCTCTGCGACCCTATGAACTGCAGCACACCAGGCCTCCCTGTCCATCACCAACTCCCGGAGCTTACTCAAACTCATGTCCATTGAGTCGGTAATGCCATCCAACCATCTCATCCTCTATCGTCCCCTTCTTCTCCTGCCCTCAATCTTTCCCAGTATCAGAGTCTTTTCAAATGAGTCAGCTCTTTACATCAGGTGGCCAAAGTACTGGAGTTTCAGCTTCAACATCAGTCCTTCTTATGAACACCCAGGACTGATCTCCTTTAGGATTAGACTGGTTGGATCTCCTTGCAGTCCAAGGGACTCTCAAGAGTCTTCTCCAACACCACAGTTCAAAAGCATCAATTCTTCAGTGCTCAGCTTTCTTTATACTCCAACTCTCACATCCATACATGACTACTGGAAAAACCATAGCCTTGACTAGATGGACCTTGGTTGGCAAAGCAATGTCTCTGCTTTTTAATATGTTGTCTAGGTTGGTCATAACTTTCCTTCCAAGGAGTAAGCATCTTTTAATTTCATGGCTGCAAACAGCATCTGCAGTGATTTTGGAGCCCCAAAAAATAAAGTCAGCCACTGTTTCCACTGTTTCCCCATCTACATGCCATGAAGTGATAGGACCGGATGCCATGATCTTAGTTTTCTGAATGTTGAGTTTAAGCCAGCTTTTTCACTCTCCTCTTTCACTTTCATCAAGAGGCTCTTTAGTTCTTCTTCATTTTCTGCCATAAGGGCGGTGTCATCTGCATATCAGAGGTTATTGATATTTCTCCCGGCAATCTTGATTCCAGCTTGTGCTTCATCCAGGCCAGCATTTCTCATGATATACTCTGCGTATAAGTTAAGGTGAGTCTCACAGCCCTACAAATTGGAGAACAACTGTTTTAAAATAGGAGTGGAGGTTATGATGAGAAACTGACTAGGAATGCTAAAACACCAGGAATTACAAATTTTCTGGACAGGAGGGGAGACAGCGAGGAGGGAGCAGGTGTTTTTTTCTGCTACCTTCACTTCCTTGGTTCCCTTTGCATCTTCCCAAGCTGTTCCCCAAATTGTGCTAGAAATCAGGCATTCTTAGATCTTCCTTTGCCCTCCAGTCGTGCCTACTAGGAGAAGCAGTGAGTACACTCAGAGAGAATATTTGGGGAGGTTTGACTCATAGTCCTGGGATTGTGATTGGATCTTGGTGAGTTCTGGTGGCTGCTAGAGAATTTATTTCCATTTCACCTTGGAAGCTAAGGACAGCTAAGTCTCAGACATTTCTTCTGGGGCCAACAGTGCCCTCGTGGAGGTGGGAATAGACTCATCAAAGCCAGGTTTAGGCAGCAGCACTGGAGAGCAAGCTCCAGGGACAGGATGTGGTGTGTGTGTGTGCGCGCGCGTGCGCACTCAATAGCTCAGTCGTGTCCAACTCTTTGCGACCACGTGGACTGTAGCCCGCCAGGCTCCTCTGTCCGTGGGATTCTTCAGGCAACACTACTGGAGTGGGCTGCCATTTCCTCCTCCAGGGCCTCTTCCCTATCCAGGGATCGAAATTGCATCTCCTGCATTGGCTGGCGGGTTCTTTAGTGATCCACTTGGGAAGCCCGATGGAATGTGGAGGGTGCTTTCCATTAACCTTTGCATTCAGATGTTAAACTTGAGGCCATATGAATGCTGCATTCAAGCCCAACTTAATTCATTCCCCCCCACCCTACTAATGCTCTCAACAATTATATGTTGAGCACAACTCTGGGCAAATGATTTATTTAAACGTTTATTGTTAAAATTCTGTGGCAATCCCTGTTTTAGTTGCTGGAGGCACAGCAGAGAACAAAATAGATCCCACTTCCTGCCCTCATGAGCTTATATTCTGGCAAGTGAAGACAGGCAACAAACAAAATTAGTAAAATATACTACGCTGATATATGTCGATATCTGCTACAGAAGAAAAGAAAGCACAGGAAGAAGATGGAAAGTGTCAAGAATGGTATTCAATTTACTATATTGACTAATTACTTAACAAAACTTAAGATTTACAGTCCATGGGGTCACAAAGAGTCGGATGTGACTGTGTGACTGAACAGCAACAAAGATATACAGAAAGATTGTAAGAACAGTACAAGTAATTTTCAGATACTACTCATCCAAACTCCTCAAATGCTAATATTTTGCTACATTTACATTTCTCTGTCCCTCTCTTTCTCTCTCCTGAATTATTCAACAGTAAGATGTAGATATGATGGTTTTTTATCTCTAAATATTTCAGAGTCTATACTTCCTAAAAATAAGAATTTCTCATGTATACATATATATACAGATACATATCAGTGTATTTATATATCTATCTATCCATCTATACATATGTATATGTATCCACGGTCTGGTCATCAAAATCAGGAAATGAATATTGGTGCAAAACTATTATCTAAATCATCGTTTAGATTTCACCATTTCACAAATTGTCCCTATAATGTCCTTTATTCTAGAAGGAAACCCAAGATCATCTACTGGACAAATTTATCACGCCTCTTCAGTCAGCCTCCTGTTTTATGGCACTGATACTTTTAAAGAGCACAGGTCACTTATGTTTTAAAATGGTTTTTATTCTATGCATTTATTCTACTGATAGAATGGGTTGTTATCATTATTACTACTACCAAATAGTGATTTTCTAACGATGTCTTCTTTCTTTATTAGTTGACTTTCTACTGTAAGGGAGTCCTTCTTTTTGTTTATTTATGAATCATATGGACTCAGAGTCTTACTTTATTCTGTAGGTTATAATCATTTGTTGTCATTATTTATTTTGATGCTTGAATTGTCCCAGACTGGCCTAGTGGAAACCGCTTTGGTCTGGTTTTTGTACTTTTGACACGCCTCCATCATTTTTTTGAACATTTTCTTGCTTTTTGCTATAAATTGTTCCTCTGTGCTTCCCTTGAACCAGTGGAATCAGCCAGTGGTAACTTTGAGTGGAGAATATTATTTATAAAACAAGATCTCATCTTGGTGTATGCTCATTGCTACTCAGCTCTGTTATCAGCAGAGCTGGGAAATTTTGTACACACACACACACACACATGTCCACATGGCTTTATACTTCTGTATTTAACTACCTATACATATATTAAAAACTATGAGTTCACACTAACAACTCCAATTTCCACCAGTATCTCATATTCATGTCCTTTCCCTCTTTCCATATTTGTATTTTTAAAATACTTATATTTTTAATGACTTTCCTTATTTGACGGCACTGGGTCTTAGTTGCCACATGCAGGATTTTGATCTTTGTTGCGGCACGCAGGATCTTTAGTCACAGCATGCAGACTCTTAGCTGTGGCATGTGGGATCTTGTTCCCTGACCTGGGATTAAACCTGGGCAGCCTGCATAGGGAGCCTGGAGTCTCAGCCCCTGGACCACCTGGGAAGTTCCCCTCCCTCTTTCTATATTTGTAACTCCCTTCTCAACAGTGGAAAGCCTGGCTCCTGTTATCAATAATCTACTCACTTATTTGTCCCATCCTAGAATGTGCGGAGAGTAGTTTCAAAATTGCTAACCCACACTGAATTGTAATTAGTAAGCTTCCTTTTTGCAGAAGCGGTTGCTGTTGTTCAGTTGCTAAGCTGTGTCTGACTCTTTGTGACTCCATGGGCAGCAGCTGCAGTCCACGGGGTCGAGACGAGTCGGACATGACTTAGCGGCTGAACGACAACAACCACCTCTGCAAAAAAGGAAGTTTCCTAATTAGAATTCAATATTTGCTTCAGATTCTTTTTTCTATTGTCTGCGGGCATGTAATGCAAATACTGGGTCCAGAAGTTACTTAGTTCTCTCCCTTCAGTGTAGTTATTTGTTTTAAATACAGCTCTTGTTTGATTTCTATTCTAATTTAGATCTCTCCCTCCATCCTTGTTGATTTTCATCTCTTTTTTGAGAATGTGAAACATTAATATGGTCAGGATTATATAAAATAATATACTCAGAGAAGAGTTTCCCAGTAGCTCGGATGGTAAAGAATCTGCCTGCAAAGTAGGAGACCCGGGTTCCATCCCTGGGTGGGGAAGGTCCCTGGAGAAAGAAATGGCTATCCAGTCCAGTATTCGTGCCTGGAGAATCCCATGGGCAGAGGAGCCTGGTGGGCTACAGAACCTGGGTTTGCAAAGAGTCAGATGTGACTGAGCGACTAACACACACACATACTCAGAAATGTTCTCCTGCCATCTGCCATCCCCTCCATCCTTCCCACCCCATTCTCACCCAGGCTCTGTAGGTAACTGTCACGGACTGAACTGCAAAACTTACAAGTCCTATGTTAAAGTCCTAACCCTTAGTACCTCAGAATCCTGCTGTATTCAGAGACAGAGCCTTTCAAGATATAACTCCGCTAAAATGAGGTCGTGTGGATGGGACTAGTGCCCTTCTTCAAAGAGGCGAGTGAAACACAGACACGCCTCCAAGGGAAGGCAGCCGCCCACAAGCCAAGGGGAGAGGCTGCAGAAGAATCCAACCCTGAGGACACCTCGATCTTGGACTTCTATCCCCCAGATTGGTGAGGAAATCAATGTCAATAGTTTGAGCCCCTCAGTCTGCGGTACTTTGTGATGACAGTCCGAGAAAGCTAGTACAGTCCTCAGTGTTATTGGTCCCTGGTTTATCTCTCCTGTTCTTTTTGTTCAGATGAGCAGATGAATGTATATTTTCTTATTTTTCACTTTCTTTTACACCAAATGTAATATACTATAGATACTCTTTTACTTTATCACCCTCTACTATATGCTAGACATCATTCCACATCAGTACATCAATTGCTGAATAAGGAGGCAAGTATACATTACTAGAATAAATTCCACTTGGTCATGGTGTATTTTCCTTTGAATACATTGTGATATCAAGTTTTCTAATAATCTGTGTAGAATTTTCACCTTTGTGTTCATGAGGGATAAAGGACTGTCATTTTTTTTCTTATAGTATCTTTTTCAGGTATAATTATGAGCATTATTTGTCCTATTGCTTCTTGGTCTCTTGTCTAAGATCAAGTGTATCATTATATTTATCCTTATCAAATGAGTTAGGAAGTGTTATCTCTTACTTTGTTTCCTGGAAGAGTTTGTGTGAAATTGGTACCATTTCTTCCTTAAATGTTGGGAAAAATCCACCAGTGAATTCTTCTGGACCTAAAGGTTTGTTTTTGTTTTTGCTTGGGGTGGGGAGAGAAAGGGGAAGAGGCAGGAGGGGAGAAAGATTTTAAAGTACAGATTTAATCTTTAATAGACACAACTGCTGAGATTTTCTGCTTGCTTTTATGTCAATTTCCGTTGTCGTGTTTTTAAAGAAATTAGTTCATTTCATCTAAGTTATCTGTGTTTCAATGTAAAAATAGGCCAGAGGTGGGGAGGAGCAGGGCTCACTGAGCAGAGACCTGAAGGAAGGAGGCAGATATTGGGGAGGGGGGCGGGTATAGCAGAGAGAGGAAACAGGAGGTGCAAAGGCCCTGAGGCCTGCATGTCCCCTGTAAATTGAAAACAAGAATGCAGGCCAGTGGAGAGCAAGAGAGATGAAGAGTGATGAGGTGAGGTCAGAAAGGTAATGGAGTCCAGACCACCTGTGAGCATCCAGGCCACTGCAGGGTCTTTGGCTTTTACTCTGAGTGACTGAGGGCTTTGAATAGAATAAGCTGAGATCTCACTTACGTTTCAAACAGTCAGACTGGCTATTGGGAGCAGACTCAAGGGTAGAGAGGGAAAGCTTAGAGGAAGGCTCTTGGTCCAGGGAGGTAACAGAGGAGGTGGTGAGAACTGGTCTTGTCTGGAATGACTTTAAAGGTAGAACTGATAGGATGGACTGACGGAGTGGATGTCACGTCTGGGAGAAAGAGAGAGGTCAAGATGGACTCTCTGGACTTTAGCCTGAGCTATAACCATTTGCTCCGTTAGGGGACAGGTTTCGGGAGGACGTTCAGGACGTGGTTTTGGAGAGCTTAAGAGTCAGGTGCCTGTTAGGGACCCCGTGAGGAGATCAAGCAGGTGTTTGGGTGGATGGAGTCAGAGTGCAGGGGATGGTGATATAAATTTGGGAGTCAGTGTCATGTAGCTTTGAAAGGACTTGTAAAGTTGATGTCACCAAATGGGTGAGTGAATTGAGAAGAGGTCCAAGACATGAACCCAGGGGTTGTTCTGTGTCCAGAGGTGGAGAGATGGGGAGGGACCAGAAAGAAGACCGCTGGCTAGTGCAATGGGTTTTAAAAAGACTGGGGCCCCGCGGCCTCCTGGAAGCCCACGGAAGAACGGGCAGTGGTTGGCTGAACTGTAGGCTGCTGAGGGGTCTGGTACCATGCGGACCGAGCGTGACCACTGGGTTTGGCAGCATGGAGGGCAGTGTGACCTTGTCAAGAGCAGCTGGCTGGAGCTGACTGAGCCAAAGCTGATGGAGTGGCTTCTGGAGGGGATGGGAGGCAGCAACTCAACTGAATAAGAGTATATCTGCATTTCTTGGAGAAATGGGGTGGTCCCCTGGGAGAGGTGTGCGGAAATCACAGCATGTTTTAATTATAACCCCCAATACAGGAGCTGTTTACTCCACACCTAGGATGTGTCATTCACATGAGACTCTGGGGACTCAGAGGTAAGGAGACACCATCTCTGCCCCTCCATGCACTTCAGCAGCACTGATGGGCCTACAGAGATTTACACCCCAAGGCGGGTTGGGGTGAGAGGCAAGAAGCCCAGGGGCTGGCGGAAGCCCTGTAGAGGGGCCTGACCCAGCTGAGCAGGCACAGAAGTCTTCCTGGAGGAAGTGGCACTGTGCTGAGTCTTGAAAGGGAGGCAAGGAGCCCCCGCCACCAGGAAGCCTTCCCTGACCTGCCTACGCAGAGGTATCGTGCCTTTCCTTTTGCACAGCATCCCGCATCTTAGGCTACTTGGAACTTGCTTCGTTCTGCGGCCTACGTATGTGTACAGGACCTGCCATACCCAGATGCTTAGTACGTTCCCCTGTTTTAGCCTGGTGAGTTCTCAGGGGCTCTGAGGTCTGGTTAAGACTCTAGTTTTACAGATGAGCAAACTGAGATGCTGGAGGTGAAGTGCCTTGTCCGAGGTCCCCTTGCCAGGCAGTATCAGCTCTGATACGAATTCGGTTTGGTCCCTATCTAGCAACCTTTGTGCTTCACGTCAAAGGAATTTATACATAGCAGGGGCTCAGGAAATGGTTTTTTTTTTTTTTTTTTTGAGATGACACAAAAACGAAGTGAGGCTTTTTTTCAGAGGCCAGAGGAGGAGACTGTCTCCTGGCTGCACAGATACAGCTCGGAGGAGGTTTGCATCCCTGGTAACCCCTCACAGGACCTGCTGCGGGGAGCTGAGTGGTTTATACCTGGTAGCCTGGGCCAAGAGGTGAGTGAGCCTTGGGGAAAACTGAAGCTAACTCCAGGGGGCCCCGTGTGGCCTCTCCCCATCCCTCCCCTCCCCTCCCCTCTCCTCCATCCTCTCCTCCATCCTCTCCTTTTTCTTAAAAAAAAAAAAAAAGTTTACTTTTATTTGTCTGCACTGGGTCTTTGTCGCGGCGCGCGTGCTCTTTGGTCTTTGCTGTGGTCTGCAAGACCGCTACTTGCGACTCGCGAACTCCTAGTTGTGGCGGCGGGATCTGGTTGCCTGACCAGGGGTTGAACTTGGGTCCCCTGCATTGGGAGCTTGGAATCTTAGCCACTGGATCAGAGGGGAAGTTCCCTTCCTTCCTTCTTTCCTTTTTCCTTCTTTCTGCCTTTAAATCTTGCTCTCCCTTTCTCTTTTTCTTTCTTTTCCTTTTATTAAAAATGACCGAGAAGATTTTCCTTCATACGCTTCTTTTTCTTAGCTGCGATCATGCGGGGTGTTGGGTGCTGTGTTTGGTGAGGGAGCAGACTGCCTCCTCCTCCAGGGAGGGCAGCCCCGCGCTGAGTCACTCCCGTCCGGCCCGCATCCGGCCCCGCCCCCGCTGGCGTGTTGGAGCCCCGCGTCCTCGCGTCCACCTGCTGCCCCTCCCCTCGCGGCTCCCTTCATTAATCCTAGGGGCCTCCTTGGAAGGAAGGCTGGCCACACGCAGGCAAGTGAGCCCTGGTCTCTGCCCGCGGTTAATCTGGGCCGAGGGAAAATTCTTGAAGACTGGGAAGGGGTGGGGGTGGCAGCCCCCGGAGCAGGGCTAAGAGGTTTGGAGGCAGGAGGATGGAGCCAGCCCCTGAGGAGGGGGGCGGTGAGGGGGACGGGCTTCCAAGGTGCAGGAGCAGGGCCGGAGCCCCTTCCTCCACCCCAGGGAGAGGGAAGGCATGCAGGAAGGAAGGCCGGGCTTGGTTTGCAGGGAGGGTGTGGCCCGGCTGGGGATGCGGCTTCAGTGGGCCTCAGTTTCCCCATCTGTCACCAACTGAGGCTCAGCCACTCATCCTGGGATTCCTTCAGCTCTCAGGGTGTCCATTCCGACCCGTCAGGATGGCGAGTCTGGGGCAGTCTGGGGGTTCGGTTTCTCACTCGGAGGGATGCTGGGCCTCATGACCCTCAGGGACATGGCAGAGTGGAGAGGCTCGCCTCTGGGTGGCCTGCGCGCCAAGGCAAGACCCCTGCCCCGACCTGGATATCACCCCAGCCCCCACCTCCATGCCCTTGTCCCTCCTGAGTCAGTTCTTGCTTCTTTAGGACCTGGTGGCCTCCCTGAAGGCAACACCCTGCTCAGGTGAGGGCTGCCTGTCTGACCTCGCGCAGGGCGCAGGTGGCACCCAGGGGTGGATGCGGGGGGACGTAGGGGGAGGGAAGCCCTGTGTTGAGTTGCCCTTTCCTTCCCCTGAAGATGGAAGGTTCCCATCACGCCCTTCATTTTCCTGTCACCTATTGTCATCCGAGGTGGCTGAGGTTTGTGAGCTTTCCTAAGCTGTTGTCAGGCTTACGGGAGACAAAGTCCTGTGGCTTCTTAAGCGATCATTTCTCATGTGTTGACTGACAGTTGGAAAGGGGACTTGGGGCCTCTGGGGCTGCGTCCACCGCCTGGGAGCCAGGGGCGGGGGGCACCCCCCAGAGCTCGGGGTCTCCCTCTGGGGGTGAGCCCCTCCCCGGCCTCAGATTCCCTCTGAGGTAGGTGGACTGCATCATCTCTTGGCTCCTCCCAGTTGAAAAGTTCTCTGATCTAAATCCATCCATCAAACACTATTTTGAGGGTTTTGAAGTGAAGCCTGGGTGTTTTACATCAACCTACACACCTACCCTGAATATTCATCGGAAGGACTGATGCTGAAGCTGAAACTCCCAATTCTTTGGCCACCTGATGTGAAGAACTGACTCATTGGAAAAGACCCTGGTGCTGGAAAGGATTGAAGGCAGGAGAAGGGGGTGGCAGAGGATGAGGTGGTTAGATAACATCACCAACTCAGTGGACGTGAATCTGAACAAACCCTGGGAGATACTGGAGGACACAGGAGCCTGGCGTGCTGCAGTCCATGGGGTCGCAAAAAGTCTTACATGACTCTCAGACTGAACAACAGCAGTTATCTCACACCTTCCAGAGTTTGAAAGTCTCTTTTGACAAGCGTCTCAAACGAACACAGTTCTGGACCAGAGGGGCTCTGTCTCGTGAGCCTCTTCTTCTGAGGAGCTGACTAGTCCCCTCTACATCCTGTAGGTTTGTTTGCTCCCAGTGGGAAGTTGCACAGTGAAGAAGATCTCTGTGTTACTCTGAAGGCCCTCATGTCTTCAGTGGGATGGGGGCAAGCTCAGTGAGAGATGGATAAAAAAGCAGTGCCATCAGTAAATATCAGAGGATGGGGGGAGGGGTGTGAGGAAGCTCAGAAAAAGCATCCTAAGTACAGTTATGTAACAAATCAGGCATTCTATTATTCTCGTGGAGCCATACTTCTGCTCCCCAAATTGACCGGTGGAGGTATTTCCAGTTAAGGTCCATTTGCCCTTTTATTCAGGCTCATGCTATTTCTGGTTATGGTGACTGACAGGCACAGCCCTGCAGCATTCCAGATGCTGGTTCATGTTTCCCAGCCTCCCTTGAGGTTATGTTGGGTCACGTGACTAGCTCTGACCAATGGGGCTGTGAGTAAAAGTGACATGTGTGCCTTCTGGGTTGTGGCACTTAAGAGCCAGTGGGACTTTTTGATATCCCTCTTCTGCTATGGCCCTGGAGGCCACCAGGAGTGGCTTAGAGAGTCAGGAGGGCTGCTAACATGCAAAGTATAGGAAATCAGTGAAACTGCCTTTCTTGTGTCAAGCTCTTACCATTAGCGATTATTTTGTTTCTGCATCACAGCCTGTCTGAGGCTGACTAATGTGAGGATGTAGAAATGAATGGTACCCACATCACCAGACTGGGAGTCCTAACTCTGAAACTCTCGCCTAGAGCACTGGGCTGGCTGTGGAACTTGGTTTCCCCTCCTGGAAACTAAGCGATATCCAACTGGTAGGTAAGGACATTGGAAGGGTAGATGTCAACAGTCCAGCCCATGCTTGGCGCATAGTAGGGGCCCAGATTGTTTCTGTTCTTGTCTGGAAGCCCATCCCTGTGTTTCCACTCCTTCGCAGCCTAACAGGAAGACAGTCCTGTTACATCCACGTCATTCGTGCCTGTGTTTGGTCAAAGCTACAGACGCCTGTGTCTGGGTGTGGACCCAGCACTTCTCAGAAGTGTGAACTCTCCAATCGGCTCCCCTAGGGCTGCACACACAGGCTGGAAGGTGGCAGAGCCATCCAGATCAGTCCTGCCCAGGCTAAAGCTTTCCTAAGAGGGGTCCATGGGAGGTGAAGGGGGGAGGGTGCTGGGAAGAAAAGAATTTTCTTTCCCATCTGGCACGTGTAGGAGCTGGGCTGGTCTTGTTGGCTTGGATGATTCACTAGTGTGGGGGGTGGTGGGGGAGGAGAGGGCAGTGGGTCTTCTATTTCACCCCAAATACTTTTCAGTAAAACTCCAGAGACCCACCTCTTATCCAAACCCATATCCTTAGTCCTGCGTGGTTGTCGGCTATACTGCAAAGTAGTTAGTTCTCTGTTGTCTCTGACTTTTTAAAATTCTTTGTTTATTAAACCCCCAAATGAAAATGAAACCACACGCTAAGCTAACACCTCGAGTGGCTGAAGGATTTCAGAGGAGCAGGCTCGTGTTTTAGACTCAACTTTGTGGAGGTGCTGGGTGCGAGTTTACTTGGGGGGGTGTGATCTGAAGGCTGATGGGAAGGCCCTTCTGCACCCCTAGAATTTCCCCCACTGACTTTCTGCCCTTCCCCAAGTTCTGCCTTTATAATGGGAGTCTGAAGTTCGTGCAAGTGCCAAGTGGGAATAAGAGGTCAGCAGAGGTGCACACCTGAGGGTCCAGGACGGAAGGAGGGACCTGCCGTACATCATCTCAGCTTCTGCTCTGTTCTCCGTGCCTCGATCCCGGCTTGGCACAGGACGGGAGCGTGTACCAGCTTCCGAGGGCCACCGTGACAAAAGTGTCACAGACGTGGGGACTTACAACAGCAGACGTTTACTGTCTCACCGTTCTGGGCGGGGAGGCAGAAGTCTGAAATCAAGGTGTCAGCAGGACCATGCCCCTGCTGAAGGTCTAGGGGACGATGCTTCCTTGCCGCTCTAGTTTCAGATGGCTGCTGGACTGATCTTTGTCTCCATGGACATCCTGCCTTCTCTGTGTTTCTGTCTGTGCGTCTTCTCCTTTTATTATAAGGACTCAAGTCATGTTGGATTAAGGGTTCACCCTAATCAAGCGTAAGGTTGCCTTAACTAGTGATATCTAAAACGACTCTTCCCAAATAAGGTTACATACCCAGGTACAGGTGTTAGGATTTCAACATATTTGGGGGTGGGCGGGGACACAATTCAATCCATAACAGGGCACAGCCCATATTTACCCAGTGAATGATCAGACACCAGGGGAGCAGAGAGGGCTCTGGAAAATGAGGGGCAGCTGGCTCTAGACAGGGGGGCTCTGCAACTAAGAGGCTCAGATATGTCCAAACACCACACGTGCTCGGATGCCTGAGAAAGGCTGGCCTTCACCCAGTTCACCACTTGGAGGCCCAGGGTCCTTCCCTTCCGAGAGCCACGTGTGCCCTTTTCTAGGCCTTTCTATTCATTAAGTGACTATAGAGAGACCAGACCCCAAGCCGAGTTTTAATGAGACGGAGAAGTAAAAGATACAGTTTCGACTTCAAGGAGCTCCCAGCCAAGCAGGGAGGATGGCTGGGATGGTAATTTTGATACCACAGGCTGCAGATGTAAGTCTCCAATTCGAAGTAGAATCACGGGAAGATGTGGCAGAGCAGGGTTTTTTTTTTAAAAAATTGCGGTTTAAAAAAATTTTATTTTATTTTATCCAAGTCAGGCCCCCCTACCCTGATCTGAAGAATACTTGACCTCACAATCTCTGGGGAAAATCTGGGTGGCCTGACTAGGATCCGGATTTTCTCTGCAAATACCAGGGCATGGGTACAGCTCACAGAAGCTCTTCCGCACAACGGCTTGGGGCTGGAAGCAAAAGCATCTCAAACGCTGATTGTGAAGCTTCCAGGGGAGACTGTCCTCTGCAGGAGGAACAAGAGCCACCCTGTAGCCTTCCCAGTTCCAGAAAGATCCACGGTGAATACATAATTAGGCCCTCTGTAATTACCAGTTTGAATCTGCCTAGGACACTAGGGCTCCCACCCCCTAATTTACCTTATAAATTTATTCTGCTAAAAAAGTCGAAAATGTCAGTCTTCTGTGAAAGCTGCATAAATGAATTATCTCCCCGGATGACAGAAGGTGGGAAGGAGGGGGAAGCTTCGAGAGGACATTCTTTATTGTGCATGTTTAAGAGCACCCCTCCACCCCCAGCCCCACTTAGCACAAACCCTGCACAGAGCCCAGCCAGGAAGTGGACGCCGATGGGAAGGGGACAGCCCCAGCTTCTTAGTGTCCCTGGCCAGTGGGGAGAAGTGCTTTTAACACCTGCCCCTTTGGACTTCAGAGAATCTGGCATGCAGCATCAGGCAACGGAGGCCCCCAAACAGAAGGGAAAGAAGCTGGGAAAGGCAGCTTTTTAAAAAGGGTCCCACCTAACCTCATCCCTCAGTGGCCCCTGACCCCAGGATGGTACCCTGCCAGGACAGTGTTCACTGCATCTCAAAGCCAGGTGCATGCCACACTCCCCCCCCTGCCCCCGCCCCCCGCCACCACAGAGCTCTTCAGAGTTCAGTCACTACTCCCCTGATTCTTTTACAAAAAATGCAAGGTAGGTCTTCTATGACATTTTAGAAGGTTTGAAATAATAAGTTCTTATAAAAGCGCTGTTAGTCACTCAGTAGTGTCCAAATCTTTGTGACCCCATGGATTGTAGCTCACCAGCCTCCTCTGTCCATGGAATTCTCCAAGCTAGAATACTGGAGTGGGTTTCCATTCTCTTCTGCAGGGGATCTTCCTAACCCAAGGATTGAACCCAGGGTCCTGCATTGGAGGCAGATTCCTTACCTTCTGAGCTACTAGGAAGCCCCTTTTAAAGCCCTGCTAATCCCATCATCCTAACACAATCTTCCCTTCGCTCAGTCATGTCTGACTCTTTGCGGCCCCATGGACAGTAGCCTACCAGGCTCCGCCATCCATGGGATTTTCCAGGCAAGAATAATGGAGTGGACTGCCATTTCCTTCTCCAGGGGATCTTCCCAACCTAGGGATCGAACCCGGGTCTCCTGCATTGCAGACAGACGCTTTAACGTCTGAGCCACCAGGGAAGCCCTCCTAACACAATAGTGGTTGTCATTCCAGTCTTTTTTTCATAGGTGGTCAGTTTTTCTCCCTTCCTGCTCCCTAACACAAAGTATATAGAACCAACAACTTTTAATTTTTAATTTCTTGTGGCTGATCATCAAAACGTAAATGTCGACTCTGGGGAATTTGGAGATTAACAGAAGGAAGTGAATGGTGAGCCTCTGGTCCCCATCTCCGAGATGACGCCTGCAAATCTCTCAGCCGTAGTTCTGTGCGCTTGGCTTTTTCAGGGCCCCTGTGCAGGCATTTTTAGGTCTTGCTGCCTCGTTCGTTCAAAGCCACTATGTGTCTGTCACTGTCCGAGGAGAGGAGGCAGATCCTGCCATCTGCTTTGAGGAGCTCAGAGCCCAGTGATTTGCAACAGCCTGCGTGCTGATAAAGACACGGTCTCCAGTACATAACAGGTGCTTCACCAACATAAATATGCTCATGAATGAAGTCCAGGGAACTTTATTCTTTTCACTTTGAAACAAAATACTCCAGTGTATACCAAAGGTTGGGTTGGATGTGAGTTTCCTCTTGACCTCAGCTTAAGGCTCCATGATAATAATATCTATAATTTGCTCTATTCCTACTATGGGCCAGGTCCCATGCTCCAAGCTTTCAAACAGATTATGTGATGTAATCCTTGCTGAGAGTCTTGGAGGACTGGGATAGGAGGACCTGGGACGCTGGGAAGGGAAGCAGCTCGCTTGAGGTCTCCCAGCAAACATCAGGGGTGGTGGGGACCCAACCCCTGTGCTTCTCGGAGGTGTGGATCAAGAAGCTTGTGCATCTTGCGAGGTTGCTGGAAGGCACAGATCCAAGTCAGGGAAGGGACCGGGCTGTGCACTCTGTAACAATCTGTGCCAGGATTAGTGATTTGTCTGACCTAGACTTTAACCAGCAGACCCCTCTGTCCACCCCCATTCTCTTGTGCTGCACGTCAAGCCCCTTTCCTCTGCTGAGTCCTTTATGACACTCAGCATCTCCAGACCTTATTATTATTTTTGCTTATTATTTTCCTTATTATTTTTGCTCCTTCGTCCCATTTCTAGATGATTTGGTTTCAGAGCCGTGGTCGTGTTTTCTGAATTTTGCTGTTTCCCCAGGGTATGTGTGGGGGATTCCTCTCCTAACCTCATCTTTGGTCCTCTTTACATTTCCTCTTTCTCCCTGGGTCCTGGTCCTGCCTGCACTCACTTTCCTTTGCTGACTTAATCCCACACCCAGCGGGGCCCCCAGGGGCCGCCTTGCAGGGTGGCTGGGAAGCCAGTCTGGCCGGAGGCTGGTGGCATGTTTGTACCAGACACCAGCCCCGCAGTGATTCTTGCTCTGCGTCTTCGAGACTGGCCTTGGACTTCCTGGGGAAGAAGGTCCTTCTCTTCCCAGGATCAGATAAGATAAACTTCTCGAGTTTCTGACCTAGCAGGCCTTGAGGGTCAGGGAAGAACTCTGTACTCGGTGTTTAGGACCCCTGACCCCTCCCTTGCTTTGCTCCCATGGCGCTTGGGAGGCACGGCCATGGGAACCTTCGGTGGGCTGTGACAGGCCACTGTGGTCCTATCCTGTGTCTGCTTCCCTGCACAGTCCTCGGAGCAGGGGTGGAGAGCAAATTCAGGTCTGTCTGGATGAGGAACCATATGGCTGTCTCGGTGCCACGGACGTGCTCGGCGCGTGGCAAGCCCCCCATCCACCCCATCCACGTGTGATGTCGATGCGTGAGTCACAGTGATGCTGTGGGCTGACTGCTGGGGGCCAGCGACCCGGCCAGTGCTCACCTCTGCTCAGACAGTCAGCCCACAGGTGCTCTGGAGCTCCATCGGACCAGGGAGGTCACTGAGCTGAGAAGGAAGGTCCTCTCCCCTCTCTCTGGACCAACCGGCCCGTGGGCACCTGGTACACAGCCCAAGACCCCAGGTCTGCCCCCCACCCCCCATAGCTGCACGCAGCAGCAGGATCCGAGGGAGAAACTTTGAGTTGGAGGTGGCAGACAGCTCTCCTGGGCACCGACAAGAGGTCTGGCCTTCTCTCCTGGCAGGCAGCGTTTAAGTGGCCGATGACTCATCCAGAACCAGCCTCCATTTTTCGTGTGGAGGAGAGCCTTGATGGGCGCTGGAGGCTAATTGCATGGCGCTGGGAGCGATGCGGCTGCTGTAATTCCTGTCACCTCTAACGACGCAGTGGGAGCTTCCGGGGGATCATGCCAGGCGTTCGGGGGCCGTCTGCATTCTTGGTGAGTGTCACTGTCAGAGGTCGGGCAGGGCATGGGGCAACCAGGGAAGCGGCACCTTCTGGCCACGTCTTTAATTAAACGAGGCCCTCTTGTGACCACTGCTCAGCCTAATAAGTTGTCTCCAGTTGCGGAGAAAGTTGCTATTAAAGACCTGATGGGAAGCAGCAACTCAGAACAGCCCAGCTCATCTCAGGATGAGACTGTCTTTCCTAACAGTTTCCGGGAACGACATCGCCACCGGGTCTGGATATTCCAGCTTTTGGGGGTGTGGGGGGGGAGTCTCCCTGTGGCCCTCTCCTGGGAACCTGGGGGCTGGCCTGCGTTCACCCCTTTACTTAGGAAGTGTAACCCTCAGAGATCGGAAGAAACCTGGGAATAAGACAATTCAATAAAGTCACAATAAAACATCCAAAGCCTTTCATACTTTTTCACTTTCTTTAACTCAATTTATTTTTCATTTTGTGGACAGAGATTTAGTCTGGGTATTAGTTTATGATTCTTTTTTTTTGCTGAAGGAATTACTCAACACACACACATATAAAAAGGAAATATTATTTTTATCATTTATTTTGTGCCATGTATACCATAGAAGAAAAAAAGACGGAGCGAAATCACTTCAGTACCGCTGTGTTTTTCATTACAAAGTTATTACATATAGAAATTACTCCAAATTATCTGAAATGAATGGAAATTATGAGGTTTAAATTCCCCAGGTTACTGCAGGCACAGCTCTGGAAATTTATTTTGTCATCTTGCTGAACATAATTGCTACAACAAAATTTCTTCCATTTTACAACTGCAGCATAACTTATTTATACCGGTGTAGCTGTAATTTTACATCAATAAGTTGCATGGGAAGGAATACACAGGTGGTAATTGAAAACAATAATTTGTGCTGAAGTCCAGGTGGAACGGCTGGCTGAGGAAAAGACTTCAGTTACCGTCGGCAACGGCGCATGTCACTGTGGCCTCTTCCCACCCTGGTGGCGTACACCCATCAAACCGTCCAAACACCCTCCAGCTTGTCCCCTGTGGCCGTGGCGGCAAGAGCCAGGGCTGGTCTGACTTTGCACCATGGCCTGTGCATCCTAGTCCCCAAACTGAGGCCACGGGACCCTGGGGAAGTCAGGGAGGCCCGGGCCCCCCTGCACAGCTCCTGCCTTTGTCTCCTCCTGCTATCTGGCTTGCTTTGGGTTGGGGGCCTTTAGGTGTGTGCGGGCCACGTTGCTTCAGTCGTGCCTGACTCTTTGTGACCCTATGGACCATAGCCCACCAGCTTCCTCTGTCCGTGGGATTCTCCAGGCAAGAATACTGGATTGGGTTGACATTTCCTCCTCTGGGGGATCTTCCCCACCCAGGGATCGAACCCACGTCTCTTCCATCTCCTGCATTAGCAGGCAGATTCTTTACCACTAGCGCCACTGGAGCTAATTAAGGTGTTTGATAGATATCAGTTGAAGTATGAGTTCTTGCCAGAAACAACGACAATTCGATTCCCCAAACACGATGCAGAGCGTTAAATCCACTAATGCTTTCTACATTACTGTGTTCCTACCCGGCTGGAATGTGTGGTCTGGGTACAATACCGAAGCGGTCCCCAAACAGGCGTCCTCACTCCTCAGTTCTCTAATTGTTCCTGTTAAGCAGATACAAATAATGAAACTGCAGATGCCTGTGCTAAATCCTAGCAGCTGATGAATCTATGCGTTGGAATCCAGAGGTCCAAATTCAGATGTGGCAAAAAATCGACCATAAATCTGCCGTGTGTAGATGGTAGACCATCAGAGACAGGTCAGAGATCGGTGTCTTTGCTCCTGTGCAGGGTTCCATTTCAGGACACGTGGGAGGGAGAGAGAGAGAGAAAGATGGGCAGAGGGAGAAGCAGAGTGGCTTTGTCGCAAGTTCAAATGGGAAACGTTACTGCCACATCCATATTTTAGAAGCCATTCTTGTTTCAGTGATTCCAAAGGCTTAGAATCACACCGAAATAATTTTTTTTTAAAGGACCCAGTTTAAACTAATACCAGAATGCACAGCAATCCAGCATCTCAGTTTTCCCTGGGCAGCATTAATTACCTTTTGTTGTTGCAAATTGTCTGCCTTGTAAATTGAGCTTTGTAGATTGTGCGTCTTCAAGAAGAGGCAGCGTTTTAGAATGCACACAATGCGAGAACTTTGACAACTTCCACCTTCTGTAGACATATTATTCCATCTCTACCAATGCGTCTGCAGTTCAAACTTTGAGTTGCAGAGGTTTGTTTATTTGTCAGCTTGCAGCCTTCACCCTCCTCTAGTGAGTGGAGGGAATGGCCCTTAAATATTTTCTAGGATACAAGCTACCTTTGTTGAATTCACTCGAAAGCGTACGTGGCTGCTTCTAAAACTACGAGACTGCAGATGAGGTCTCCCAGATCCCCCTGTCTTTTTCAGCTCTGGAAGGCAGCGCCGAAGCGAGGTGTTGGCCGGTTTTTAGTTTTATTTTTTGGTAAGCGCCCCCTTGCAGCATCTTCAGTAGCGGTGCCTTTGCCTGACTCATGCCTCGCTCTCCTCCGTTCCTGCTAAGTGAGTGCTTCCCCCTCACTTCCCTTTTTCACCACTTCCTTTGTAGAGCATCACAGCGCAGACAGGAGTGTTCAAAGCCTGCGTTCAGATTGGGGGGTGGGGGGGCGAGCTCACAACTGACTCAGACGCATCTACAACTCCAGCTTAGCATTTACTGAAACTTCCTCTTTCTCAAACTGCTTAAGGATACAAACTAATTAATCCTCACAGCCTCATAAAAGCCTTGTTAAGAAGGTGATCATTATTGCCTTCTTTGCCGGCCACCCCCACCATTTCCTATCACCAGACACCTCACTGTAGCTCCAGTTCCAACGACAGCCTCTGACAGCCAGAGCTGGGTCTGAAAACGCTCTTCTGAATCCCAGTTCTTTCCCCAAATGAACCATTTTAACTCTCTCTTCCTAGTCTGTGCTCTAAAGAGGGTAGATTGACGGTCACTAAACCACTGACTTCAAGCTGGTGTCTGTGTGTGTGTGTTTTGCATTTTCAGATATGCAATTTGGAGAGTTGATGACAAGACAGAAAGCAGCAGAGAGACCCTTTCTGTGCAACACACACACACACACACACACACACTCACCACAGCCGCACTGATCTCTGTGGACATGGTGGGTGGGGTCTGGTGAAGTCTGACCATCCTTGTGAACAGTATTCCCACCAAAACGACCAACTGGGTGATGCCAATCCCGACCAAATTTGAATTGATGACTCAACTA